>NC_073382.1:57500-357500 GCF_028641065.1 Leucoraja erinaceus
AGAGTCCGATCATCTCTCTCTGGGAGAAGGCTGTGCAGCATAAAGGCCAGGGCAACAAAGCTTAAAGCCAAAGGTAGGCCCAATTGCTGGAGAAACTCAGCGGAACTTCTTCAGAAGAAGGGTTTCGGCCAGGAACGTTGCCTATTTCCTTCGCTTCATAGATGCTGCCACACCCGCTGTGTTTCTCCAGCAATTTTGTCTACCTTCGATTTTCCAGCATCTGCAGTTCCTTCTTGAACAAGGCTTAAAGCCAGCTTCTTTTCCAAGGCCGTGAGACTTTTAAACTCCCTACCTCACTGACTGAACCCTCACTATCTCAGTGAACTGTCTGCTGCCACTATGGACATTATTATGCTGCTGTCTTTTAACCATGCTGCTTTTTTACTTTTTAATATTTATTCATAGGCTCATTATTATTTAGATTTTATTGAGGAAGGTTTTTATATGTTAGAATTTATTGATGTTTTACTGCACTAATACGCCGCTCGGACCTGCGTACAAATTTCGTTCATGATTCATGTGGAAGCATGTTTTTATCGAGTGACTATAAATAAATTTATAACAAAATAAAGCTCTCTCTTGAAAGCATCCAGAGAACCAGCCTCCACTGCCCTCTGAGGCAGAGAATTCCACGCTCGCAACTCTCTGTGTGAAAAAGAGTTTCCGCGTCTCCGTTCTAAATAGCTTGCCCCTTGTTCTAAAGAGGCTGTCCCACTGTCCGAGCTAATTCAAGAGTTCTCCCGAGTTTCCCCTGATCCGAACACGGAGAATTATGGTAATAGCCGCACGTAGGTACTCTGGGCTCTCGTGGACATCTTCACGAGTCTTCCCGAGCTTACCGTGTTTCTCGAGTACCTGCCGTTAGTCCCGAGCTCCGACGTACCCGCTACGTACATTGTACGTGCTTACCACGAGTTTGATTTTTTTAAAATCTCGGGAGAGCTCTTGAATGACTTCGTACAGTGGGACAGCCCCTTTAAACTCCTGCATGTCGTGTCTATCTTTGGTGTAAACCAGCATCTGCAGTTCCTTCCTATACAGATGCAAGATTAAACCCCTGTCCCACGGTACGAGTTCATTCCAAGAGATCTCCCGAGTTTGCCCTGATTCGAACTCGGAGATTTACGGTGATGGCCACTAGTCGGTACTCGGGGTTCTCGTGGACATTTTTCATCATGTTGAAAAATCTTCACAAGTCTTCCCGTGCTTACCTGCCGTTAGCGAGTCTTCCCGAGTACCTGCCGCTTGCGCTAAGAGATGTCCCCGAGCTCCGACGTACCCGCTAGAATCATTCTCCGTGCTTACCACGAGTTTGATTTTATTTTAAACTCGTGAGAGCTCTTGGAATGAACTTGTACCGTGGGACAGGGCTTTATGGGTACAACATTTAAGGTACAACCTTGCTCTTTGTACCTCTTCATATCCCTAGTTTCCCTCTCCCCTGACTCAGTCTGAGGGAAGGTCTCCACCCGAAACGTCACCCTTTTCTTCTCTCCGGAGATGCTGCCTGACCCGCTGAGTTACTCTAGTGTTTTGTGTCCATATTTGGTGTAAACCAGCATCTGCAGTTCCTTCCTGCACTGTGCCTTAATGTGCAGTTAACTAATTCCCCTGGCTGTCATTGCAAGAGTTAAAGATGTCATAATGTCATGTGATAGGAGCAGAATTAGACCATTCAGCCCATCAAGTCTCCCCTGCCTTTCTATCTCTCCGTCCTAACACCATTCTCCTGCCTCCGTCCCATAACCCCTACAACCGGTACTAATCAAGAATCTATTTATCTGTGCCTTAAGAATATCCATTGACAGCCCCCACAGCTTTCTGTTGCAATGAATTCCACAGTTTCACCACTCTCTGACTAAAGACATTTCTCCTAATCTCCATCCTGAAGGAACGTCCTTTAATTCTGAGGCTCTGACCTCTAGTCCTAGACTCTCCCATTCTCTGGTCCATTAGTGTAAGCCTCTAGATACTTGGCCATTAACATCACAACTAATGGATCTATCTCCTGCTCAAACCTCTTTCAATCCGATCATGGTAAATCGATTCTCAATTGTTTAGTTTTGAGCAAATAAAATAACTGTTACATCAGAGCACATTAACAGGCCCTTCAGCCCATTGTGTCTGCGCCAGCATCACCCTTTCATTCCAATCTACACTAATTCCATTTTAATCTCCCCATATACCTATTGATTCCTTCAGATTCTGCCACTCACTCACACACACACTGGAAACAATATTTCCTGTGTCTTTGGGATGTGGAAACAAAGAACCATTGAGTGGCCACAGAGAATGCAGCACCAGAGACCCGGGTTCCATCCCGACTACGGGTGCTTGTCTGTACGGAGTTTGTACGTTCTCCCCGTGACCTGCGTGGGTTTTCTCCGAGATGCCCGGTTTCCTCCCACACTCCAAAGACGTACAGGTTTGTAGGTCAATTGGCTTGGTATAAATGTAAAATTGTCCCTAGGAGCAGGGAGCTTCTACTGCAGTTGTACGGGGTCTTGGTGAGACCACACCTGGAGTATTGCGTACAGTTTTGGTCTCCTAATCTGAGGAAGGACATTCTTGCCATAGAGGGAGTACAGAGAAGGTTCACCAGACTGATTCCTGGGATATCAGGACTTTCATATGAAGAAAGACTGGATAGACTCGGCTTGTACTCGCTAGAATTTAGAAGATTGAGGGGGGATCTTATAGAAATGTAGAAAATTCTTAAGGGGTTGGACAGGCTAGATGCAGGAAGATTGTTCCCATTGTTGGGGAAGTCCAGAACAAGGGGTCACAGTTTAAGGATAAAGGGGAAATCGTTTAGGACTGAGATGAGGAAAACATTTTTCACATAGAGAGTGGCGAATCTGTGGAATTCTCTGCCACAGAGGGTAGTCGAGGCCTGTTCATTGGCTATATTTAAGAGGGAGTTAGATGTGGCCCTTGTGGCTAAAGGGATCATGGGGTATGGAGAGGAGGCAGGTACAGGATACTGAGTTGGATGATCAGCCATGATCATATTGAATGGCGGTGCAGGCTCGAAGGACCGAATGGCCTACTCCTGCACCTATTTTCTATGTTTCTATGTTTCTTGTGTGTGTGGGAAAGTGCTCGTGTACGGGGACCGCTGGTCGGTGCGGATTCGGTGGGCCGAAGGGCCTGTTTCCGCACTGTATCTCTAATCATTAAGGACCCTTACTACCCATCACATCTTCTCCATTCTGCCATCTGGGAAGAGGTACAGGAGCATCAGCTACACAGCTTGTTCCCACAGGCAATAAAACTGGTTAACGGACTGGTGTCCCCTCCCCATACACATACACATCTCCCCCCTCAGCTAACCTCTCCCTAACCTTGACAGCTGGACATCTGTCAAGGTAAAGTCACTGTTCGATTAGGACAGTGGTTCCCAACGTGGGGCGTACGCCCCACAGGGGGGCAATTTGATTTTTAAGGGGGGCAATTGAGCGCGACTGAGGAGGTCTGGGTCCAAATTTCCGATTTTTATTTTTTTGGATTTTCCATCAGGTAAACATATGTAGTTTATGTTTCAGATGTTATTTTGAGTAAATAATTTTTTTGGGGTAAAAAAGGTCTTTATTGTGTAGTTATTACATAATCACCGCGCCATCGCTCTTCATGCACGTCGCACGAAGCGCGCGAGGTCATGGGAGAACCTTATTTATTGAATTGGATTTAGAAATGCGATTCAAAGAGCTTTTGCTAAGTTACCCTTATAATATCTATTTCCTCCTTTTTCTCTCAAGGGAAAGCAAGGGGGGGCATCGGGAATTTAGAGGTGATTAGGTGGGGCATGGCCAAAATAAGGTTGGGAACCACTGGATTAGAATGTCTGTTTTTAGTTCACTTTCAGGTCTATTTTAGATATGATAATTTTTAAGTTGCATGTATTTATTTCTGTTTGCATTAATTGCACTGACAAAAACTGTGAGAAACTATTTTTTGTTGTTTCTGTGTATGCAAGTGCTCGGTGAAATGACAATAAAGTTAATACTTAATACTTAAACTAAACTCGACTCTAGATACATTTTGGGGAAGAAACAGAAGCAATTGGGGGAGTCCCATGAGGTCACAGAATGAGGTGGGATTTCTAGTCAGACAGTCGCTTGAGGTCAGGATTGAACCCAGCTCACTGGAACTGCTCCGCCCAAATAATTAACAGCAGACTTCCCAGGATTAGCAACCACAACAGATGTACAGAACTCCCTGGGTATTACACACAGAGTGAGTCAGGTAGAGTTTCACAATCACAGTGCGTGAATAGAATTTTTCG
The DNA here is from genome assembly GCF_028641065.1 of Leucoraja erinaceus. Taxonomy (NCBI): domain Eukaryota; kingdom Metazoa; phylum Chordata; class Chondrichthyes; order Rajiformes; family Rajidae; genus Leucoraja; species Leucoraja erinaceus. Next base: position 61,786 of record NC_073382.1, read on the forward strand.
GAACAAGGAACTGCAGATGCTGGTTTACATAATAAGATATAAAGCGCTGCACTAACTCAGCGGGTCAGGCAACATCTCTGGAGAACATGGATAGGTAACGTTTCAGGTCAGCAACCACAACAGCGCGGAAACAGTCCATTCGGCACACTGATACTATCCTACACACACTTGGGACTATTCACAATGTTACCAAGCCAATTAGCCTACAAACATGTATGTCTTTGGAATGTGGGAGGAAACCGGAGCAACCGGAGAAAACCCACGCAGATCAAGGGGAAAACGTACAAACGCCGTACAGTAAGGTCCGGACATGGATAATGTGCAGGCAGGTAAGAGTTGGTCTTGGCAGGATATTTGGCACAGACATTGTGGGCCGAAGCGCCTGATCTTGCGTTATTATGTTCTTTTTTTTTTTTTTAAATATTTTATTTTATTAGAAGTAAGCACAGTCATATGGCACCAAAGTGCCTAATATATATTTTCATAATACATTTTATGTACAACTTCTTTTTTTTTTTTTGTTACATTGAAAAAAGATGAGAATAAGAAAAAGAGGTTAGATAGTAAAGGATAGAAAGATGTGAAATATATAGTGTGTGAAGAAAAAGAAAACGAGTAAATGAAGAAAGTTGAGAGAGAAAATAGTGAAAAGAAAAGGAGATCATTATTTATAGTCTTGACCAACCCTCGTCCAGTCCTGAAACAGTTATTTTTTACAATTGTGTTGCACCATATGATTCCAAAAAAACAACGAATGGAGACCAACTCGTTATGAATTGGTCTGATTTATCCATTAGGAGGAATCGCATTTCCTCAAGATGAGCGGTGTCCAACATACTTGCAATCCACATTTTAAGCGTTGGTATTGATGTACCCTTCCAAAATTTAAGTATTAATTTTTTTGCTATTATTAAACCATAATTAAGGAATAGATTTTGAGATGTGTTCAATTTATTCCCATCTTCCATTACACCAAATATAATCATTTCAGTATTAGGTTCCATTCTTGTCTTGAATAATTTTGTAAGTATTTCAAAAATATCATTCCAAAATCTATAAAGTTTTATGCAGGAAACTAAGGAGTGTGTTATAGTTGCCTTTTGGGCTAGACATTTATCACAAGTGGCGGATATATTTGAATAAAATTGGTTCAATCTTGTTTTTGAATAATATAATCTATGTACAATTTTAAATTGTATTAGATTATGTCTTACATTAATTGAACATTTGTGAATATATATCAGGTATTTTTCCCATTTAACCTTCGTAATTTTTATCATTAATTCCCGTTCCCACTCTTCTCTAAGTACCTCTGTCGATGGTAGGTCTATATTTAGAATACTATTATATAAATAGGATATTAATTTTTGTGAGTCAGCTTCAATATTCATTGCTTCTTCCAATAAGTCAGGAGTTACTTTTTGATATCCTTGTATATATTTTTTCACAAAGTCGCAAATCTGAAGATATTTAAAATATTGGTTGTTTTTCAATTTAAATTTTAATTGTAGTTGTTGGAATGATAGTAAGTTTCCTGTTTCGTACATATCCCTGATCCTTCTAATTCCGAGACTTTCCCATTGGTTATATGTCTTATCAATAAGAGATGGTTTAAATAAAGGGTTATTCGCAATTGGCATTAACAATGATAGATTTCTTAATTTTAAAGATAATTTTATTTGTTTCCAAATTCTTATTGTACCATATATAATTGGGTTCTTCTTATATATTGTGTTATTCAGTTTTTTGGGGGAAAAGAGGATCGTTCCTATATTACAAGGATGACAATCCTCCTTCTCCATTTTTATCCATTCTGTCTGTTGTGTAGAAGTATCCAACCAATAAATCATATTCTTAATATGCACTGCCCAGTAATAATACATAAAATTCGGAAGTGAAAGTCCCCCGACCTCTTTTGGTTTACATAAGTGTTTTTTTGCATTATTATGTTCGATGGTAGGTTTATCACTTGGGATAGATATGATGGTGAAGTCAGTTAACCATTTCCACAGCACACAATGATGTATCCCTCTAGGGATCACACTGTCCCTTGCCACCAATCTTCCTATCAAGGAATGTCCCAACCTGAGGGCATCTTTCCCCTGTACCTCGGCACACGTGACAATAAACTAAACCCATATCTGTTGCCAGCCCTGATTTCTCCCAGTCTTTCCTTGCTTCCTGCTCCTCTCCCCTACAATCAGTCTGAAGGGGAGATGGCTCTAACCCTATCCATTTTCTCCAGAGATGCTGCCTGACCCTGCTGAGTTACTCCAGCATTTTGTGTCAATCACGTGGGTTGTTGGATAGTTACTGCAACACAAGGTACGGCATAAAACATGAGCTATTTTAACTGCTGGATCTTTTTATTCGTATAGCTCTTTTTAGATTAGTTTAGAGATACAGCGCGGAAACGGAAACAAGCCCTTCGACCCACCGAGTCACACACCACCAACACACACACTAGGGACAATTTGCACATACACTAAGCCCTTTGACGTACATACCTGTACGTCTACGGAGTGTGTGGGAGGGAACTGAATATCTCTGAGTAAAACCACGCGGTCACAGGGAGAACGTGCAAACTCCACAGAGACCGCATCCGTAGTTGGGATCGAACCCAGTGTCGGGTGTTGCAAGCACTGCAAGGCAGCAACTCTACCGCTGCGCCTCCGTGGCCATCCTCTTTAGTGAGCTGCCTACCTCAAAATACATTCACATATCTCTTCTCAACCTGAGCCAGAGTACTACCTCTCCCTTCCCAGCTGCACAGAGTCTAGAGGGGAATGTATAGGGGGAATATTGCCATAGAGGGAGTACAGAGAAGGTTCACCAGACTGATTCCTGGGATGTCAGGACTTTCATCTGAAGAAAGACTGGATAGACTTGGCTTGTACTCGCTAGGATTTAGAAGATTGAGGGGAGGATCTTATAGAACTTACAACATTCTTAAAGGGTTGGACAGGCTAGATGCAGGAAGATTGTTCCTGATGTTGGGGAAGTCCAGGTCACAGTTTAAGGATAAGAGGGAAGACTTTTAGTACCGAGATGAGAAAATCATTTTTTACACAGAGAGTGGTGAATCTGTGGAATTCTCTGCCATAGAAGGTAGTTGAGGCCAGTTCATTGGCTATATTTAAGAGGGAGTTAGATGTGGCCCTTGTGGCTAAAGGCATCAGGGGGTATGGAGAGAAGGCAGGGATGGGATACTGAGTTGGATGATCATCCATGATCATATTGAATTGCGGTGCAGGCTCGAAGGGCCGAACGGCCTACTCTTGCACCTATTTTCTATGTTTCTATGAATGCATTGAGTCTTTTACCCAGAGTAGGGAAATCAAGAACCAGGGGACACGTTGGGGCAAGAGTTAATTGTAACCCGAGGAGTAACATTTTCATTCAGAGGGTGGTGGTCATCTCTAAAAAGAATCTAAAATAAATCATGCTATATCTCTAAAAAATATATAGTCTGAACAAAGTTATCTCAGTTTCTTCCCAGCTGTCCACAGGCAACGGAACCATTCTCACACCAACTAGAATTTAATCTGAAGAAGGGTCTCGACCTAAAACGTCGCCCATGCCTTCTCTCCAGAGATGCCGCCTGTCCCGCTGAGTTACTCCAGCATTTTGTGTCTATGTAGAGTTTTGTTTATTTTGGTTTATTGTCACGTGTACCGAGGTACAGGGAAAAGCTTTTCCTGCGCGCCAACCAGTCAGCACAAGACAATACATGGTTACACTCGATCCTTTTACAGTGTGTAGATACATGATAAGGGAATAATATTTAGTGCAAGGTAAAGCCAGCAAAGTCCAATCAAGGATTGTCCAGGAGCCATCAAAGAGGTAGATAGTAGTTCAGCACTGCTCTCTGGTTGTGGTAGGAAATGACCTATTCACTTACATTGAAGGATGTTTGCTTCTGCTCCTTGCTATAAAGGCGATTTCTCGATTCGGGCAAGGTAATAGAATTAGCGAGAGGTTCAATAGACAATAGACAATAGGTGCAGGAGTAGGCCATTCGGCCCTGCGAGCCAGCACCGCCATTTAATGTGATCATGGCTGATCATCCAACTCGGCATCCTGTACCTGGTTTCTCTCCATACCCCCTGATCCCTTTAGACACAAGGGCCACATCTAACTCCCTCTTAAATATAGCCAATGAACTGGCCTCAACTACCTTCTGTGGCAGAGAATTCCACAGATTCAGATTCAGATTCAATTTTAATTGTCATTGTCAGTGTACAGTACAGAGACAACGAAATGCATTTACCACTAACTGTGTAAAAAATGATTTTCTCATCTTGGTCCTAAAAGACTTCCCCCTTATCCTTAAACTGTGTATCATGGCTGATCATCCCCAATCAGTACCCTGTTCCTGCCTTCTCCCCATATCCCCTGACTCTGCTATTTTTTAAAAGCCCTGTCTAGTTCTCTCTTGAAAGCATCCAGAGAACCTGCCTCCACCGCCCCCTGAGGCAGAGATTTCGGTTTGATTTGAGTGTGGCAAAGGGCCACCCACCTTAAAAGCAGCTGTGAGATCTGACACTAATTTCCTGGAAAAGATTCCGTTCGTTTATGTCAGCACATTGTAGATGTCACGCAAGAAAATAAATATCTAACACCATTTCCCAGAACAGTAACACAGACTCACAATTCTGGTGAATAAGGAGTCCGCAACAATGACTATAATACCGATGTACAGGCACACTGAAAATAACTTTTTGTTGCGTGCCATCCAGTCAAAGAAAAGACATTGACGATTACAATGTGTACAGATACAGGGTGAAGGGAATATTATATAGAGCAAGATAAAGTCCGATTGAAGATAGCTCCAAGGTCTCCAAAGAGGTAAGTCCACACTCTAGCTGGTGAGACGATGGTTCAGCTGCCTGATAACAGCTTGGAAGGATCTGTCCCTGAATCTGGAGGTCTGCATTTTCAAACACTTGTACCTCTTGCCTGATGAGAGAGGGGAGAAGAGGGGGAAGGGAGATGATCCATGAGTGCGTTCAGTATTTCCAGTCGAGCAAGGTACAGAGTGAACGTTTGACGTCAACAACCCCGTGTCGAAATGTGGAGCAATTTTACTTCGGGGGATCATGGTGGCGCAGCGGTAGAGTTGCTGCCTTATGCCCCTGTCCCACTTTAGGAAACCTGGACTTTGCGCCCCACCCAAGGTTTCCGTGCGGTTCCCGGAGGTTTTTGTCAGTCTCCCTACCTGCTTCCACCACCTGCAACCTCCGGGAACCGCAAGGAAACCTTGAGTGGAGCACAAAGTCTCCAGAGGTTTCTGTTTAGGTTTCCTAAGTGGGACAGGGGCATTACAGCACCTGAGACCCGGGTTCCATCCTGACTACTGGTGCTTGTCATGGGCCGTGGAACCGTGGTGGGGGGGGCTAGGGGGGGTTGCAGCCCTCCCCACATTTTTGGCTAGACATGTTTCAACGTCTCCGGCTTTGGATGAGGTGCTGCTGTGCTCTGAGCAACCTGTTTGTGGGTGTTGGAGAGCTGAGACGGAGGGAAGGAAGCAGAATCAGCGGCGGGGGCAGATGGAGATGGGGAGCCTGGGCTGGCTAGTATTTGCCGGGCTGGCGAGTTGCTCGCTGCAGCTCCAGCCATGGAGCAGCCTCAGTGCAAGAGTCCCGGGCTGTCGGAGGCGTCGCAAGCGTTGCGCCGCTGCCGTGAGAGTCTCTGTGCCGAATTCGCCCAAGTGACTGGCATGGACACTATTCTGATATCTCCACCCTCTCTTCTGATTCATCTCATGTTCATAATTGATAGGAGCAGAATTAGGACATTCAGCCCATCAAGTCTACTCCGTAATTCAGTCATAGCTGATCTATCTCTCTCTGGTCGACGTGGACTCGGTGGCCTGAAGGGCCTGTTTCCACGCTGTATCTCTGAACTAAAGTGGAAGGCTTGGATAGAGTGGATGTGGAGAGGATGTTTCCACTAGTGCCTAGGATTAGAGGCCATAGCCTCAGAATTAAAGGACATTCCTTTAGGAGGGAAATGAGGAGGAATTTATTTTTGTGAGAGGGTGGTGAATCTGTGGAATTCATTCCCACAGAAGGGTATGGAGGCCAAGTCAATGGATATTTTTAAGGCAGAGATTGATAGATTCTTGAGTAAGGGTGTCAGGGGTTATGGGGTGAAAGCAGGAGAATGGGGTTGGGGGAGAGAGATAGATCAGCCATGATTGAATGACGGAGTAGACTTGATGGGCTGAATGGCCCAATTCTGCTCCTATCACTTATGAACATGAGATGAATGAGAACAGAGGGTGGAGATAAACGGAACAGTGTCCTGGGACCAGGAGGTTTAAAGCTGAATCTGCTAGAGAACTGAAAGGAAAGATGATGGCGAAATAGTCCGCAGTTCAGGAAACAGCTGCAGAAAGTGAAGAACTGTCTGAATGTTACACAAGAAATGGATAGCTTGGTCAAAAACTGAAACATAAACGTGGTCATAAGCAGGTAGAGCTGCTGCCGCACAGTGCCAAAGACCAGGCTTCGATCCTGACCTCGGGTGCTGTCTGTGTGGAGTTTGCACGCTGTCTCTGTGACCGCGTGGGTTCCCTCAAGGTGCTCCGGTTTCCTCCCGCATCTCAAAAGACGTGCGGTTTTGTAGGTTCATCAGCCTCTGCAAATTGCCCCCTGGGTGTAGGCAGTGGTTGCGAAGTTGGGATAACATGGAACTAGGGCGGCATGGTGGCGCAGCGGCGGATTTTCTGCCTTACAGCGCTTGCTGCGACAGCGATCGATCCCGGTCACGGGTGCTTGTCTGTACGGAGTTTGTACGTTCTCCCCGTGACCTGCGTGGGTTTTCTCCAGGTTCCTCACACACTTGAAAGACGTGCAGGTTTGTACAGGCACGGAAATCGCTATCAAAACGTGGGGGGGACCGGGGGACACGATTTCTTGGCGGCTGCCCACGCACACGCACACGCACACGGACACGCACACGCACACGCACACGCGCGCACATGCGAGGCTTCGGAGGCTTCAGCCGTGGACCCTATGGATGGTAGTTACGGGAACGACGGCCCAGGCTTACGGCCAGCGTGGAGAAGCAGCGCTAAATGCAGCTCAACTCTGCCTGTCTCGCCGGGTTAACCTACAGCCCTGCCTGGACTGACTGGTCACCAGTTTGGAGCCGTGGAGCTAGCGCTGCTTCTCCGCGCTGGCTGTAAACCTGGGCCATCTTCCTCCTCCAATCGCCACGCTCTAACCTCAGTCCCACCCCCTTACTCCCGCCTCTGACCGACACCTCCCTCCTCCAATCATCGCGCTGAATCATCATGTTCCGCCCCCATTGCCTGCTGACTGACGTCTCTCTCGTCCAATCGGCGCCCTCGATCATCAGTCCCACCCCCACTGTCTCGCGGAAAGCGGAGATTTCACCGGGTTTTAAAATCCGGATTACAAAAAATGGGGGGGATCGTCCCCCAACTCTCAAAACTGGGGGTGTGTGTGTCCCCTGCCCCCCCCCCCCCCACTGGGATTTCCGCCCCTGGGTTTGTAGGTTAATTGGCTTGGTGTAAATGTAAATTGTCCCTAGTATGTGTGGGGTAATGTTAATGAATGAATGAATCTCTTTATTGTCATTGCACATGGTACAACGAAATTTACAAGTCAATCCCACGGTGCGATTCACAAGAGCAGTTTTAAATACATAAGATAAGGTAAAAATACATACATATTAAAAAAATAAATAAAAATTACAGATAAATAACAATAGCAGCTGAGGTAGAGCCATTCAGTTGAATGTGAGTGTTATTTCTTATTTTGCATTGTTAAGTTCACGTATGACTATGGTGTAGACGCTGTCTCTGAGTCTGTTTGTGCGAGTTTTGAAAGACCTGTACCGTCTGCCAGAGGGCAGCAGGTGGAACAGGTTGTGTCCAGGGTGGGAAGGGTCCTTCAGGATGTTGGCTGCCCTGCCCTGTAATGTGCGGGGATCGCTGGTCAGTGCAGACTTGGTGGGCCGAAGGGCCTGTTTCCGCGCTGTATCTCTAAACTAAACTAAAGGGAAACACTATCCTTGAATTCTTAATCAGGGTGACAGGTTATCTCTGTCCCCCTCACCACGCATATTGCTGACGGCATATTTCTAGTGTTTTGTGTTTCTGTTTCACACTTCCAGCTCTTGGTTTTATTCAAGTTTCCATTACAAACAAAGCTGCAAGTTTCACGCTCGCTAAAAGCTTACAAGGATCATTTAGCTGATGGTTACATTTCAAAGCCAATCGACACTTCCCATGATGTAGAGTGTAGACTATCATGTCAAAGGGCTTATTGACCATAGAACAGTACAGTACAGGACACAATGTCTGTGCCGAACTTAATGACCAGTTAACTAATCGCCCCTGCCTACATGTGATCAATATCCCTCCATTTCCTGCTTAGTCTATCTAACAGCTTCTTAAATGCCATTTAATTGATTAAGAACCCTCATTTCACAGTTGCCTCCCCATTCCTCCATTGTTCAAGCGCTTTTGATTGCAACATGCGCCTTAATTTTGTTCAACAAAGAAACTGACAAGTTACTAAAGAACCTTTCAGTACCTAAAAGCCTCTTAAACTATACTATTGTATCTGCTTCTACCACTATGTGGCACAGTGACACAGCTGATAGAGACACTGCCTTACAGTGCCAGAGACTCCTGTTTTGATCCTGAACCCGGCTTCTTCTGCTGGATTCTCCTATATTCCATCACAAAGACGTACAGATTTGCAGGTTAATTGTTTTTCCCTTGTGTGTGTGTGTAGGGTAGTGTCAGTGTGCGGAGATCGCTGGTCGGTGCAGACTCGTTGGGCCGAAGGGCATGTTTCCCGCGCCGTATTGCTAAACTGAACGACAGCATGGGGAACAGATCAACCATCGATCACCCGTTCACGCTGGTTCTGCGTTATTCCACTTTGGCCACCACTCCTGATGCACCAGGGGCAATTTTAACAGAAACCAACCAAATCGCCCACAAACTTGCACGTCTTTGGAGTGTGGGAGGAAACCGGAGCACCCGGAGAAAACCCACGCGGTCACAGGGAGAACGTGCAAACTCCATACGGACAGCACCCCGTAGTCGGGATCGAACTCGTGACTCTGGCGCTGTAAGGCAGCAGCTGTGCCGCTGCGCCACCGTGCCGCCCAAATGAGAGAAATGAGAGAAACGGAGGTTGTTCTCTTTACCTGAGAGAGGGTTGAAGAGTATTACTGAATATGTTTGTGTCAATGAGGTGTTGCGATGAGTTTGATAGTGGGGTGGAACTCGTTGGTGTGAAATCGGTTGCAGCAGAGTGTTCAAATAATTGGTAAATAATTATGTACAGGGGGTGGGGGTGGGGGGGGACAGGTATGCAGAGTAGTTATGTTGTTATGATGCCTGAAAGGACAGTGGCAAGATGGAAGCAGATTTCATTGCGATGCTGAAAAAGGAATTAGATAAAGACATGGCAAAGGGAATATCAGTCTGAACAAGGGTCTCGACCCGAAACGTCCTTCTCTCCGCAGATGCTGCCTGCCCCGCTGTGTTACTCCAGCATTTTGTGTCTACAAAGGAAATATTGAGGTGCACAGAAAAAGAGCAAAGATGTGACTTTCGTAGAGAATGGTAGAAATATATTGCACAGGACACAATATAACACAGGGTGGCTCAGTGGCACAGTGGTAGAGTTGCTGCCTTACTGTGCTTCCGGCGCCAGAGACCCGGGTTCGAGCCCGACCACGGGTGTTGTCTGTACTGCGTTTGGATGTTCTCCCCGTGATCTGCGTGGGTTTTTTTCCTGAGGTCTCTCGGTTTCCTCCACCCTACAAAGACAGATAGGTTTGTAGGCTAAATGGCTTGGTATAAATGTAAATTGTCCCTAGAGTGTGTAGGATAGCGTAATTGTGCGGGGATCGCTGGTCGGTGCAGACACGGTGGGCAGAAGGGCCTTTTTCCACGCTGTATCTCTAAACTAAACTAACAAGAACAAGGCAGTCTGGCCCACTGTGTCCATACGTGACAAGCAAATCTAATGAGACAGCACTTAAACATAGAGCAATAGAATTGCGCAGCTGGTAGAACTGCTGCCTCACAATGCCAGAGACCCAGGTTCGATCCTGACCTCGGCTGCTGTCTGTGTGGTGTTTGCACGTTCCTCCTTTGGTCCACCGAGACCACGCCGACCATCGATCACCTGTTCACACTAGTCACACTTATCCAATGTTCTCATCTCCTCCCTACACAGAAGGGGGAGGGGGAGCAGAGGCACGCATGGTGGAGCAGCTGCCTTACAGCGCCAGTGACCAGGGTTCGATCCTGACCTCGGGTGCTGTCTGTGTGGAGTTTGCACGTTTTCCCTCTGACCACGTGGGTTTTCACCGGGCGCTACGGCTTCCTCCCACATCCCAAAAACATGCGGGCTTGTACGTTAATTGTCCCCTCTGTAAGTTGCACCTAGTGTATACGGAGTTGGTGAGAAAATGGGATGAGGGGGGGATTAGTGTGAATGTGTGATCAGTGGCTAGCATGGAGTTGCAGGGCCGAAGGGCCTGTTTCCATGCCGTATCACTAAACACTCACCTTGATGCTGCAGTGTGGAGGTGGTGGATGTGAAAGTGGGAAAATGCTGAACTAGCCTGAACGGGTGTGATGGGTGGTCGGCATGGACTCGGTGGGCAGAAGGGCCTGCTGCATCTTTCAACCTTTAAATTACACGGAGCCAGCACAGGTGTAGACTGAATAGAAAATAAGATATTATTAGCAATGGTGCTAAGTGTGTTTTCTGCAGCCACTCAGTTGCATTAACAATGACATCCCATGCTCTACTAATGAGGAATGATGTCTTGGAACTCTCCGAATTCTAATTATACTCTGTTTCTCTTATCAATCATCAAGAAATCTAGCAGTTTTTTAACAGGCAGCGGTGGAATTATCTCCTTGTCCTTTGAAGTTGAAGTGATTAGTGGAGATGTTTATTTTATGAGATGTAGAAATTTGAAATATTCGAGGAGGATTTCATAAGGTCATAAGTGATAGGAGCAGAATTAGACCATTCAGCCAAATCAAGTCTGCTCCGCCATTCAATCATGGCTGATCTATCTCTCCCTCCTAACCCCATTCTCCTGCCTTCTCCCCATAACCCCTGACTCCCGTACTAATCAAGAATCTATCTATCTCTGCCTTAAAAATATCCATTGAGTTTGGCCTTCACAGCCTTCTGTGGCAAAGCATTACACAGATTCACCACATTTCCACCTCATCTCCATCCTAAAGGAATGTCCTTTAATTCTGATGCTGTGACCTCTGTTCCCAGACTCTCCCACTAGTGGAAACATCCTCTCCACATCCACTCTATCCAAGCCTTTCACTATTCAGTACATTTCAATGAGGTCCCCCCTCATTCTTCTAAACTCCAGCGAGTACAGGCCCAGTGCCGTCAAAACACTAATTTCCCAGAAACGTCTGCATTTCTCTTCAATTCAATACCTTTTTTTTGATGTCCTCATTGTTATTCCAGTTCCTAGGTGCAGTATGACTGGTATCTTGCCAAATAATACACTTACAGCTGATTAGTATTTTCCGTTTTGGTGACACAAAGTTTTTGCCCTGAATATTAAATAGACACTAGGTGCTGCAGTAACTCCAAGGACCAGGCAGCATCTCTGGAAAACATGGATAGGTGACGATGAAAAAGGGCCTCGACCTGAAATATCACCTGTTCCTTCTTTCCAGAGATGCTGTTTGACCCAAAATGCTGGAGTAACTCAGTTGGACAGATAGCATCTATGGATAGAAGGAATAAGTGACGTTTCGGGTTCAGTTTGAAGAAGGGTCTCGACCCGAAACGTCACCCGAGTCTAAAGAAGGGTCTCGACCCGAAATGTCACCCATTCCTTCTATCCATAGATGCCAGCTACCTGCCCCACTGAGTTACTCCATAAATTTGTGTCTTTCTATGTATAGGTGACGTTTTAGACTTTACTTTAGACTTTAGAAATACAGCACGGAAACAGGCCCTTCGACCCACCGTGTCTGTACTGGCCGGCAACCACTGCACACACATATAAGATATAAGACATATAAGACACACATATAAGATATTGAAACATATAAGATTGTTAAGGGCTTGGACACGCTAGAATCAGGAAACATGTTCCCGATGTTGGGGGAGTTCGTGCATTTCGTTGTCTCTGTACTGTACATTGACAATGACAATTAAAATTGAATCTGAATCTGAGTCCAGAACCAGGGGCCACAGTTTAAGAATAAGGAGTAAGCCATTTACAACAGAGACGAGGAAACACTTTTTCCTCACAGAGAGTGGTGAGTCTGTGGAATTCTCTGCCTCAGAAGGCGGTGGAGGCAGGTTCTCTGGATGCTTTCAAGAGAGAGCTAGATAGGGCTCTTAAAAATAGCGGTCAGGGGATATGGGGAGAAGGCAGGAACGGGGCACTGATTGGGGATGATCAGCCATGATCACATTGAATGGCGGTGCTGGCTCGAAGGGCCGAATGGCCTACTCCTGCACCTATTGTCTATTGTCACACCTACACCATTCAAAACATTAGTAACAATGGCAATATTTTTTTTACTGAAGCCATTTAACCTACAAACCTATAAGTCTTTGGAGTGAGGGAGGAAACCGGAGCACCCAGAGGAAACCCATGTGGTCACAGTGAGAATGAACAAACTCCATACAGACAGCACCTGTAATCGGGATCGAACCCTGATCTCTGGAGCTGTAAGGCAGCAGCCCTACTGCTGTGCCACCGTGCTGCCCTAAGTTGATGACCTTCATCCTAGGGTCTGAGAAGGATGTGGCCAATAAGATGCCTAATGTGTAGGAAAGAACTGCAGATGCTGGTTTTAATCGAAGATGGAAAAAAAATGCTGGAGTAACTCAGCGGGACATTAGATACCAAATGCATTTGGGACACTGATTGGGGATGATCAGCCATGATCACATTGAATGGCAGTGCTGGCTTGAAGGGCCGAATGTCCTACTCGTGCGCCTATTGTCTATTGTTGGTTTGCATATTTCCCAAACTCTTTAATACAAAGAAAGTTCTACTAGATTCCCACAGGTTTAAGGTGAAGGGGAAAAGACAATAGGAATCTGGGGGGTAACTTTTTCACACAAAGGGTGGTGGGTGGATGGAACAAGCTGCCAGAGGAGGTAGTTGAGGCTGGGACTATCCCAACGTTTAAGAAACAGTTTGGAGGGATATGGACCAAATGCGGGCAGGTGGGACTGGTGTAGCAAGGGACATGTTGTCCGGTGTGGGCAAGTTGGGCCGAAGGGCCTGTTTCCACACTGTATCTCTCTATGACTGTTGGAAAACAGCAAATGTAACTTCTTTATTCAATAAATAGGAAGGGAGAGGGTGGAAAACCACAGGCCAGTCAAGTTAATATTTGTCATAGGTTGGTTGTTATTTCAGATATTACATCAGGTCTGTTAGAAAACTCTTTGGAAATCGGGCAAAGTCAATGTGGTTTTGTCAAAGGTCAAGATCGTGTTTGACAATTTTATTGAGGGAAGTAACAGTTCAGTTTATTTTATTTATTGTCACGTGTACCGAGGTACATTGGGGGACCCAACAACCCCCACAATCAAGATGTGGATTATGGAGATGTCGGAGACCTTACATTTGGAAGAAATTCGATATGTCTTAATTGACAAACCAGATTTATTCATTAGAATATGGTCTCCATTTATAGATTAGTTGTAGGGGTAGATCGGACCGGCATGGAGGCCGGACTGAAGCCTGAACCCAGGACTAGATGATAGTTGTGTTTTAGACCTACGGACCTATCTTCCAAGTTGTATTATTGATAGTTTATTCAATTCAATTCAACTTTATTGTCATTGCACAGATACAAGTATGGGTACAACGAGATGCAGTTTAGCGTCGGTCCGTAGTAATAGTGCAATATAGAAATAAAAATACAGAATAAGCAAACAATGTGGACGGAGAGACTGGAGAAATCTATTGGCGGGACTCCGAGTTCAGCAATGTGATAGTGTTGTTGTAGAAGCTGTTCCTCATCCTACTAGTACGTGACCTGAGGCTCCTGTACCGCCTCCCTGATGGGAGGAGGGCAAACAGTCCATGGTTGGGGTGTGAGGGGTCTTTGATGATCTTCCCAGCCCGTCTCAGACACAGTTTTCGGTGGAGGGCATCCATGGCAGGGAGCGGGGCACTGATGATGTACTGAGCGGTTTTCACCACCCGTTGTAGTGCCTTCCTGTCCGCTACGGTGCAACTGCTGTACCATACCGTGAAGCAGGTGGTCAGGATACTCTCTATGGTACAGCGGTAAAAGTTGGTCAGGATCTGGGGGGACAGGTGGGCTTTCTTGAGCCTCCTCAGGAAGTAAAGGCGCTACTTTTCTAATTTCTTTCTTTCCTTCTTTCTTTATTTTTCCTATCTATAAATATAAATAAATAATTAGAGGCAATGTTAATAGTTAACCGATGAAGGAGGATCCCAACTACTTTGGTAACTGGGTCCCTGGAAACCTGGATGCTTAATATGTAACCGTTAAACAAAGTCTGTGCTGGTTTGGATTGTGATATGCAGATGCCTCTAATAAAAATGTATTTATAAAAAAATAAATAAAAAAAATGAAAGACTGCTGGAGTAACCCAGCGGGTCAGGCAGCATCTCTGCAGAGAAGGAATGGGTGACTTTTCGGGTCGAGACCCTTCTTCAGTCTGAAGCTAGGGGAGAGGGAGATACATAGGTATAGATATACATAAGGGTAAGGTGTGAAAACGGGACAAAGGAGCTCCCGCTCTCCAGACTTCCATCTGAAGAAGAGTGTTAACCCAAAACGTCACCCATTTCTTCTCTCCTGAAATGCTGCCTGACCCGCTGAGTTACTCCAGCATTTTGTGTCCATCTTCAGTTTAAACCAGCATCTGCAGTTCCTTCCTACACATAGTGAAAAGATTTTGTTGCGTGCTAACCAGTCAGCAGAAAGACAACACATGATTACAATTTAGGCATTTACTGTGTATAGATACATGTTAAGGAAATAATGTTTTGTGATCACAGTTAAAGCAGGAAATGGTGCTGTAGGAGTAGATATTTAAGAGCGTGGAGCGATTGTAATATGTGATTGTGGATCTGCTTCTGTGGCTGGGTCAAATAGTTGCCTGGGTTGGGTACCATCTACATGTGGTGTAGATAAAGGTAAAATAGTACATGTAATGTAATTATAGTTCTAGAAGCAGCCAGCATCATCAGTGACACACACCACCCTGGCCACATTCTCATTCACTCCTGCCATTGGGAAGAAGGTACAGGTACCTGAAAACTGTAACGTCCAGGTTCAGGAACAGCTTCTTAAACACTACAACCACCCTTAGTCTGGATCAAAGCCGGTTCTCTGGCACAGAAGGGATTCTTCTTCTTCTTTTTCTTCTTCTTGCGTATGGCGTGCACAGCCTAAAGTTGTAGGTCAACTTGTTCTATTTGATCTTATTTGATTGTGCACTGCATTCGTTGAAACTGGGCAGACCACGTGAAGGTTGCAATCTTCCACCCCACAGAAGGGCTGTAATGCAGTGACTATACTGCTGCGCCACTGTGCCGACCATCGATCCATGCACATTAACGCTATCCTATACACACTAGGGGCAATTTACATTTATACCAAACCAATTAAGCTAGAAACCTGTACGTCTTTGGAGTATGGGAGGAACCTGAAGATCCCGGAGAACACTTACGCAGTCACGGGGAGAACGTACAGAGTCCGTACAGACAGCACCCGTAGTCAGGATTTGTGCAAGGCATTCATTAATGCAGGAATTCCCCTGTGGAAATTAGAAAACAAATCTCTCAGAGGTTTTTTAGAGAAATACCCAGAGGAATGTATACCAAGCGAGTCATCAAGATTGCTCCCGATGTTGGGGAAGTCCAGAACAAGGGGTGGGTCACAGTTTAAGGGGGAAATCTTTTAGGACCGAGATGAGAAAAACATTTTTCACACAGAGAGTGGTGAATCTCTGGAATTCTCTGCCACAGAAGGTAGTTGAGGCCAGTTCATTGGCTATATTAAAGAGGGAGTTAGATGTGGCCCTTGTGGCTAAAGGGATCAGGGGGAATGAAGAGCAGGCAGGTACAGGATACTGAGTTGGATGATCAGCCATGATCATATTGAGTGGCGGTGCAGGCACGAAGGGCCGAATGGCCTACTCCTGCACCTATTTTCTATGTTTTTGTTATGAAAACATTATGTTGACAGCAACTTCAACATTGTTGTGCAGAAAATTAGAGATGAAGTTGCATGCAACAAAATATGGATCCCAATAGACGAGCCAACCGATGCTGTGGGGAGATATGTTGCCAATGTGCTCATCTGTACACTGGAGGCAGGTCAACCATCAAAGGAGTATTTTGTTGACATTGGAAGTATTGGGGAAGTCAAACAGCTCAACTATTGTTTGGTTAACATCTTCACTTGCTGTACTTTGCCCAGAAAGTATAAAACACGAGAATGTACTTCTGTTTGTGACTTAACGTTTTATTCCCCAAAATGTGGCATTTGACATTCTTGGCTCAAGGACTTCATAAACTTGCAAAGCCCAAACGTAGCTTGTTTACGAATGTCGATTGCCTGGGCAATGTCAAGAAAATCTTCCTCAAAATACCGTCACGAGTGCAGTTATTCAAGGAAATGGCACCCGAGACTCCGCTACCTCCTCAGCCCGTTTTGACTAGGTAGGGTACATGGCTCACTGCTGTAATCTACTATGTTGCAAAAGATAAAAGAAATAATCAACTGTTTTGAAGAAGAAGAAGAATCTGCTGCAGTCAGAATTTTCAGTAAAATCATACAGAAAAAGTATCTCTTGTGTTTATTGCTTCCAATTTTGCAAACTTCCCACCAGCTTCCCTTGAGAAACCTGGCGAAACATTAGTGAATGCAACACCTGTCCCTTCACCTCCCCCCTCGACTCCATTCAAGGTCCCAAGCAGTCGTTCCAGGTGCGACAAAGGTTCACCTGTATCTCCTCCAACCTCATCTACTGCATCCGCTGCTCTAGATGTCAGGTGATTTACATCGGGGAGACTAAGCGGCGGTTGGGCGATCGTTTCGCCGAACACCTCCGCTCAGTCCGCAATAACCTACCTGAACTCCCGGTGGCTCAGCACTTCAACTCCCCCTCCCATTCCCAATCCGACCTCTCTGTCCTGGGTCTCCTCCATTGCCAGAGTGAGCAACACCGGAAATTGGAGGAACAGCACCTCATATTCCGCCTGGGCAGCTTGCATCCTGATGGCATGAATGTTGAATTCTCCCAATTTTGCTAGCCCTTGCTGTCTCCTCCCCTTCCTTAACCCTCGAGCTGTCTCCTCCCATCCCCCCCGCCCTCGGGCTCCTCCTCCTCCCCCTTTTCCTTCCTTATCCCCTCCCACCCCCCATCAGTCTGAAGAAGGGTTTCGGCCTGAAACGTCGCCTATTTTCTTCGCTCCATAGACGCTGCTGCACCCGCTGAGTTTCTCCAGCAATTTTGTGTACCATTAGTGAATAACTTGCAGGTTTTCAACAAAGTAACTGACGCTATTCGTAAAGCTCTTGTCGATGTAGGTAAATGTGAGAGAGTGATTTTAACTAACAAAGATCTTGAATTTTGGATCTTGATCTTGGATTTTAACAAAGATCTTGGATTTTAACTAACAAAGATCTTGAAGAAATACAAAACATAGCTAAGGTTCTTAAAGGATGTGAAAATTTGCACGTAATTATGTGCAACTAGGCAACTAAAGTTGTATACCTTTATATTATTATTTTTAACCATATTTTGGTGGTAGAAATAAATGCCTTTTTTGTGTCTTTTGTTTTGTCAATATATGCCTTTTTCGTGCCTTTAAAAAAATATATATATATATTTTGCCTATTTGCCTGGCTATTTCAGAGTTTTTTAGTGCCTAAACATCCTAACTCTACTTATAATCATAAATTGGAGGCAAACGCAACAATTTACTAATACAATTCCACCACCGATATTCCGACTACGGGTGGTTTACCGGCACCTCCTTTAATCTTGACAACATTTCAAGAGCGCACTTGAAAATCCCCCATCGGAAGTCCTCCCGAAAATGTGGCGCCTAGGCCGGTTGATGCGGCCGATCTCGACCTCATCGGGACATCCGCGGCCAATCGGCGAGTCAAATTTGCCCCCCCTGCGGCCGGGGCTCTGGAACTCCAGCCCGGCCGGAGCCGGCAGATCCGTTCCCATAGCCGACTTCCGAGGCTGGAATTTGTGGGTCTGTATCTCGGCTCCCCGGCGGCCTAGGCGGACCGTTCCGGTACCATTGGACTCCTCTCGGAAAGCGTGACATCTGTTGGTCCGGCAAAGCAGATAATCCAGCAAGGCTCTGGAACCAGGAGTGCCGGAAAATCAGTGGTGGACCTGTATGTATCGTCTTTCTAAAGAGCGCACCGTGGGAGTGTGTAACCAAACAAAATTTGATCATGAGTAGCATCACGAGATATTAGGATAGGAGACCAAGTGCAAGTGATCAAAGACTTGCACCTTGAGAAGCATCCTGATGATGGGAGGCAGATACTTGGAGATGTTTATGTGCTCCGTTTCCCTCCCACACGTCAAAGACTTGCAGGTTTGCAGGTTAATTGGCTTCTGTAAAAATTGTAAATTGCCCCTAGTGTGTAGGATAGTGCTTGTGTGCGGGGTGATCGTTGGTCAGCATGGACTCGGTGGGCCGAAGGGCTTGTTTCCAAGCTGTATTTCTAACGATTAGCACTCAACACCAACAAAAGGTCTGGTTAGCACGCAACAAAACCCTGGTGCACGTGACAGTGAACTAAAACTAAACTGAAGTCTAAAGAAAAGTTCATTAGTGAAGCAGGTATTTTTTAATCAATAGTGACAATTAATTTGCCTTAGATCACCATACTGAGATGAGACTTTTCCTCATCTACTGCGTCCAGTGTTGCCAATGTGGCCTCCTGCACATCGGTGAGGCCAAGCATAGTCGCGGGGGCCATTTTGCCGAGCACTTGCGCTCGGTCCGCCAAGGCCTACTGGATCTACCAGTTACTAACCATTTTAACTCCCATTCCCATTCCCATACTAACCTTTCTGTCCTGGGCCTCATCCATTGCCAAGGTGAGGTCACACACACACTGGAGGAACAGCACCTCATATTCCACTTGGGTGGCTTACAAGCCAACAGTATATGAGCATTGAATTCACCAATTTTAGGAAGCCTCTAGTAACCCTTGCTCCTCTCCTCAATGTTCTTCCCCTTCCCTCTCCCATGTGCCCCATCTGGATTGATCCTACATCCCCCCCCCCCCTCCACTTCCCCCTTCTACATTCCTTCCTCTGGCTTCACAATTTGCGACTCTTCAATCCTTCTGTCTCACACCTTCAGTTTTAATCTCTGGAGTTTGTTCCAACCACAACCACAATAATACTTTATTAGACAAGTATGTTTTGCAACATACGAGGAATTTAATTTGCCAAGTCAGTCATACAAATAAAAACACACAAAATATATTTTAACATAAACATCCACCACAGTGACTCCTCCACATTCCTCACTGTGATGGAAGGTGATAAAAAGTTTGGTCTCTTCCCTTTGATCTCCCGCAGTCGGGGTCCTCGAGCCCTCCGTTGACGGGAGGCGGGTCTTCATGGGTCTTGATTGCTGTGGCTGGCGGCCTTTTGGGCCCTCCACATCGGGACGATCAGCTCCTGCATTGGGGGGGGGGATGTCAGCTCCCCCACGCAGGAGATCGAACCCCACGTCGGGGCTGGTTGAGCCTCTGCGTTTGTTGGATCTCCCGACTAGCATCTCCCGTCTGTGAGCTCCCGATGTAAAGTCCGCAGGCCGCGGTTGGAGTGATTCCAGGTAAGGGATCGGCTCCGATGTTAAGTCCACGCCCCGCGATGGGGCCCATCTATCCTTGCCCATGTCCACTTATTACCTGCCATGCTTTGTCTGACCTCTCCACTCTCCCAGGTTTCCTCTCCCCCACAATCAGTTGAGTTTAGTTTGGAGATACAACGTGGAAACAGGTCCTTGGGGCCCACCGAGTCCACATCCACCGCCGATCTTCCATTATCCCATATTGGTATCCCACCCCTTACACACTAGGGGCAATTTACAGAGGCCATCTGCCCATCAAACCCGCATGTCTTTTGGATGTGGGAGGAAACCAGAGCACCTGGAGGAAACCCATGTGGTCGCAGGGAGAACGTGCAAAGTCCACACAGACAGCACCTGAGGTCAGGATCGAACCTGGGTCTCTGGAGCTGTGAGGCAGCAGCTCTACCAGCTCCATCACTGAGGCCTGAAGAAGAGTCTCATCTTGAAATGTCACCGATCCAAGCTCCAGCCCTTAATGTACCAATCCAGTAACTTAATCAAACATGTATACGAAGGAACTGCAGATGCTGGTTTAAATTGGAGATAGACACAAAAAGTTGGAGTAACTCAACGGGTCAGACAGCATCTCTGGAGAGAAGGAATGGGTCACGTTTTGGGTCGAGACTCTTCGTCGGACTCTGTTTAATGAAACAGCTCCTTTCTCCATCTTGAATATGTTCTATCTTTAATAACGGGAGATAATAAAATGTTGCATCGTTTAAAAAAAACTCTTGTTTTCATATTTGGTGCACATCAATATTCAGGAGATTGGTTTTCAATTCCATGTAACGCAATGCTAAATTTGGAAGCCTGATAATAACACGAGGTCCCGCTTACATTTCTAATGTATCCTCTTTGCATCCAATATTACACTTTAATTAAATTTTGTAATGGCCATTGATGTAACGGCCATTATGTCTTGGTTCAGGTCCAATGCAGATGAAACTGTTGAGTTATACAATGTGATATCCACTTAAGAAGCTTGCAATTGGGATATTAGTTTTAAATGACCTGCAAGTTATATTGTTACTGGGCAAATAAGTGGCAGATGGAATACACCAGAGCAATGTGTGCAGTTATGGATTTTGGTGGTGGGAATAAAGGCATAGACTATTTTCTAAATGGGTAGAAGAGTCAGAAATCGAAGATGCAAAAGGCCTTGGGAGTGCTGGTGCAGGGCTCCAAGAAGGTTAATTTGTGAGTTGAATCAGTAGTAAGGAAGGCAAATGCAATGGTAGCATTGATTTCAAGAGGAGTAGAATCTAAAAATCGATATAATGCTGAGATTTTATAAGGCACTAGTCAGATTGCATTTGGAGTATTTGTGGGCAGTTTTGGGCCCCATATCTGAGGTGGGATGTGCTGACATTGGAGAGGGTCCAGAGGAGGTTTACGAGAATGATCCCAGGAGTGAGTGGGTTAATATTTATATATGATGAGAGTTTGAGGGCATTGGGCCTGTACTCGCTGGAGTTTAGAACGGTTGAGGAGAGACGTCTTTGAAACCTACTTATAGTAGAGAAAGGCCTGGATAGAGTGGATACGGAGAGGATGTTTCCACTGGTGGGAGAGACTAGGACCAGAGGTTATATCCTCAGAATAAAAAGATATATCTTCAGAAAGGAAATGTGGAGGAATTTCTTTAGTGAATCTGTGAAATTCTTCGCCACAGAAGGCTACGTTTCGGGCCGAAACCCTTCTTCAGACTGATAGGGGTTTCGGCCCGAAACGTTACCTATTTCCTTCGCTCCACAGATGCTGCTGCACCCGCTGAGTTTCTCCAGTATTTTTGTGTATCTCTGATTTTCCAGCATCTGTAGTTCCTTCTTGGACACTAAGATGGTTTGGACACGCTAGAGGCAGGAAACATGTTCCCGATGTTGGGGGAGTCCAGAACCAGGGGCCACAGTTTAAGAATAATGGATAGGCCATTTAGAATGGAGATGAGGAGAAACATTTTCACCCAGAGTGTTGTGAATCTGTGGAATACTCTGCGGAAGGCAGTGGAGGCCAATCCTCGGGATGCTTCTGAATGTGGATGATCAGCCATGATCACAGTGAGTGGCGGTGCTGGCTCGAATGGCCTACTCCTGCACCTATTGTATTTTGTCTATTGTCTAATATCAGATTATTAGCTCAGTGAGATTTAAGATCTATTACTAATCTGCCACTGTATACAAGGAAATAGGAGCAGGAACACTCAACAGAGAGAGTGGTGGGTGCTTGGAATGCATTGACATGGTGGTGGTGGAGGCAAAAATGATGGTGGCATTTAAGAGGCTTTTAGACAGGCACATGGAAGGAATAGCTTCATAGTCTTCAAGAAAGACTGGATAGACTCGGCTTGTACTCGCTAGAATTTAAAAGATTGAGGGGGGATCTTATAGAAACTTACAAAATTCTTAAGGGGTTAGACAGGCTAGATGCAGGAAGATTGTTCCCGATGTTGGGGAAGTCCAGGGCAAGGGGTCACAGTTTAAGGATAAAGGGGAAATCCTTTCGGACCGAGATGCGAAAAACATTTTTCACACAGAGAGTGGTGAATCTCTGGAACTCTCTGCCGCAGAAGGTAGTCGAGGCCAGTTCATTGGCTATATTTAAGAGGGAGTTAGATGTGGCCCTTGTGGCTAAAGGGATCAGGGGGTATGGAGAAAAGGCAGGTACAGGATACTGAGTTGGATGATCAGCCATGATCATATTGAATGGTGGTTCAGGCTCGAAGGGCCGAATGGCCTACTCCTGCACCTATTTTCTATGTTTCTATGCTTCTATATGAATCATGAGCAAGTGAATCGATGAAATTAGCTTGGCATCATGTTATTATTTAATATTATTCTATATTTAATAATGGCAATAAAATATTAACAACCCATTAAACCATTATCTCACATGGCTGAAACCAGCTTGATATTTGACTCCATTGTCAAAGCATATTGACCTTGGCATTGGGAATTTGCAAGAATTGTTAAAAATAAACCCTAAAGATAATGGATCAATGAGTCAGATATCAATAATTCAGAGGTTGTGTCAGGTTTATAAGAGGGGACTAGGGACAGGGCTTTGCACAACAATGTAAATGCCATCAATAAAAGAAGCAGATGTTGAAAGGTTTAAGTTTAGGTTTATCCTTGTCACGTGTACAGAGGCAAGTAAAACTATTCACGTGCAAGTGACTTGCTTTATTTGCGAGCTGTAAAATTCAAATCAACAGGGTGGGAGATTGCAACCTTCACGTGGTCCGTCCGCCCTGTTTCGACGAATGCAATCAACCTGCCGTGCACAACCAAATGCAAACAACCGTTGCACATGTCCTACAACTTTAGGCTGTGCACGCCCTACGCAAGAAGAAGAGGAAATCAACTAATACCCAACATACACTCATGTCAACACACTCATTGACTCACACACTCAGACTCAAATACAAGAGGGCAGCACGGTGGCACAGCGGTGGAACTGCTGCCTCGCAAAACCGGGGACTCTGGTTCGATCCTGACTATAGATGGTGTCCATATGGAGTTTGTACCTTAGACTAAAAAACAGTTTTTACCCCACTGCTATAAAAGCACTAAATGTAGCCGCCAAGGAACGCAGGGGCGATACATACTAAGGGACTGTGGTACACTGTGAAATCGACAGAAGGATGGAGGGTTGGGTGTTTATGCGTGCTATTTTCGTGATATTTATTTTAGTTGTTTATCTTTTAATATTTTATCTTGTATGTATCGTTAGCTTTTAGAAATGTTTGAATGGTGCACTGACTGGCTGACATTTTTAAATTTCGTTGTACATGGTTCATGTTACAATGACAATAAAGAAACTATTCTATTCTATTCTATTCCTGCAACCATGTCTCCAAGTCTGGTCTCCAAATCTGAAAAAGGACATTATTGCCATAGTGCAGAGAAGGTTCACCAGACTGATTCCTGGGATGTCAGGTCTGTCTTATGAAGAAAGACTGGATAGACTTGGTTTATACTCGCTAGAATTTAGGAGATTGAGAGGGGATCTTATAGAAACTTACAAAATTCTTAAGGGGTTGGACAGGCTAGATGCAGGAAGATTGTTCCCGATGTTGGGGAAGTCCAGGACAAGGAGGCACAGCTTAAGGATAAGGGGGAAATCCTTTAAAACCGAGATGAGAAGAACTTTTTTCACACAGAGAGTGGTGAATCTCTGGAACTCTCTGCCACAGAGGGTAGTCGAGGCCAGTTCATTGGCTATATTTAAGAGGGAGTTAGATGTGGCCCTTGTGGCTAAGGGGATCAGAGGGTATGGAGAGAAGGCAGGTGTGGGATACTGAGTTGGATGATCAGCCATGATCATATTGAATGGCGGTGCTGGCTCGAAGGGCCGAATGGCCTACTCCTGCACCTAATTTCTATGTTTCTATGTTTCTGTGTGGGTTTGCTCAGGGTGCTCTGGTTTCCTGTCAATTGTAGTCCCTAGAGCATAGGATAGCGCTAGTTTACGGGGTGATCGCTGGTCGGCACAGACTCGGTGGGCTGAAGGGCCTGTTTCCGCGCTCTATCTCAAAAGTCTAAGGTCTAAAGTTCATTTTTTTTAGTTTAGTTTAGGCCAGAGATACAGCATGGAAACAGGCCCTTCGGCCCACCAAGTCCACGCCGACCAGCGATCCTCCTGCATCTATTTTCTATGTTTCTATATTTCTAAGACAGTCCTGGTCTATTTCTCTTCAAACCCACTGTCCAGGAATCCAGGTTCAGGAATAACTTCTTCCCCACAGCCATCGGGCTATTAAACATGACAGCAAATAAGCTCTGAACTGCATCAGCCTATTATTATTGCACTGTGTCTGTTTATTTATTGTGTATATATGGCCTATGGTCCATAGACACACTGAACTTTTATCTTGTGTTTTGTACTATGTTTACATATTGTGTTGTGCTTCAGCAAGCAAGAATGTCATTGTTCTATCTGGGACACAGATAACCGCGTGAACCTATGCTGCACAGCCTCAATAGCAAGGACGTCCTTCCTCAAATTTGAAGACCAAAACTGCACACAATATTCCAGATGTG
Organism: Leucoraja erinaceus; assembly: GCF_028641065.1. Lineage (NCBI taxonomy): Eukaryota > Metazoa > Chordata > Chondrichthyes > Rajiformes > Rajidae > Leucoraja > Leucoraja erinaceus. The sequence continues at coordinate 86,721 of NC_073382.1, forward strand.
GTCTCACCAGGGCCCTGTACAACCGCAGAAGGAACTTTTTGCTCCTATACTCAAATCCTGTCGTTATGACATTCCATTAGCTTTCTTCACCGCCTGCTGTACCTGCATGTTTACTTTCAGTGACTGGTGTACAAGGACACCCAGGTCTCGTTGCACCTCCCCTTTTCCTAATCTGATACCATTGAGATAATAAACTGCCTCCTTGTTCTTGCCGTCAAAGTGAATAACCTCACATTTATCTACATTATACTGCATCTACCACGCATCTGCCCACTCACTCTACCTGTCCAAGTCACCCTGCAACCTCCTAGCATCCTCTTCACTGCCACCCAGCTTCATGTCATCTGCAAATTTGATAATGTTACTTTTAATCCCATCATCTAAATCCATTAATCTATATTGTCAATAGTTGTGGCCCCAGCACCGAGCCTTGTGGTACTTCACTCGCCACTGCCTGCCTTTCTGACAGGGACCCTACTCTTTGTTTCCTGTTTGCCAACCAATTCTCTATCCATGTCAATACTTTACCTGGAGTTAAGAAGAAAGAGAGGAAATCTCACCCTTGCTTTCCAAATTCAGTGCAAAACAAAAGTTTTGAAGAGGGTACAGAGGAGGTTCACCAGAATCCTGCCTGGATTAGAGGGTTTCAGCTACGGGTGAGTTTGGATAAACGTAGAGGGTGTCAACTATAGGGAGAGGTTAAATAAATCTTCGTTTTGTTTAGAGATACCGAGCAAAGACAGACTCTTCAGCCCACCGAGTCCATGCCGATACGCGATCCCCGTGAACTAACACTGACCTATACACACTAGGGACGAGTTACAGTTATACCAAGCCATTTAATCCACAAACCTGTACGTCTTTGGAGTGTGGGAAGAAACTGGAGAAAACTCACGCAGGTCACGGAGAGAACGTACAAACTCCGCGCAAACAGCAGTCAGGATCGAGCCCGGGTTTCTGGCGCTGCTATACAGCAGCAACTCTGCCGACACGCCACCGTGCCGTCGAGTATTTAAGTAACCAGCGCATCACAGGGGTGTGGGGGAAAGCAGAGCACCCGGTCAAAGGGAGACTTCTTGTTCTTCTTCTTGCAGATGGCGTGCTCAGCCTAAAGTTGTAGGACAACTTGTTCTATTTGATCTTATTTGATTGTGCACGCCGGGTTGATTGCATACATCGAAACAGGGCGGACCACGTGAAGGTTGCAATGTTCCACCCCGTCAAAGGGAAACGATGGAATCTCCACACAGACAGCACCGAGACCGGGCTGAGTAATACCTCAACCGAATCCTGGCTGGAATTTCAGGGCTGTTATATTTGCAGTTTGTGGAAAGAAGCACCAGTTAGAGCAGTCCCCACTTCTCCAAAAAGTAGTCCTCAAAAAGCACCAGTTTTGAGGATCTAATTACTTTTACTCAGAACTAAACCAGTGACAGGAAACCCCATTGTGGGCACAGCAGTGCGAGTGAGCAGATTTGTCAAAATACAAATATCGAGACGTGAATCTTTCTTTGATTCCTCCGCAATTCATTTTGTGTCCCTCAAGTTAAACGCACGACGTTCCATCCCTGGCAGATGTGACAATTATACCTTTTGACTCTTAAGGGCGCGTCCCACGAGCATGCGACTCCATGCGGCAAGCGCGACCTAACGTGGTCGCTTGAGCCGTACGGCCTCGCGGGGCCGGTCCCACTTTGATTGCCAGAACCGTATGGAGTTGTGCGGAGCTGGTCCCGACATCACGTGGGGCTCCGAAAAACTGACCGTGTGCAAAAATTCCGCGCAGCAACGGCCTGCCGGCCCGCAGCCGCCTCGCCGCCGTATGCACCGCCTCGACGAGTGTACGCAGCGTCTCGATGCCGTAAGTCACGCACAAACTTCCCGCGGACTTTGCTCGAACTCCACGTCACTCACGCGACCCCGCTTCCGGTTTGGTCGCACTCACCGCATGCAGGCGCATGCTGGTGGGAACGGCCCTGTAAGGGGATCACTCGACCTCCGTGCGGTCCTCGCTTCCGGTTTGGTCGCGTTTGCCGCATACAGGTCGCATGCTCGTGGGACAAGCCCTTAAATGTCGAAACGAGGAAATGCAAGGCACGGTGGCGCAACGGTAGAGTTGCTGCCTTACAGCGCTTGCAGTGCCAGAGACCCGGGTCTGACCCCAACCACGGGTGCTGTCTGTACGGAGTTTGTACGATCTCCCCGTGACTGCGTGGGCTTTCTCCGAGATCTTCGGTTTCATCCCACACTCCAAGGACGTACGGGCTTGCAGGTTAATTGGCTTGGGTTTGTATACTTGGTATAAGTGTAAATTGTCCATAGTGTGTGTAGGCTTGTGTTAATGTGCGGGGATCGCTGGTCGGCGCAGAGTCGGCGGGCCAAAATGCCTGTTTCCGCGCTGTATCTCTAAACTAAAAACTGAACTAAAACTGCAGATACTGCTTTACACAAAAAGACACGAATGTTGGAGTAACTCAGCGGGTCAGGCAGCATCTCTGGAGAACATGGATAGGTGACGTTTCGTGTCGGGACTCCCTCTTCAGAATCAAGAGTAACATTATCAGCAGTAACGAGAGTAATATGTGGCGACACTTGTGGAGATACAGCCTAGGTGAGGTCTGCTGTGTGATGTGACCAGGTTGTCTGTAAAACAAAGCATTTCACTGTACACAGGTACATGTGACAATAAAGTATCATAGAATTGAACCCATTGAGTCGGAAGGGAGACAAAAATGTTGGAGAAACTCAGCCTCAGCAACGAAGGAGGCCCTCGACCCGAAACGTCGCCTATTCCTTCGCTCCATAGATGCTGCTTCACCCGCTGTGTTTCTCCAGCATATTTGTCTACCTTCGATTTTTCCAGCATCTGCAGTTCTTTCTTAATCATTGAGTCTGAAGAAGGGTCTTGACCTGAAAATGCACCTATCCATGATCTCCATTGATTCTGATCTACTCCAACACTTTGTGTCCTAGAATTTTGGCTACAGTCAGTGTTTGGAGCAAACGTTTCAATGATGGAGGGTATATTCCCAATAATTATAGGTATGGAGTGATGTGCAAACTAAAGTATGATGTCCAACCCTGTTAATAACATCACAATTCCCAGTGGTTGGGTGCAGAGGTCGGGTTGTGGATAGGGTTGTGCAGAGTGGTCCAAACCCAAATGTTGATAGGAAGAAGCTGATCTTAGATCTGGAAGTAACATTTGTCAGATCCTGCACCTTCTTCCCATTAGTTGCAGTAGGACAAGGGTGGTGTGGGTCTTTGATATTAGCAGCCTACTCAAGATGGTCTTTCCTCTGGATGCCTTCGACAATGGACATGTCATGACCCAGGATAGACTGGGAAGTGTCCGCTATTTATCTGCAGCCTCCTTCAGTCGAGGGATGTTTAGTTGCCAAACCCGACTCTGAGGCAACCAGCCGGTATTCACTCCACTCACGTTGAATGTTCCATTGAATAGTTGGCTAAATCTGCTCAAATGTCTGAGGAAGTTGGGCATGAGGTGAGTTTTCAAGAGTCGAGAGCGTTTTATCGTCATATGTCCCAGATAGAACAATGAAATTCTTACTTGCAGCAACACAACAGAATTTAGATTTAGTTTAGAGATACAGCACGGAAACAGGCCCTTCGGCCCACCAAGTCAAGAGACAATAGACAATAGTCCATGCCAACCAACGATGCCCCCCACATTAACACTATCCTACACGCACTAAGGACAATTTACACAGAACCAAGCCAATTAACTTAACAACCTTTGGAGTGTGGGAGGAAACCGAAGACCTCAGGGAAAACCCACGCAGGTCACGGGGAGAACGTGCAAACGGAGAGAGAGGGAATGGAGTATTACTTAAATTAGAGAAATCAATATTCATACCGCTGGGTTTACCTGTTCATATTCCCACGTTGTCACTTCCTCCACCATCCACAATGGACCACTGTGGGCTCCTTGGCCATCGGTGCCGGCTCTGATCTGTTCTGTACCTTTTCATGCCTCTAGTTTCCCTCTCCCCCGACACTCAGTCTGAAGAAGGGTCACAAACCGAAACATCACCCATCCCTTTTCTCCAGAAATACTGCCTGTCCCGCTGAGTTACTCAGGCATTTTGTGTCTATCTTCGATAGAGCAAACAGCTAGGGATCAGGGTTTTTAATGCATTTTTAATTCTGTGGTGCATAAAAGCATTGTGCTACATAGTACAATATATAGACCCAATTTATTGCAGACTTTCCTCCTTTGACACCAACTATGAACTTTAAAGGTGTTCTCCACCTGTCAGTAAACAAATGTGCAAATAATCTTGAAACTGTGGTCTGACAAATACATGCACATTGCCCACTCTTGATTTCCTCTGACCTGGTTTCTATGGTTTGGTGGTATTGTTTATATATATCACGTTCTTCCATGGGATGTGGCTGTTGGTGGAAAAAGTCATAATTTATCATCCACCATCTTGAACCTTCAGTGACCTGCATAATATTTGGGACAACGATGCATTTATTTATTTGCCTCTGTACTCCACAATTTGAGATTTGTAATAGAAAAAAAATCACATGTGGTTAAAGTGCACTTTGTCATGTTTTATTAAACGCCATTTTTATATATTTTTGGATTCACCATGTAGAAATGACAGCTATGTTTATACATAGTCCCCCCATTTCAGGGCACCATAATGTTGGGGACACATGGCTTCACAGGTGTTTGTAATTGCTCAGGGGTGTTTAATGCAGGTATAAGAGAGCTCTCAGGACCTAGTCTTTCCCCCAGTCTTTCCATCATCTTTGGAAACGTTTGTTGCTGTTTAGCAACATGAGGACCAAAGTTGTGCCAATGAAAGTCAAATAAACCATTATGAGACTGGGGAACAAGAATAAAATTGTTAGAGACATCAGCCAAACCTTAGGCTTACCAAAATCAACTGTTTGGAACAGGCCAAGGAAGACCTCCACAGCTGATGACAGAAGAATTCTCTCTATAATAAAGAAATATCCCCAAACACCTGTCCGACAGATCAGAAACACTCTTCAGGAGTCAGGTGTGGATTTGTCAATGACCGCTGTCCGCAGAAGACTTCATGAACAGAAATACAGAGGCTACACTGCAAGATGCAAACCACTGGTTAGCTACAAAAATAGGATGGCCGGGTTATAGTTTGCCAAGAAGTACTTAAAAGAGCAACCACAGTTCTGGAAAACGCTCTTGTGGACAGATGAGACGAAGATTAACTTATATCAGAGTGATGGCAAGAGCAAAGTATAGAGGAGAGAAGGAACTGCCCAAGATCCAAAGCATACCACCTCATCTGTGAAACACGGTGGTGGGGGTGTTATGGCCTGGGCATGTATGGCTGCTGAAGGTACTGGCTCACTTATCTTCATTGATGATACAACTGCTGATGGTGGTAGCGTAATGAATTCTGAAGTGTATAGACGCATCCTATCTGCTCAAGCTCAAACAAATGCCTCAAAACTCATTGGCCGGCGGTTCATTCTACAGCAAGACAATGATCCCAAACATACTGCTAAAGCAACAAATGAGTTTTTCAAAGCTAAATAATGGTCAACTATTGAGTGGCCAAGTCAATCACCTGATCTGACCCCAATTGAGCTTGCCTTTTATATGCTGAAGAGAAAACTGAAGGGGACTAGCCCCCAAAACAAGCAAAAGCTAAAGATGGCTGCAATACAGGCCTGGCAGAGCATCACCAGAGAAGATACCCAGCAACTGGTGATATCCATGAATCCCAGACTTCAAGCAGTCATTGCATGCAAAGGATATGCAACAAAATACTAAACATGACCACTTTCATTTACATGACATTGCTGTGTCTCAAACATTATGGTGCCCTGAAATGGGGGGACTATGTATAAACACTGCTGTAATTTCTACATGGTGAAACCAAAATGTATAAAAATGGCCTTTATTAAAATCTGTCAATGCGCACTTTAACCACATGTGATTGTTTTTTTTTCTATTACAAATCTCAAATTGTAGAGTTACACAGACAAATCAATAAATGATGGGTCTTTGTCCCAAACAATATGGAGGGCACTGTACGGATTGTAAAGGTGGTCTCACGCCAAATATGAGGGCACTCCCAGGATCTGAACTTAGCATAGTTTAGAGATACAGAACTGGAAACAGGCCCTTTGGCCCACCGAGTCCACACTGACCAAATCCCCGCACGTTAACACAATCCTACACACACTAGGGACAATTTGCATTCATACCAAGCCAATTAACCTACAAAACCTGTACGTCTTTAGAGTGTGGGAGGAAAGTGAAGATGTCGGAGTAAACCCACACAGTCACGGGGAGAAGGTACAAACTCCATACAGATGATGCCCTTAGTGACGATCGAACCGGGGTCTCCGGTGCTGCAAGCGCTGTAAGGCAGCAACAACACCGCTGCGCCACGGTGCTGCCCAGTTGGCAGGGCCAGGCGATTCGCACAAATGGTGGCCGGTGTATGGAACGAGCAGCCAGCAAAAGTAGTTGAGGCAGGGACTATTGCAACATTTAAGAAACTATTAGACAGGTACATGGATAGGACATGTTGGGACAGGTTGGTCGGTGTGGGCAAGTTGGGCCGAAAGGGCTGTTTCCACGTCGTATGACTCTACGACTCTGACCACGTGAGGGTGATAGGCTTTGTTCACAGTCTGAAGAAGGGTCCCGACCCGACCCGACCCGACCCGGAACGTCACCTGTCCATGCTCTCCAGAGATGCTGCCTGACCCGCTGAGTTTCTCCGGCACTTTGTGTCCTTTTGCTGAAACCAGTGTCTGCAGTTCCTTGTTTGTACAAAAGTCGATGAAATTACCATGTATTTTCAAGTTGGGAAATAGCATGAGGTGGAGGGCACTTTTATTCTGTTAGGTTTGATGATGGTCACTAACATTGAGAATTGTAAAAGAAAAAAAACCTTGCAGTGGCCCAGTAGTAGAGTTGCTGCCTTACAGCGCCAGTGACCTTGGCTCGATCCTGACTATGGTTGCTGTCTGTATTGAGTTTGTATGTTCTCCCTGAAACCGTGTGGGTTTTCTCCAGGTGTTCTGGTTTCCTCCCACTTTCCAAAGACATACAGGCTTGTCGGTTAATTGGTTTTGGTAAAATTTGCTCTAGTGTGTAGGATAGTGCTAGCTTATGGGGTGAACACTAGTTATAGACAATAGACAACAGACAATAAGCGATAGGTGCAGGAGTAGGCCATTTGGCCGTTCGAGCCAGCACCGCCATTCACTGTGATCATGGCTGTATTTCTGTACCCCGTTCCTGCCTTCTCCCCATATCCGCTATCTTTAAGAGCTCTATCTAACTCTCTCTTTAAAGGATCCAGAGAATGGGTCTCCACTGCCTTCTGAGGCAGAGAATTCCACAGATTCACAACTCTCTGGGTGAAAAGGTTTTCCTCATCTCTGTTCTAAGGTTGAATAAGTTAGGTCTTTATTCTCTGGAGCGCAGAAGGTTAGGGGGGGACTTGATAGAGGTCTTTAAAATGATGAGAGGGATAGACAGAGTTGATGTGGACAAGCTTTTCCCTTTGAGAATAGGGAAGATTCAAACAAGAGGACATGACTTCAGAATTAAGGGACAGAAGTTTAGGGGTAACATGAGGGGGAACTTCTTTACTCAGAGAGTGGTAGCGGTGTGGAATGAACTTCCAGTGGAAGTGGTGGAGGCAGGTTCGTTGGTATCATTTAAAAATAAATTGGATAGGCATATGGATGAGAAGGGAATGGAGGGTTATGGTATGAGTGCAGGCAGGTGGGACTAAGGGAAAAAAAGTTGTTCGGCACGGACTTGTAGGGCCGAGATGGCCTGTTTCCGTGCTGTAATTGTTATATGTTATATGTTATAAATGGCTAGATGCAGGAAAAATGTTCCCAATGTTGGGCGAGTCCAGAACCAGGGGCCATAGTCTTAGAATAAAGGGGAGGTCATTTAAGATTCAGGTGAGAAAAAACTTTTTCACCCAGAGAGTTGTGAATTTGTGGAATTCCCTGCCACAGAGGGCAGTGGAGGCCACGTCACTGGATGGATTTAAGAGAGTTAGATAAAGCTCTAGGGGCTAGTGGAATCTAGGGATGTGGGGAGAAGGCAGGCATGGGTTATTGATTGAGGATGATCAGCCATGATCACAATGACTGGCGGTGCTGGCTCGAAGGGCCGAATGTCCTAATCCTGTACCTATTTTCTCTTTTCTCTCCGGAGATGCTGCCAGTTACTCCAGAACTTTGTGTCTATCTTTGGTGTAAACCAGCATCTGCAGTCCCTTCCTACATGAGAAGAAGGAATGCTCAGGTTGGATAGACACAAAATGCTGGAGTAAATCAGCGGGACAGGCAGCGTCCGTGGTGAGAAAGAATGGGTGACGTTCCGGGTCACGGACCAAAACGTCACCCATTCCTTCTCTCCAAAGAAGCTGCCTGTCCCACTGAGTTACTCCAGTATTTTGTGTTTATCTTAGGTTTAAACCAGCATCTGCAGTTCCTACCTACACAATGACCAGGGTGGGACAGGTCTTTGAAAATGTTAACCATATAACCATATAACAATTACAGCACGGAAACAAGGCCATCTCGGCCCTACAAGTCCGTGCCGAATAACTTTTTTTCCCTTAGTCCCACCTGCCTGCACTCATACCATAACCCTCCATTCCCTTCTCATCCATATGCTTATCCAATTTATTTTTAAATGATACCAACGAACCTGCCTCCACCACTTCCACTGGAAGCTCATTCCACACCGCTACCACTCTCTGAGTAAAGACGTTCCCCCTCATGTTACCCCTAAACTTCTGTCCCTTAATTCTGAAGTCATGTCCTCTTGTTTGAATCTCCCCTATTCTCAAAGGGAAAAGCTTGTCCACATCAACTCTGTCTATCCCTCTCATCATTTTAAAGACCTCTATCAAGTCCCCCCTTAACCTTCTGCGCTCCAGAGAATAAAAACCTAACTTATTCAACCTTTCTCTGTAACTTAGTTGTTTAAACCCAGACAACATTCTAGTAAATCTCCTCTGTACTCTCTCTATTTTCTTGACATCCCTCCTACAATTGGGCGACCAAAATTGTACACCATACTCCAGATTTGGTCTCACCAATGCCTTGTACAATTTTAACATTACATCCCAGCTTCTATACTCAATGCTCTGATTTATAAAGGCTAGCATACCCAAAGCTTTCTTTACCACCCTATCTATATGAGATTCCACCTTCAAGGAACTATGCACGGTTATTGCCTGATTTTGTGAGGCAGCGTGATGTGCAGATCGAATCAATGGAGCGAAGTCTGGTTGTGTGATGGTCTGGTCTACATCGACAACTTTCTTCACATTTCTTGCGGCCTCAGGCAGTTATTCCCAAAGCTAAGCTGTGATTCAGGAGCAGTTTCTTGCACGCAAATAGGGAAGAGGTTAAACGTCAGTACTATCATTCTTAAAATGAGCCACACTTTTTTTTTAATGGTCATATTTTTTAATGACTCTTCTTTCCATGAAACCGCTTGTCGGCTTTCCTTCCCTTTCCAACATCTGTGTTGAACGTGCTTCAGTTTCACTCCTTGTAAGTGAGGAGAAGTGCCCTCTCGCCCTCTCCGGAACTGAAATTTTGGGTAATGACAGGCAGGATCGCAACGTTATTGTTCCCGCGCTCCTTGGACAGCAAGTGTGTGAAGAAAGACGCAAAGTGTTGGAGTAACTCAGCCGGGCAGGCAGCATCTCTGGAGAGAAGGAAGCCAATTAGAACGGAGATGTGGAAACACTTTTTCTCACAGAGAGTTGTGAGTGTGTGGAATTCTCTGCCTCGGAGGGCGGTGGAGGTTGTCTGGATGCTTTCAAGAGAGAACTAGATAGGGCTCTTAAAGATAGCGGAGTCAGGGGATATGGGGAGAAGGTAGGAACGGTGTACTGATTGGGGATGATCAGCCATGACTTCCCACATTGAATGGCGGTGCTGGCTCAAAGGGCCAAATAGCCTACTCCTGCACCTATTGTCTATTGTCTATTGTGACATTTTGGATCGAGACCTTTCTTCAGACAGTCAGGGGAGAGGGAGACATGGAGATAAGGAAGGGTAAAGTTTGTGAAAAGGAGAGATCGAACGAGATGAGGATTAAGGAAAATGTAGAAAAGATCATTGTTAGTTGGGAGAAGGTGACGACAAAGCAAGCGGAGATAAAATGTATTCGGGGACAGTCAGACTGGTGAGAGAACTGGGAAGGTGAAGGGGGGGGGGGGATGGAGAGAGAGGAAAAGCAAGGCTTACTTGCAGTTAGAGAAGAAGGCATTTTCTGCACCCCAATTATGACTGTGTTCACTTTCAGAAGGAGGGAAATTACATGGTGGTCTGAGTCCTCTTTTGGGTATGAGATAAAATGATAGAAAGAATGTGGGTGGCACAGTGGTGCAGCGGTAGAACTGCTGCCTCACAGTGCCAGAGACCTGGGTTAGATCCTGACCTCAGGTGTCGTCTGTACGGAGTTTGTTCTCCCCCTGACCGCATGGGTTTTCTCCGGGTGCTCCGGTTCCCCACCCCCCGCATTCCAACGAGGTGCAGGTTCGTAGGCTGCGTAGGAAGGAACTGCAGATGCTGGTTTTACACCGAAGATGGACACAACATGCTGGAGTAACTCAGCGGGACAGGCAGCATCTCTGGAGAGAAGGAATGGGTGACCTTTCGAGTGGAGACCCTTCTTCAGCATTTTGTGTCTATCTTCAGGTTTATAGGTTAATTGGCTTTGGTAAAAACTGGAAATGGTCCCATCCAGCAACAAATTGTCCCATCCGGCCTGTAACATCGGCGACTGCGGAGGCCTCAATTAGGCCGCGATCTCGGGTGAACTAAGAGGAGGAGGACTGGACTTTTTAGTGCCTTCCCTCACAGTGGAAAGTGTTGATTCTGCTGTGTGGGGGGGGGGGGGGGGGGGGGGGGGGGGGGGGGGGGGGGGGGACGGGACACGTTCATGTTGAATTCTATAGTGTGTTGTGTTCTTTTTTCTTTTTTTCTTTTATATGGATGTTTGGTAATCTGATTTTTTCTCTGTAAAGCACTTTTGGTTTCAACGTGATTTGATTTAAAAGTGCTAGATAAATACAAATTGCTTACTTACTTACTAGTGTGTAACATAGAAACATGGAAAATAGGTGCAGCAGGAGGCCATTCGGCCCTTCGAGCCAGCACCGCCATTCATTGTGATCATGGCTGATCGTCCCCTATCAATAACCCGTGCCTGCCTTCTCCCCATATCCCTTGACTCCACTCGCCCCTAGATCGCTGGTCGCTGGTCGGTGTGGATGCGGTGGGCCGAAGGGCCTGTTTCTGCGCTGTATCTCTAAAGCCTGAATTAAACTTGACTAATCCCAACTAAACTAAACGATGTCACGATTTAGTATACTCAGTGCCAGCGACCAGGATGAACGTTGAAGCAGCTCTCTCAACCTTACTGCACGTTGCTGCTTGTCAGAGTTTGTAAGCTGCATTAATACGATCAGCCACAATCACAGTGAATGGCGGTGCTGGCTCAGTTCAGTTTTACTCGTCATATGTAGGTTAACACAGGGTCAACGGTACAATGAAATGTGTTTGACAAGACAACAGGTCACCTCAGCAGTGATATTACAAGGATAAAAATAAGATAAGATAAAAGTGACATTGGTAGGTAAAAGACAATAATAAATAAAATAATCAACATATATGATGTGTTGAAAAAGGAACTGCAGATGCTGGAAAATCGAAAGTAGACAAAAATTGCTGGAGAAACTCAGCGGGTGCAGCAGCATCTATGGAGCGAAGGAAATAGGCAACGTTTCGGGCCGAAACCCTTCTTCAGACTGATGGGGGGTGGGGGGCGGGGAGAAGAAAGGAAAAAGGAGGAGGAGGAGCCTGAGGGCTGAGCGAGAGATAGGAAGGGGAGGAGACAGCAAGGGTTAACAGATTTGTGAGAATTCAATGTTCATGCCACTAGGGTGCAGACTGCCCAAGCGGAATATGAGGTGATGTTCCTCCAATTTCCGGTGGTGCCCGCTCTGGCCGTGGAGGAGACCCAGGACAGAGAGGTCGGATACGGAATGGGAGGGGGAGTTGAAGTGCTGAGCCACCGGGAGGTCAGTTTGGTTAATGCGGACCGAGCGGAGGTATATGATGTGTTTATATCAGTTCAGATGGTAAAAGCAATCTGGTGGTACGTGCAGCCATGCTCCTGTATCGTCTGCCTGACAGTAACAAGGAGAACAGTCTAGGTGCTGGGTGGCTGTGGTCCTGGATGATGCCTTCCGCAGTCACCGCCAGTGGGAAATGTCCTGAATGGCCGGGAGACAGTTGCCAGTGATGCGCTGTGCCGCCTTCAACACTCTCTGTAGTGATTTGCGGCCGTGGGCAGAACAGCTCCCGTACCAGACTGTGATGCAGCCCGCCAGCAGGCTCTCGATGGTGTAACTGTAGAGGTTTGTGAGGATGCTGGCTGGCGTTCATGCTGAACTTCCTCAGTCTTCTCAGGAACAAGAGCCGCTGGCGGGCTTTCTTAGTTATTGTGTCCGTGTGCAGTGACCAAGAGAGGTCCTCAGTGATGTACACACCGAGGAACTTGAAGCTGCTCACCCTTTCAACCTCACCATCACCGATGTGGATGGGGAGTAGTCCACTCCCCTGCTTGAAGGGCCAAAATGGCCTACTCCTGCACCTATTGTCTATTGTCTATTAACTGTGGTGACTCCTCTGCACCTTCTCCTGTCCAGTCATATCCTCCCCTTCACATGGTGACCATGAACAATTAACCTCCAGCGGTAGCCAAACCGATGTCACACAAAAGCAAAGTGTCCAGAATGGAACTGCAGGTAGAAACATAGAAAATCGGTGCAGGAGTAGGCCATTCGGCCCTTCGAGCCTGCACCGCCATTCGTGGAGTCATAGAGTCATCGAGTGATACAGTGTGGAAACAGGCCCTTTGACACAACTTGCCCGCACCGGCCAACCATATAACTATATAACCATATAACAATTACAGCACGGGAACAGGCCATCTCGGCCATTCTAGTCCGTGCCGAACACTTAACCTCACCTAGTCCCTACATACTAGTCTCATTTGCCTGTGCTTGGTCCATATCCCTCCAAACCTATAAAATCCATGTACCTGTCTATCTGTTTCAATATGATCATGGCTGATCGTCCAAAATCAGTACCCCGTTCCTGCTTTTTCCCCCCAAATCCCTTGATTCCGTTAGCCCTAAGAGCTAAATCTAACTCTCTCTTGAAAACATCCAGTGTATTGGCCTCCTTTGCCTTCTGTGGCAGAGAATTCCACAGATTCACAACTCTCTGGGTGAAAAAGTTGTTTCTCATCTCAGTCCTAAATGGCCTACCCCTTATTCTTCAACAGTGACCCCTGGTGCTGGACTTTCCCAACATGGGGAACATTTTTCCTGCATCTAGCCTGTCCAATCTCCCTTAAGAATTTGATGTGTTTCTATAATTAAATGTATTTCATTTACGGACAGTAATTTGGGTCAGGACTGAGGAAATCCATACCTTCTGCTCTTCATATTTCATTTGCTCCCACTCCCACTTTAGTTTGCCTGTGCACCTTATCTTGCTCCCAGCTGCATCTGTCTCTTCTCAAAATTATAATGATGCAATGGTTACATAACACTGGTTTCAAGCAATAAGTGATTCAGTGCAACTTTTTTCTTAAACAGGTTTTGTGCAATCTATGGTCCCATTGCAAAACATTAACTCCAATATTCAGTGCATTTTATCAGTGTGATTTTGAGGTTTACTTAATGATATAACATATTGTAAAAATTGTTCTATAATAACTATAATGTGGGAGACACAGAGGTACAGTGATAACGTTGCTGACTTATTGTTCCTGTCCCACTTAGGCGATTTTTTAGGGGACTACAAGCGACTAGGCTGTCACCACATGGTCGCCGGGGTGTCGCCTGCATGGTCTCCTCAGTCGCCCAAAGAGTCGTACCTTTTTGTGGGTCGCCGTTGGATTTTGAAATGTTCAAAACTTTTCGGCGACAGTCGGCGCCCGTGAGCTTGGCGCCGACGATCGTAGCCTGGCGTAGGTGCTGTCGCCAGGATGATGTAGGTTACAATACAATACAATACAATACAATACCTTTTATTGTCATTTGAGCCTCAGTGAGGCTCAAACGAAATTCTGTTTCCACAGCCATACAACCAAAGACAATTCCTAGACATACACACAATGTAATTCACACAAACATCCATCACAGTGGACCCACTGCGATGGAAGGCAAAGTCTTTTCTCTCCCCTGTTCTCCATGTCTCTCCTCAAGTCCAAGCCCCACGGCGGGCGATGATAAGTCCCACGGCCATTTTAGGCCGTGCCGGGCGATTTACGGCCCTGCTCCCGGTCTAAAAGTCTCGAAGTTGGAGCCCCCGGCGGGTGCTGTAATGTCCCGCGGCCATGAAGCCGTGCCGGGCGATGTTCGACCCCGCTCCCGGTCGTTCCAACCCCGCGATACGGGCTGGAGAAGTCGCGTTGCGGGAGCTCCGGGAAGCGGTCTCTCTCTCCCCCCGGACCCGCGAGCTCCCGATGTCCCAGTCCACCGGATCTGCGGCTGCGTTGCTGGAGCCTCCGAGCCCCAGGAGTCGAGCCGCAGCAGCGAGTCACCACCGCTCCCCACGCTCCGAGGCCGGCCAGCCCCGCGATGGTGAGTAGTCCGCAGCTCCGCAGTCTCCCGAGCCCCCGGGTCGTTCAGGTTGGAGGTCGCTCCACGGTGCTAGGCCCCAACGACAACGGAGACCCGACAGGAAAAAGGTCGGGTCTCCCGGACAGGGAAGAGATTTTAAGCCCCTCCCCCCACATATACACATTTAAAACAAGTATTAAAAAAACCCACCAACACTACATTTAACTAGACAAAAAATTTAAAAAAAGACAGACAGGCTGTAGGGGGCGCTGCAACTGGTGAGTCGCAGTGGAGGTTGTAGCTGGTGCTGACTTTGGTGATTTCCATTGGCGACTTGCCTACTTCCACTGGCGACAGGTACCCGCGACAGAATTTGTCGTAGCTTGTCGTAGCGCTTGTCGCGGGTGGACATAGGTTTTCGCAGGTGTGGTCGTAGGTGGACGTCCTAATGGGTCGCCGGTTGTCGGTAGTTTGCCGTAGCTTGACGTTGACTAGATTGTAGGTTGTTGTAGATATTGTCGTGGACATTGGCGTAGTGGGGTCCAGTCGCCGGTTTGTCAGTGACCAGCGACCAGTCGCCGAAAAAATCGCCTGTGGGACAGGCCCATTACAGCGCCAGAGACATAGAAACATAGAAATTAGGTGCAGGAGTAGGCCATTCGGCCCTTTGAGCCTGCACCGCCATTCAATATGATCATGGCTGAACATCCAACTCAGTATCCCATACCTGCCTTCTCTCCACACCCCCTGACCCCCCAAGGGCCACATCTAACTCCCTCTTAAATATAGCCAATGAACTGGCCTCGACTACCCTCTGTGGCAGAGAGTTCCAGAGAATCACCACTCTCTGTGTGAAAAAAGTTCTTCTCATCTCAGTTTTAAAGGATTTCCCCCTTATCCTTAAGCTGTGACCCCCTTGTCCTGGACTTCCCTAACATCGGGAACAATCTTCCTGCATCTAGCCTGTCCAACCCCTTAAGAATTTTGTAAGTTTCTATAAGATCCCCTCTCAATCTCGTAAATTCTAGAGAGTATAAACCAAGTCTATCCAGTCTTTCTTCATAAGACAGTCCTGACATCCCAGGAATCAGTCTGGTGAACTGTCTCTGCACTCCCTCTATGGTAATAATGTCCTTCCTCAGATTAGGAGACCAAAACTGTACGCAATACTCCAGGTGTGGTCTCACCAAGACCCTGTACAACTGCAGTAGAACCTCCCTGCTCCTATACTCAAATCCTTTTGCTATGAAAGCCAACATACCATTCGCTTTCTTCACTGCCTGCTGCACCTGCATGCCTACTTTCAATGACTGGTGTACCATGACACCCAGGTCTCGCTGCATCTCCCCTTTTCCTAGTCGGCCACCATTTAGATAATAGTCTGCTTTCCTGTTTTTGCCACCAAAATGGATAACCTCACATTTATCCACCAGGTTCAAACACGACTACAGGTGCTGTCCGTACGGAGTTTGTACGTTCTCGCCGTGACCGTGTGGGTTTTCATCGGGTGCTCCGGTTTCCTTCCAAATTCCAAAGACGTGCAGGTTTGTAAGTTAGTTGGCTTCCGTAAAATTGTCTCTAGTTTGTAGGGTAGATTTAGTGCGGGCTGGTGCAGTCTCGATGGGCCGAAAGGCCTGCTTCCACGCTGTGTTCCCAATGTTGGGCGAGTCCAGAACCAGGGGCCACAGTCTTAGAATAAAGGGGAGGTCATTTAAGACTGAGATGAGAAAAACATTTTTTCACCCAGAGAGTTGTGAATTTGTGGAATTCCCTGCCACAGAGGGCAGTGGAGGCCAAATCACTGGATGGATTTATGAGAGAGTTAGATAGAGCTCTAGGGGCTAGTGGAGTCAAGGGATTTGGGGAGAAGGCAGGCACGGGTTATCGATAGGGGACGATCAGCCATGATCACAATGAATGGCGATGCTGGCTCGAAGGGCCGAATGGCCTCCTCCTGCACCTATTTTCTATGTTTCAAGGTTTCTATGTATCTCTAAACCAAACTAAACTAAACTGAAGAAGGGTCTCGGCCTGAAACGTCACCCATTCCTTCTCTCCATAAATGCTGCCTGTCCCGCTGAGTTACTCCAGCATTTTGTGTCTATCTTCGGTGTAAACTAGCATCTGCAGTTCCTTCCTACAGATAAAATTCACTACCCTCAGTTTGGAGACTGTAGTTTCAGTAAAATACGATATTTTAATTCAATTCTTCTCATAGAAACTTGAGAACTAATAACTATTTCATGAGTAATGCTCTGTGTTATGATATACAATTGTACGTCTTTAAGTTTATCAAGATAAAAAGACCAGGAAAGTAAATGTCAACAAGTAAAAACCAGATCAAATTCCACCACAATCCCACCCTGCCCCCCCCCCCCCCCCCCCGAAAGGTCTGAATGACAATAAAGGATCTGTCTGTCTGTCTGTCTGTCTGTCTGTCTATCTGTCTGTCTGTCTGTCTGTCTATCTGTCTGTCTGTCTGTCTGTCTATCTATCTATCTATCTATCTATCTATCTATCTATCTATCTATCTATCTATCTATCTATCTATCTATCTATCTATCTATCTATCTATCTATCTATTTCATCACTGGAATAAATGCACTGATAGTAACTAGACGTGAACATCACATTCCATTTGCATTATCTTTGATCTTCGCTTTGTTTCTGGAGATTATTTCTAATATTGTGGTGTGTAAGAAGGAACTGCAAGTGCTGGTTCACTCCAAAGATAGACACAAAATGCTGGAGTAATGCAGCGGGTCAGACGGCATCTCTGGAGAAAAAGAATAGGTGACGTTTCGTGTCGAGGAACGTTTCGGGTCAGGTTGGGTACGGGAAGAAGGGTGTCGACTGGATAGGTCACATATTCCTTTTCTACAGCGATGCTGTCTGACCCGCTGAGTTACTCCAGTTTTTTGTGTCTATCTAAGGAACTGTAGACGCTGGTTTACACCAAAGATAGACACAAAAAGCTGGAGTAACTCAGCAGGTCAGGCAGCGGGTCTTTGCTTTGTGTACAAGTCCTTGGGAATGACTTGCTTTCTTGAGAAAGGGTCAGGAGACTGGGACAGGCTTCCTTCAGGGGGTGTATGGAGCAGGTCTGGTGGAGGAGGGGGCAATTCTTCGAGGCTCCCGCTGTTACTGGGTGTGACAGAGACTGAGGAGAAAATTGTTGTGTGTAAGGAGGAACTGCAGATGCTGGTTCACACACTGTATCTTGAGACTGTACTAAGCATTTTTATTTGCAATATCTGTGGGTGGTAGGTGGGGTGTGGTGGGGACGTGGAACGAGCTGCCGGAGGAGATAGTTCAGGCAAGTGTACAATAATAACATTTAAGAAACATTTGGACGGGTACATGGATTGGACAGGTTTCGAGGGATATGGGCAGGTGGGACTAGTGTCAGGGCTCTCACTTAACTTTTTTTCCCTGTTGCCAGCCGGGCAACCTCGGCAGCTTTTTAGGTTGCCAAATGACAGTTTAGGTGGTCATTTAAGACGGCTTGCATGACGTGTGCGATAATGTGCTCGGACGAAGTGCGTAGTTACCAGTCGGAATTATGGTCAATGAAGCATTCACATCTTATTTCCGCTTCAAATGAAGTCACAAACTAAACATATTCACCAATCAAGACATGATATATACCACAATGACATGCAGCAAAATTATAATACAGTATCTCAACTCTTTTTACACATTGCAATTTAATGCAATTTCTATTATTTCTTTCCACTTCCAAACAAAAATGTGGTTGGATTATTCAGCGTATGATCAACCTGTGTCAATAAATCCTGGGCCATTGTAACATATATGCTTAACCATGCACACTACAGATTGTTGCAAGCATGTTTCTGTGAAGGACCGAAAATTACCATGACATGGCCATAGCATGGGTCGTTATTCCTAGCATGGGTCGTTATTGCTAATGGTACAGAAACACTCTCGCTTCCCACATCATTTATCCGCAACAAAATATCCAGGTTGCAAGGAAATTTCCAAAGGCCTTTTATGATAATAGTTGTTAAAACCGACTATATCCATCTGACAGGTTAAACATTACACTAACTAACAACAGATGGCCAAAGGTCATAACTGCAGCAAATGTTCTTTTGGTAATATGTTTAAAGGTGTCAAAGCGCCACATTACCGGACATTCCGATTAGATGTATGTGTTCTGAACAGCAACGAAGATACCCAGTTTGTACGCACCAGATTTAAAACAAATTATTCATAAACGCTGTTTCCATCATTCCCACTTCAGAATTAACGTTAACATTTCGACTGAAATATCTCCTGACCAAATTTATGATGTATATGACCGACTATAGAAGTAAAACCTAGATAAATCCAACGTATAGTTGTGAATGTTGCTCACTAAATAACTACAGTACTGGTACTCCATATTAAGAGCACTGATTTGCCGCTAAAATGAATTCTGTAATAATGTGTCAATGGCAGCAGCGACAATCGAACACTACGGTTTTAATGTTTCATGTGTTCACAATTTAATTAATCCATCTTTATGGATTAAAACAAATAATAACATTGGGAATTAAAACACATGTGATTGCATTCTGTTATCAAACATAGTCAATGTTCGCTCTGAAGACATTTCCAGCACAATGGGGTCAGGGAGGGGGGAGGGGAGGGGTGTGAATCTGTGCGGGATGGATGGGGGGGGGGGGGGGGGGTTGAGAAGGTAATTGGTGCGGAATGGATGGGTTAAGGCAGGGGAATTAGTGTGCGTTGGTTGGAGTAGGTAAAATTGTGAGGGGAGAGTGCGGGGGATGTCAGTGGGGTTGAATGCGGGGATCAGTACGGGATGGACAGGAGGAATCTGTGCAGGATGGATGGGGTGGATCAGTACAGGATGGATGGTGGTAGACAATCCCCCATTCGAGCATAAGCCTGGCGATCGTTTAGCCGAACACCTCCGCTTGGTCCACATCAACCAACCTGATCTCCCGGTGGCTCAGCACTTCAACTCCCCCTCCCATTCCGAATCCGACCTTTTTGTCCAGGTCCTCCTCCATGGCCAGAGTGAGCAACGCTGGAAATTGGAGGGACAGCACCTCATATTCTGCTTGGGCAGTCTGCACCCCAGAGGCTTGAACATTGAATTCCAATTCCTGGTAGCCCTTGCTGTCTCCTCCCCTTCTCAGCTCTCCCTCAGCCCTCTGGCTCCTCCTCTTCCTTTCTTCTTCCCACCCCCCACCACATCAGTCGAAGATGGGTTTCAGCCCGAAACGTTGCCTATTTCCTTCGCTCCATAGATGCTGCCGCACCCGATGAGTTTCTCCAGCACTTTTGTCTACCTTCGATTTTCCAGAATCTGCAGTTCCTTCTTGAACCTTCTGAACTCGCGGAGTAGGTCGCCGCAGTGGGACAGCCCCTTTAGGTCGCGGCATGTTTTTTAGCATGTTGAAAAATGCCCGCGAGTTTTTGTTTTTTATTGTAGGTTTAGTCAAGGTAGGTTGTAATGCTATTCATAGGTAATCAAAGGCAATTGAAGGTAGTCGAAGATAAACAAAGGTAGTCAAGGTTTGTCATAGATAGTCTTCAACATTCGAAGGAGATCGAAGGAGGTCGTCTTCACTCTCCACTATTCGGTGTCCAATTTTCCCGAAGCTAGTCGAAGCTGGTCTTCAACATAGTCGAAGGAAATCCAAGGAGGTCTTCAACATAGTCGAAGGAGGTCTTCAACATATTCATAGCAGATTCTCTACATAGTCGAGGAAGGTCGGAGGAGGTGTTCCACTTTGGCGATACAACACGACCATGACACCTTTTCATACACTCCTAAACTCTTCTACACTTTCAAATTAGGTCCCTACAGTGGGACAGGCCCTTAATAGCATCATATAGTGTGGATATAGTGATACAGTGTGGAAACAGGCCCTTCAGCCCAACTTGATCACACCGGCCAACATGACCCAGCTACACTAGTCCCACCTGCCCGCATTTGGTCCATATCCCTCCAAACCTGTCCTATCCATGTACCTGTCTAACTGTTTCTTAAACACTGGGATAGTCCCTGCCTCGGGCAGCTTGTTCCATACACCCACCATCCTTTGTGTGAAAAAGTTACTCCTCAGATTCCTATTAAATCTTTTCCCCTTCACCTTAAACCCATGTCCTCTGGTCCTCGATTCACCCACTCTGGTCAAACGATTCTGTGCATCGACACGATCTATTCCGCTCGTGACTTTACATCAGAATCAAAATCTGATTTTATTCGCCCAGTATGTTTTGCAACAACATACGAGGAATTTCACTGGCCAGGTCAGTCATACAATTAAAAGCAACAGACTCAAAAACACATTTTAACATGAACATCCACCACAGTGACTCCTACACATTCCTCACTGTGATGGAAGGTGAAATAAAGTTCAAGTCCTTCCCTTGTGTTCTTCTTTGGTCGTGGGTCTCGAGCCCCCCCGTTAACGAGATGATCTTAACTCCCGTAGCCGGTGGCGTTCAGGCCCTCCGCGTCGAGCCGATCAGCTCCCGCATCGAGGGGGTTGTCAGCTCCCCGCGCAGGGCGAACGAACCTCGCGTCGGGGGCTGGTTGAATCTTCTGCGGTGTTGGAGCTCCCGACTTGCCTCTCCCGCAACCGCGAGCCCTTGATGTTAAGTCCGCAGACCACGGTGGGAGTGATCCCAGGCAAGGGATCCACTCCGATGTTAAGTTAAGTCCGCCCCCCGCGGTGGGGCTCACGACATCCGAGGCGGCTTCCAGCCCCAGCGATGGTAGGCCTCAGAGCCCGGATAATTTGATCCGAAAAATGATCACATCTCCTTGATAAGGTAAGAACCTGAAAAAAAGTTTCCCCCTCCCCCCACCCCCCCCCCCCCCCTCCCCCCTCCCCCCCCCCCCCCCCCCCCACATAAAACAAACCAAAGTACATTAAATCAAACTTTTAACAAACACTAAAAATAACAAAAAGATGAAAAAACGATTGCCGGAAGGGCTGCCGTCTCCCCAGAGCCCATGGTGGGAACTGGTAAAACTTGCCTCAACAATATCATAATGGTTGCAAATCCTCTTCTTCTTTTCATGTCCATCTTGTTACAAATGTTGCAGACAAAAATGGGATTAAATTGGGATTAGGGAAAATAGGTCACCTGAAGTGTGAAGTTTAACCTGAAATATCTTGGCTGCCTCTTCCGTATTGATAAATCTATCTTGTTCTATCGGCATGCCTTCACCGCCCTTCCGGCAGTGGTTTATTAGACTTGTTCATCATCACCTTCACAAAGGAAATTTGTCACGGCATGATAGTGACACCTTGTATTAAAAATAAAACTAGGTGTTTTTGAGCAGGCGTGCAAAAGCTGTACACAGAGGGGAAATAATCTGACTTGATAGCCACAGTGACCAATTGTTGATTCATTTGCTTCCAGCTTATTTCTTTTAGCAGAGGTGTTAAATCAGAATCAGAATAGTACTTTGTTTGCCAAGTATGTTTTGCAGCATACGAGGAATTTAATTTGCCAAGTCAGTCGGACAAATAAATGATTCAAGACGTGTTAATCCCCTGAAGCGATTGATCAATCGTGTTTCTGTCGCAGGAGTGGCTTCAAACAGTTCATCTATCAGTCACCTATGCTCAAATTCAATTGGAAGAGGGGAAGGGGGATATTCTGCTCACTGTTTCGTTTACTTTAGAGGTACAGTGCGGAAGCAGGCCCTTCGGCCCTCCGGGTCCGCACCGACCAGCGATCCCCGCACACAAATACTATCCAACACACACTAAACACCATTGACATTCATACCAAGGAAATTCACCTGCAAGTCTTTGGTGTGTGGGAGGAAATCGAAGATCTCGGAGAAAACCCACACAGGTCACGGGGAGAATGTACAAACTCCATACAGACAGCACCCGTAGTCAAGTTAGAACCCAGGACAAGTTCAAGTTCATGTGAGTTTATTGTCATGTGTCCTTGTATAGGACAATGAAATTCTTGCTTTGCTTAAGCACACAGAAAATAGTAGGCATTTACTACAAAACAGATAAATGTGTCCATATACCATGATATAAATATATACACACATGAATAAATAAACTGGTAAAGTGCAAATAACAGAAAGTGGTTATTAATCATCAGAGTTTTGTCCGAGCCAGGTTTAATAGCCTGATGGCTGTGGGGAAGTAGCTATTCCTGAACCTGGTTGTTGCAGTCTTCAGGCTCCTGTACCTTCTACCTGAAGGTAGCAGGGAGATGAGTGTGTGGCCAGGATGGTGTGGGTCTTTGATGATACTGCCAGCCTTTTTGAGTCAGCGACTGCGATAAATCCCCTCGATGGAAGGAAGGTCAGAGCCGATGATGGACTGGGCAGTATTTACTACTTTTTGTAGTCTTTTCCTCGCCAGGGCGCTCAAATTGCCGAACCAAGCCACGATGCAACCGGTCAGCATGCTCTCTACTGTGCACCTGTAGAAGTTAGAGAGAGTCTTCCTTGACAATCCGACTCTCCGTAATCTTCTCAGGAAGTAGAGGCGCTGATGAACTTTTTTGATAATTGCGTTAGTGTTCTCGGACCAGGAAAGATCTTCAGAGATGTGCACGCCCAGGAATTTGAAGTTCTTGACCCTTTCAACCATCGACCCATTGATATAAATGGGGCTGTGGGTCCCCCTCCTACTCCTTCCAAAGTCCACAATCAGTTCCTTGATTTTGCTGGTGTTGAAGACCAGGTTATTGCGCTGGCACCATATGGACAGTTGCTCGATCTCTCTTCTATATTCTGACTCATCCCCATCAGTGATACGCCCCACAATAGTGGTGTCGTCAGCGAACTTGATGATGGAGTTCGCACTGTGGTTCGCTATGCAGTCATGGGTATAGAGTGAGTACAGCAGGGGGTTGAGCACGCAGCCTTGAGGTGCTCCCGTGCTGATTGTTATCGAGGCTGACACATTTCCACCAATACGAGCAGACTGTGGTCTGTGGATGAGGAAGTCGAGGATCCAGTTGCAGAGGGATGCGCAGAGACACAGTTCTGCGAGTTTGGTAAATACCGAGCTGTAATCGATGAATAACAGCCTGACATATGAGTTTTTGTTGTCCAAGTGGTCCAGAGCGGAGTGGAGGGCCAGCGAGATCGCATCCACCGTTGATCTGTTGTTGCGGTACGCGAACTGCAGTGGGTCCAGGTTCTTGTCGAGGCAGGAGTTGATTTGCTCCATGATCAACCTCTCAAAGCACTTCATCGCCACCGGCGTTAGTGCCACTGGTCGATAGTCATTGAGGCAGTCACCTTACATAGAAACATGAGGCAGGTGCAGGAGTAGGCCATTCGGCCCTTAGCCTGCACCGCCTTCAATATGGGATCACCGGTATGTACCTGCCTTCTCTCCATACCCCTGATTTAAAGCAGGTGGGGGCCTCACTACCCTCTGTGGCAGAGAGTTCCAGAGATTCACCACTCTCTGTGTGAAAAAAGTTCTTCTCATCTCGGTTTTAAAGGATTTCCCCCTTATCCTTAAGCTGTGACCCCTTCCGTGCTCTCTACTTATCTTTATGTGCCAGCCATCTTACTCTTCTTGGGCACCGGTATAATTGATGCCCTTTTAAAGCAGGTGGGGACCTCAGATCTCAGAAGTGAGAGGTTGAAAATGTCCGTAAAAACTCCCGCCAGTTGGTCCGCACAGGTTTTTAGACACGTCTCAGGCGCCGGTAGGCAGCAACTCAACCGCTGCGCCACCGTGCACCGTCTTAGCAAGGGTTTGATATTAGCATGGGGAGGACAATGTCAAGCCTGTTGCTAGTAATATCTTCCCGCATATAGGAACAAAGCACAAGGAGAAATCAACGCAACTGTTCAACAAATAACTGATATCAATTTAAAGGGAGGGGAGGGAGGGGGGAAATGGAGAAATAAGGATCTGTTGCCAAAGGAAAAATCAATATTTTTTTACTCGTAGGTTTAGTCGAGGTAGGTTGTGGTAGGTTGGCATGTTATTCGTAGGTAATCGAGGGTAGTCAAAAGTAAGGCTCATTGAGAAATAAAAGGTAAGTAAACTGACTGGTAATGTTAAATGCCCTGTAAACTTCATTAAATGCTGCCTGGTGTGTCTCTCTCCCCCACTTCTACCCCCCCCCCCCCCTTTCTCTCCCCCTTCTCTCCTCCCCCTTCCCCCATCTCCCCCCCCTCTGCGCTCTCTACTTATCTTTATGTGCCAGCCATCTTTTACCTTCCTCTTCATCGCGGGCGTGAATTTCAGACAGCGCTCCCCCGCTTTCCCTGGCCCCCGCCTTTACGATGTGTGTGTGTGTGTGTGCGGTCGGTCGATCCAACTCACGGTTTCATCGCTGACAGTCGATCCAGCTCCAAGTTTTTCAGGCGAGTGCCCTCGAGCTTGAAGGTCGAAGACAGTCTTCTGAACTCGCGGGTTAGGTCGCCGCAGTGGGACAGCCCCTTTAGGTCGCGGCGTTTTTATTTAGCATGTTGAAAAATGCCCGTGAGTAAAAAAAGATCACCATGGAAAAAAAAAAAGTTTTTTTTTCCTCGTAGGTTTAGTCGGGTTAGGTCATAGTAGGTCGTAATGCTATTCGTAGGTAATCGAATGTAGTTGAAGGTAATCGAAGGAGGTCGTAGATAGTCATAGATAGACTTCAACATAGTTGAAGGAAGTCGAAGGAGATCGAAGGAGGTCTTCTACATAGTTGAAGGAGGTCTTCAACATATTCGTAGGAGGTTCTGTACATAGTTGAGGAAGATCGTAGGAGGTGTTCCACTTTGGCGATACAACGCGACCATGACACTTTTTCATACGCTCCTAAACTGTTCTACACTTGCAAATTAGGCCCCCACAGTGGGACAGGCCCTTAATAGCATCATAGGGTCATAGAGTGATGCAGGGTGGATACAGGCCCTTCAGCCCAACTTGATCACACCGACCAACATGACACTGCTACTCTAGTCCCACCTGCCCGCGTTTGGTCCATATCCTTCCAAATCTGTCCTATCCATGTACCAGTCTAACTGTTTCTTAAACATTCGGATAGTCCCTGCCTCAATTACCTCCTCTGGCAGCTCGTTCCATACACCCACCACTCTTTGTGTGAAAAAGTTACCCCTCAGATTCCTATTAAATCTTTTCCCTTCACCTTAAACCTATGTCCTGTGGTCCTCGATTCGCCCACTCTGGTCAAACGATTCTGTGCATCTGCCCGGTCTATTCCTCTCGCGACTTTACACACGCCTCAATAATATCAAAATGGTTGCAAATTCTCTTCTTGTTTTCCTGTCCATTTTGTTACAAATGTTGCAGACAAAAATGGGATTTAATTGGGATTAGAGAAAATATGTCCGTGCTGCCACGTGAAGTGTGAATTTAGCCTGAAATATCGTGGCCGCCTCTTCCGTATTGATAAATCTATCGTTCTATTGGCATGCCTTCACCGCCCTTCCGGCAGTGGTTTAATAGACTTGTTCATCATCACCTTCACAAAGGAAATTCATCACAGTATGATAGTAACACCTTGTATTAAAAAAATAAAGCAATGTATTTTTGGGTAGGCGTGCAAAAGCTATACACCGAGGGGAAAGAAAATCTGACTCTTGAAAGCCACACTGACCAATTGTTGATTCATTTGCTTCCAGCTAATTTCTTTTAGCAGAGGTGTTAAATGTTTCAAGACGTGTTAATTCCCCGGAAACGATCGATCAATTGTGTTATATGTTGCAGGAGTGGCTTCAAACAGTTTATCTATCAGTCACCTATGCTCAAACTCATTTGGAAGAGGCGAAGGGGGAATTCTGCGCACTGTTTCGTTTACTTTAGAGATACAGCGTGGAAGCAGGCCCTTCGGCCCGACGGGTCCGCATTGACCAGAGATCCCTGCACACTATTGCCCCTGTCCCACTTAGGAAACCTGAACGGAGACCTCTGGAGACTTTGTGCTCCACCCAAGGTTTCCGTGCGGTTCCCGGAGGTTGCGGTGGTTGCCGGAGGTTGCAGGTAGTGGAAGCAGGTAGGGAGACTGACAAAAACCTCTGGGAACCTCCGGGAACCGCACAGAAACCTTGGGTGGGGCGCAAAGTCTCCAGAGGTTTCCTAAGTGGGACAGGGGCATTACACTATCCAAAACACACTAGGGACAATTGACATTCATACCAAGGAAATTCACCTGCAAACCTGTACGTCTTTGGAGTGTGGGAGAAAACCGAAGATCTCGGAGAAAACCCACGCAGGTCACGGGGAGAAGGTACAAACTCCGTACAGACAGCACCAGTAGTCAGGTTAGAACCCAGGTCTCAGGCGCTGGAAGGCAGGAACTCTACCGCTGCGCCACCGTGCACCGTCTTAGCAAGGTTTTGATATTAGGATGGGAGGACAATTTCAAGCCTGTTGCTAGTAATATCTTCTTGCAATTAGGAAAAAAAGCACAAGGATATATCAACGCAGCTGTTCAGCAAATAACATATCAATTTATTGGGAGGCAAATGGAGAAACTAGGAACTGCAGATGCTGGTTAATACACAAGGACACAGAGTGCTGGAGTAACTCAGCAGGTCAGGCAGCATCTCTGGCAAAGATAGATGCACAGTCTTTTGCCCAGAGTAGGGGAATCCAGAACCAGAGGATAAAGTTTAAGATGAGGTGGGGGGGGGGGGGGGGGAAGATTTAATAGGGAGGGGTAGCTTCTTTACGCAATAGGAAAGCTGCTTGAGGAAGGGTTCAGGCTATTTTTACATTTAAAGGACATTTGGTAGGTGTGTGGATACGATAGGTTTGAGGGTTATGGGCAGGTGGGGCAAGTGTAGTTTTTTTTTTATCATTTAAGAGACATTTGGATAGGGACAGAGGGCCTGTTTCCACAATGTATGACTCTATGACTCTACGGAAAGGTAACATTTTGTGTGGATCTGAAAAAGGCTCTCAATGCGAAATGTCACCTATCCATGTTCTCCAGAGATGCTGCCTGACCCGCTGAGTTACTCCAGCACTCTGTGAAACGTCACCTATCCATGTTCTCCAGAGATGTTGGCCGACCAGCTGAGTTACTCCAGCACATTGCGTCCTTTTTTGATCATGTTATTGGGATTTAGGTCATATGCAGAGGTGAGGTAGTCATTGTTTCTACACCACTTTGAGTGGGCAGATGGCATATTGTATTGCAGTCAAAATTCATTGTTTCCACAATTGAATGAACAGCAATGAAGAGTCTAATGTTAATGCCCATGGCTCACTTTTTCCAGGGTAGTTCAGCTATTAATAATTTCAGCTTGCACATTGAATTACATTAATTTAGTTTAGTTTAGCTTAGAGATCCAGCGTGGAAACAGGACCTTCAGCCCACCGAGTCCGCGCCGACCAGCGATCCCCGTACATTAGCGCTATCCTACGCACACGAGGGACAATTGACATTTATACCTCGCCAATTAACCTACAAACCCGCGCGTCTTTGGAGTGTGGGAGGAAACTGAAGATCTCGGAGGAAACCCACGCATGTCATGGGGAGAATGTAGAAGATCCACAGTCGGGACTGAAGACGGGGTCTCTGGTGCTTGTAAGGCAGCAACTCTACCACTGCGCCACCGTGCAGCCCTATTAATCTGAGTATCTTTCTATTTTCAAAATCTTACTGCTATTTGTGAAATAACTAATTTTATGAACTATTCTTATGGGGGAAAAAAAATCCTGGGAGCCATTCTACTGTTAGTCTAATTCTCCGATAGTAATAGCCCTGTCCCATGGTAGGAGTTCATTCCCGAGTTTGCCCTGATTCGAACTCGGAGATTTACGGGAATGGCCACCCGTCGGTACTCGGGGCTCTCGTGGACATTTTTCATCATGTTGAAAAATCTTCTCGAGTCTTCCCGTGCTTACCTGCCATTAGCGAGTCTTCCCGAGTACCTGCCGTTAGCACAAGGAGACGTCCCCGAGCTCCGACGTACCCGCTAAGTTTATTCTCCGTGCTTACCACGAGTTTGATTTTTTTAAAACTCGGGAGAGCTCTTGGAATGAACTCGTACCGTGGGGCAGGGCTTTAAGGGTTTTCCTATTGCACTGCTTTTGAGTGGGCAAAACTACCCTCTGTGTTTTTTTTTTGAATGGAATCTCTGGACTCTCTGCCACAGAGGGTTTAGGCCAGTTCATTGATTAAGAGGGATGATGTGGCCCTTGGAGGGGAAGGGGGTTGGAAGGTACGGGGATACTGAGTTGGATGAACCCATATTGAATGGTGGTGCAGGCTCGAAACTCCTGCACCTAATTTCTATGTTTCTATGTTTCCGGGTTTTTTGTTTTGTGGAAGATCCGTGATTATGGGTTGGAGGAATTGGAAGAGGGACCCACTAAACAAATCAGCCCTGACCGTGTGGGGTGCTCCGGTTTCCTGCAAAGGTTTGTTGGTTAATTGGCTTCTGTAAATTTGTATTAACCTATGGGTGGTTACTGGTCAGCGTGGACTCGGTGGGCGGAAGGACCTGTTTCCACACTGTATGTCTAAACTAAACTGTTTAGTTTTGAAAGGATCTACAAAATCTGGAATAACTCAGCAGGTCAGACAGCACCTCTGGCGAAAAGGAATGGGTGGCGTTTCATAGAAACATAGAAACATAGAAAATAGGTGCAGGAGTAGGCCATTCGGCCCTTCGAGCCTGCACCGCCATTCAATATGATCATGGCTGATCATCCAACTCGGTATCCAATATCTGCCTTCTCTCCATACCCCCTGATCCCTTTAGCCACAAGGGCCACATCTAACTCCCTCTTAAATATAGCCAATGAACTGTGGCCTCAACTACCTTCTGTGGCAGAAAATTCCAGAGATTCACTACTCTCTGTGTAAAAAATGTTTTTCTCATCTCAGTACTAAATGATTTCCCCCTTATCCTTAAACTGTGACCCCTTGTTCTGGACTTCCCCAACATCGGGAACAATCTTCCTGCATCTAGCCTGTCCAACCCCTTAAGAATTTTTTACGTTTCTGTAAGATCCCCCCTCAATCTCCAAAATTCTAACGAGTACAAGCCGAGTCTATCCAGTTTCGAGTTGATGTTAAACTGGCGTTTGGGTGAATATTGAATTAAATTTTTTTTTTTTTTGCCGTTTGCGTTTCAGGAATTTGTCTCCCATTCGTCGCGAGCAAACGTTCTCTGGACCTGCCGAGCCATGAATATAAGTGGGTTGGCGAGCAGCACGCTGGAGATGCTGACCAACTCCATGTTGCACCACACCTTGCCCACCATCTACCTGGCCATCTTCCTCATCAGCACCCCCCTCAATGCCCTCTCCCTCTGGCTCCTCTGCTGCCGCATGTGGCCCAAGACGCCCACCATGATCTTCTCCATCAACCTGGCCGTCTCCGACCTGCTCTACAGCCTGACCCTGCCCTTCCAGATGGCCTACCACTGGAACTGGAACAACTGGCTGGTCGGCGAGCCCCTCTGCCGGCTGGTGACCGTCCTCTTCTACGGCAACATGCACTGCTCCATCCTGACCGTCATGCTGATCAGCGTGGAGCGCTACCTGGGCATCGTCCACCCGCTGCGCACATCGCACCTCCGCACCATCAGGGCGGCCGCCGTCCTCTGTGTCGCCACCTGGTTCTTTGTCCTCACCGTCCACGCGCCCCTCATCTACTCCGAGCTGACCTACAACGTCACGGCCTTGAACATCACCACCTGCTTTGACGTCATGAGGCGCAACATGTTCCCCTCCATCAATTTATTCTACCTGTACTACTCAATTCAAATCCTTCTCTTCTTCCTGCTCCCGTTCACCATCATGGTGGTGTGCTACTCCAAGATCATCAGGGCCTTGTTGAAGACCTCGGCGAAGGAGATGAGGGAGTCGAGGAAGCAGATAGTCTACCTGACAGTTGTGGTGCTGTTGGTCTTCACCATCTGCTACCTGCCCACCCAGATCATCTTGATCATCCATTTTGTGCTCTCCCGCCAGGGCAGGCCGATCTATGTTGTCTACAAGCTCTCCCTCGCTCTGTGCGGCCTCAACGGCTGCTTCGACCCACTGCTGTACTACTTTGCCTCGAAGGAGTTCCGGAGGAAGACGCAGAAACTGTGCCCGTGCATTCCCGTCGATGAAGGCGACAAGACTTTGAGTAACACTATGCAAGCTCTGTCTCCCAAGGGCAGTCAGTAGCAAGGTCGAAAGGAGGTGAGGTCTCCCTACTTGTTGCACCACACCTTGCCCACCATCTACCTGGCCATCTTTGTCATCAGCGCCTCCTCTCAATGTCCTCTCCCTCTGGCTGCTCCACTGCCCAATGTGGCCCAAGACCCTCACCATGATCCGGTGACCACATGCAGTCAGTACCGTGGTCGGAGGGAGGTGTGGTCTCCAACTTGAGTTAATGGAGGAACGTTCTCTGATGCCTTTGACCTTCCGACCAGTGACGATGGACAAGGAGGTCCTCACTGTCCCGATTCCAAATGGAAAGTGAGTGGACGCCGGGCACACAGTCGGTCAGTCAGGTTACAGTCTAGTTGATTGTCACGTGTACTGAGGTACAGTGAAAAGCTTTGGTTGTGTGCTATCCAGTCAGCAGAAAGACAATACCCAATTCCTTCATCGATTGTAAGTGATAGTGCACAAAAACAGCTCGTTGGTCGTACATTTCATGGTCTTTAGACCTTCATTCGGTGATATTCCCATTTTCTGTATCTTCCATCGTGTCCTCTGGGGGTTTTCGAAGGATAACCGTAGACGCAGAAGATAAGAAGGCGAGCATATGGAGGGCGGCGGGGAAACGCGCAAGAGCAGAGCCAGCGCACGGGCGATGGAGAGCTTGGAGGGACCCAATGAGAACAAAGACCCTTGTTCTCATTGGGGGGGGGGGGGGGGGGGTGGGGGGGTGGGGGTGGGGGGGTGGGGGTAGGGGGGGGGGTAGAAAGCTCGGAAGCCTCCAAGGATAATACTGGGGACATGAGCGGTTCAGAGACTGGGCATCCTGTTGTCGTAGAAAGATACATCGTGGAATCAGGCCCTTCAGCCCAACTTGCCCAAACCCACCCACATATCACCACCCTATCTACCAGCAGCTCCACCTGCAAGGAACCTTGCACCTGCACTCCTAGATCCCTCTGCTCTACAACACTCCCCAGAGCCCCTTCCATGCACTGTGTAGATCCTGCCCATGTTAGACTTCCCTTGCAACACCTTGAATTTCTCTGTATTGAATTGGATTGAATAACTGCTATTGGCCAAGTGTGTATGCATACAAGGAATTTGCCTTGGTGCTTTGTTCGTAAGTAACAACATGATATACACAGTAGACAGTTAAAAATTAAACATTATAATTAAACATGAAGAATGAAATAAAATACCAGAGCAAAAGGAGGCTACAGACTTTTGGCTGTTGAGTAGATTTAGGAGATTGAGAGGAAATCTTATAGAAACTTACAAAAGTCTTAAGGGCTTGGACAGGCTAGATGCAGGAAGATTGTTCCCGATGTTGGGGAAGTCCAGGACAAGGGGTCACAGCTTAAGGATAAGGGGGAAATCCTTTAAAACCGAGATGAGAAGAACTTTTTTCACACAGAGAGTGGTGAATCTCTGGAACTCTCTGCCACAGAGGGTAGTCGAGGCCAGTTAATTGGCTATATTTAAGAGGGAGTTAGATGTGGCCCTTGTGGCTAAAGGGATCAGGGGGTATGGAGAGGGCAGGTACGGGATACTGAGTTGGATGATCAGCCATGATCATATTGAATGGCGGTGCAGGCTCGAAGGGCCAAATGGCCTACTCCTGCACCTAATTTCTATGTTTCTATGAGTAGAGCTACTGCTCATGGGGAAAAAACAGTTTTTATGTCTGGCTGTGGCAGCTTTGACAGTCCGAAGTCGCCTTCCATAGGGAAGTGATTCAAAGAGTTTGTGGCCAGGGTGAGAGGGGTCAGAGATGATCTTGCCCGCTCGCTTCCTGGCTCTTGCAGTGTACAGTTCGTCAATGGAGGGAAGGTTGCAGCCAATAATCTTCTCAGCTGATCGAACGATTCGCTGCAGCCTCCAGGTGTCGTGCTTGGTGGCTGAGCCAAACCAGACCATGATGGAGAAGGTGAGGACAGACTCTACAATGGCCGTGTAGAATTGGACTGTCATTCCCTCAACCAATCCTCAGCCCATCTGGCCAATCGATCGTGATTAACCTCATTTTCTTTAGTCGGAAGAAGGGTCTCGACCCGAAACGTCACCCATTCCTTCTCTCCCGCCTGTCCTGCTGAGCTACCCCAGTATTTTGTGTCTATTTTTGCTTCAGAGATGGCATTGATTGTGAAGTATTGAGGGATTTCCCTGGATTGTGAATGTTGCCCCATGAATTTTAAATTCCAGTTAATAGCACCTATGCAAAAGGAAGAATCTGTTAAGGACTGTGCTTGGAAAAATATACTTTCTACATTGATAAAACTCAGGCTTATTTATATGTAATTTTATGAGCAATGTATTGCATGTACAGTAATTAACTGAAATGTGTAGAGAATAAAGTGTATAGAATCATATCATGTAAATAATAATCCCCTTGTGTTAACTATGTCAATAAAGTGATCTTGAAACCCCTACAAACATTGGCCTTGCTTCATGTATTGCTCTGTCCTCTACATAAGGATTGTAGATGACATATGCATGTGTTTATTGTATTGTATTGTATTGTATATCTTTATTGTCATTTTCCTGAGTATTCACATACCCAGAGGAAACAAAAAAACGTTGCTCAACCAGTGTCCATTCAGTGTGCAGTAAAAATAAATAGAAATAAAAATACATATATCATGAACAAATTTAACACTCTACTAAACATTCAACAGGCGTTCCGATCGGCAGCGGCACGACAGTGGCTCTGCTGCAGTGTGTCCAGGTTGGTGGTTGGTGCGCGATACTTTGGCAGGGGGCAAAGTCCGTTTAGCAGTCTTATAGCCTGTGGGAAGAAGCTGAGGAGCATCCTGCTGGTTTTGCAGCTAATGCTCCTGTACCTCTTCCCAGATGGCAGGATGGAGAATATGTGATGCGATGGGTGGTAGGGGTCTTTGATGATGGAGATGGCTCTGCTGATACATCTATCCCTGTATATATCCAGCAGGAAAGGGAGTGGAGCACCAATAATCCTGCTGGCGGTCTTCACAATCCTGTCTAGTTGGTGCCGTTCGTACGCCTTGCAGCTCCCGAACCAGGAAGTAATGCCGTAGGTTAATGTGCTCTCGATTGCATACAATACTCCAGGTGCGGTCTCCCCAGGGCCCTGTACAACTGCAGTAGGACCTCCTTACTACTAAACTCAAATCCTCTCGCAATGAAGACCAACATGCCATTAGCTTACTTCACTGCCTGCTGTACCTGTATGCCTACTTTCAGTGACTGATGTACATGCACACCCAGGTCTCGTTGCTCCTCCCCTTTTCCTAATCTGACACCATTCAGATAATAATCTGCCTTCCTGTTCTTGACACGAAAGTGGATAACCTCACATTTATCCACATTATACTGCATCTGCCATGCATCTGCCCACTAACCCAACCTGTCCAAGTCACCCTACAGCCTCATAGCATCCTCATTGCCGTTTACGCTGCCACCCAGCTTTGTGTCTTCTGCAAACTTAGAGATATTACATTTAATTCCCTCGTCTAAATCATAAATATATATTGTAAACTGGGGTCCCAGCACCGAGCCTTGCGGTACCCCACAAGTCACTGCCTGCCATCCTGAAAAGGACCTGTTAATTCCTACTCTTTGCTTCCTGTCTGCCAACCAGTTCTGTACCCATGTCAACATCATAACCCCAATACCATGTGCTCTAATTTTGCAAACTAATCTCTTGTGTGGAACCTTGTCAAAGGATTTTTTAAAGTCCAGATTACATCCACTGGCTCTTCCGTATCCATTCTACTTGTTACATCCTCAAATAATTCCAGAAGATTAGTCAAGTCTGTCTGTCATTTCTATCCTTTTTTATTATTTTCAGTTAGTCCAAAGTCTGTTTTAGGGGGAAACTTTTACTTTTCTATGTGGGGGAGGGGGGCAGGGTAAGGGGGAAACCGTCTCCCAGTCTCTTCCTGGCGGGGACGCGACTATTTCTCCGAGTCGCGTCCTCGCCCCCCACCTCGCGGCCTACCAGCTGGATCAGAGCGGCCTTTCCTGCCGGGGACCGGGAACCGGACCGGGGCTGCTACAGCGGCGGCGCAGCGCTGGAGTCACCGCGGAGCGGGCGATGCCTACCTGGGTCGCCGTTTGGAGCTCCGGAGCGTTGGGCCGCTGCTCCAACATCGTGGAGCTCTGGTGCGGAGAGCTTCCAACGCGGGCGGCGCTGAACAACATCGTGGAGTCCTGGGGCGCCTTGCAGAGGGTCTACAGCAGCAGTCTCCACCCGGCGCGGCCTGCGGACTTTGGAAGCCGCCGACTCCGGTAGGAGGGGGCCGACTCTGGTGTCCACGCCGCTGAGGACGTCCCGCAGCCCCGACGTCGGACTTGTATCACCCCGGCGAGCGGTCCTGGACATCGGGCCGCCCGTAGCTGCAACTGCGGAGGGCTTGGGGAGGCCCTGACCACGGGGAACAGTGGAGGAAGAGACTGACTTTGGTGCCTTCCCACACAGTGGGAAACTTTGATTCTGCTGTGTGGGGATGTTTTATGTCAAATTCTATAGTGTGTTGCGTTCTTTATTTTAATTGTATGGCTGTATGGGAATTTCATTTCACTGTGCCATCTGGCACATGTGATGAATAAATCTATCTTGTATCTTGTATCTTGAAGCATGATACCCCTTCATAAATCCATGCAGACTATGACCAATCCCATCACTGCTTTCCAAAGTGCTGCTATAACACCTTTAATAATCGACTCGAGCATCTTCCCCACTACCAATGTCAGGCTAACTGGTCTATAATTCCCTGTTTTCTCTCTCTCTCTCTCCTTTCTTAAAAAGAGGAGTTACATTTGCTACCCTCAAGTCCACAGGAACTGATCCAGAGTCAAGAGAAAATTGGAAAATGATCACCAATGTATCCATGAATTTTAGGGCCACCTCCTTGAGTACTCAAGGATGCAGACCATCAGGCCCTGGGGATTTATTAGCCTTCAGTCCCAACAGTTTACCTATCACCACTTTCTGACTGATGTGGATTCCCTTCAGTTCCTCCCTCCCACTCGATCCTCGGTCCCCTAGTGTTTCCGGGAGATTGTTTGTGAAGACAGAAACAAAGTACTCGTTTAACTGTTCTGCCATTTCCTTGTTTCCCAATATAAATTCACCTGTCTCTGACTGAAGGGACCCATATTTGTCTTTACTAATCTTTTCCCTTTTAGATACCTATAGAAATGTTTACAGTCAATTTTTATATTCCCCACAAGCTTTCTTTCATGCTCCCCCCCCCCCCCCCCCC
Organism: Leucoraja erinaceus; assembly: GCF_028641065.1. Classification (NCBI taxonomy): domain Eukaryota; kingdom Metazoa; phylum Chordata; class Chondrichthyes; order Rajiformes; family Rajidae; genus Leucoraja; species Leucoraja erinaceus. The sequence continues at coordinate 122,733 of NC_073382.1, forward strand.
CTCCTATTTAACCCCTTTGTCCTCCTCTGTTGAATTCTACATTTTTCCCAGTCCTCCGGTTTGCTGCTTTCTCTGACCAATTTATATGCCTCTTCCTTGGATTTAACAGAATCCTTGATTTTCCCTCGTCAGCCATGGTTGAGCCCCCTTGCCCGTTTTGTTTTTTCGCCAGACTGATGAAGCCGAATTTTAGTTAAAAATATAAAAAGATATTAAATTGGTTTCTGGGCTAGCTTACAGCTTATATTTAGTGTCAAATTAGGCTTTCCTCAGGTTGCGGTGTGTGAGATAATAAATCCTATAACATTGTCTCCCAAGTGACAAGCAGAGAGGAGAAGCTAGAGAGATCTCTTTGATGTAAGATGTCGTAAACCAAATGGCCTATGTTTATGAGGGACCAAGTGACAGAGAGGAAGCAGCGAAAAGAGCTAGAGTGATCTCTTTGGAGATAAAATAACCTAAAGCAAATTGCCAATGTTTTTAGTATATCTTGTACCATGTAAACAAAAGGCCTTTGATGTGATGCATTCTGTGGAAACCTTTTCCTGTACCTCTGACCATGACTAATGTCTGTGGAATGTGCTAAGGGGACAAAAAAAACCCTATTTAAGGCAATGTAATTCTGTTGTTCAGAGAAGGTGGCTGAGCACAGTCGAGTGTCTATATTGGTCACTTAGCTGGAATTCTCGCTCCCTTCCATCGGCCGATGTTAAGTAAAGTTTTGAATTGGTCTATTAAACAGTTTGTGTGGTGTCTGTTTATTAAGAAGCAAACCTGGTTTAGTAGTTATAAAAGCAACTTTTTCAGACAGGGATGACCAATTTCTGGAATTCATCTATGCAGTCTTTAAATCTTCGCCATTGCATCTCCACTTTCATCTGTTTAAGTACAATTTGCCCGTCTATCCTAGCCAATTCCCGTCTCATACCATCAAAGTCTCCTTTATTCAAGTTTAGGACTCTAGTCTCTGAATTAACCATGTCACTCTCCATCCTAATGTTGAATTCCACCATATTATGGTCACTGTTGCCCAATGGGCTTTGCACAACAAGATCACTAACTAATCCTTCCTCATTATAGAGTTGAGGATGGCCTGCCCTCTAGTCGGTTCCTCCACATATTGGTTTAAAAACCCATCCCGTATACATTCCAGGAAATCCTCCTCCTCAGCGCTGTTACCAATTTGGTTGGCTCAATCTATATGTAGATTAAAATCACGCATAATAACCGCTTTGCCTTTTCTACACACATCCCTAATTTCCTGCTTGATGCTATCCCCAACCTCCCTACTGCTGTTTGGTGGTCTGTATACAACTCCAACAGGTGTATTCTGCCCTTGGCTATTTCGCTGTTCTACCCTTACCGATTCTACAGCATCCAAGCTAATGTCTCTCCTTGCTATTGCATTAATCTCCTCTGACCAACAATGCCACCCCACCTCCTCTTCCTTTCTGTCTATCCTTCCTGAATATCGAATACCCCTGCATGTTTAGCTCCCAGCCTTGGTCACCCTGGAGCCATGTCTCCGTAATTCCAACTATATCATATTCCTTAACTACTAACTGTGCATTCAATTCATCCACCTTATTACGAATGCTCCTCGCATTAAGGCACAAAGCTTTCAGGTTAGTTTTCCTTGTCTCCCTTCTACCTTTAGCTTCTGTCCTCATTTTATGTCCCTGTGTCTCCTTGCATTAGTTCCCATCCCCCCCCTGCCCTGTTAGTTTACACTCTCCTTCCCGTCAACTGCACGCACATGCTTCCATGTTGTTGACTCCACCCCCCCACTGTTTAGTTTAAACCCACAGGCAGAATGCAACACATTTTTGTGGACAGTTTTCTTCAGTATTACTTTACCTCTGACTTCAATATCCCACCCACTGATAAACAAAGGGCTCGAGTTTATAATGCAAATCACAAACTGTTAAATGCAAATGATTTGGGGCTTTACATAAATACTTTGGTAAATACTATTTTCTTATACAGGTTAAATTCATAATTCATTTTGCACAGCAGTGTGCGGCATGGTGGCGTGAGTTGCTACTTTACAGCATTTGCAGCACCAGAGACCCGGGTTCGATCCCGACTGCGGATGCTGTCTGTAGGGAGTTTTTACGTTCTCCCTATGACTGCGTGGGTTTTCTCCGAGATCTTCAGTTTCCTCCCACACCCCAAAGACGTACAGGTTTGTCAGTTAATTAGATTTGTATCAGTGTAAATTGGCCCTAGTGAGTGTGGTGTAGTGTTAAATTGCATGGATCGCCGAAGGACCTGTTTCCACGCTGTATCTCCAAACTAAACAAATATAAAAAAAGAATGGGTTAGTGTTTAGTGATGCAGCTCCACAGGTCTATGGTTAGGCTTCATTTTGGAGTATTGCGGGCAGTTCTGGTCACCCCGTCACCGCAAAGATGTGGAGACTTTGGAAAGGGTTTTTTTAGTTTAGTTTAGAGATACAGCACAGAAACAGGCCCTTCGGCCCACTGAGTCCATGCCAACCAACGGTCCCTACACTGGAGCATTCTCCTACACACTAGGGACAGTTTACAAGTTCACTGTGCCAATTATCCTCCATCCTTGGAATGTACAGACAGCACCCTGAGCCAGGATTGAACCAGAGTCAATCCATGTTCTCCATGGATGCTGCCTGACCCGCTGAGTTACTTCGGCACTATGGAATTTTAGTCCAAAATTGGCTGCAAAGCAATTTGTTTTTAGTTTAGTTTTGAGATACAGCGCGGAGACGGGCCCTTCTGCCCACCGAGTCCGCGCCACCGTACACTAACACCATCCTACACACACTGGGGACAATTTACAACCGCTACTGAAGCCTGTACGTCTTTGGAGTGTGCGCGGAAACTGGAGCACCCGGAGAAAACCCACACAGGTCACGGGGTGAACGTACAAAACTCAGTACAGACGGCACCCGTGGTCAGGGTCGAAACCGCTTCTCTGACGCTGTGAGGCAGTAACTCTACCACTGCGCCACCGTGCCATGCAGGGGAGGTTTACCACAATGCTACAGGGCAAGGATGGATGGGCTTGGATTGTTTTCTCTGGAAAGTCAGAGTTTGAGGGGAGACTTGATAGAAGTGTGTAAAATTATTAGAGGCAGGGACGGGGTAAACAGTCAGAAGTTTTTTCTCAGGGTGGGAATGTCCAACACTAGAGGGTACCGGCAGGGTTGGCATAGGCGACAGATACGATAGTGGTGTTTAGGAGGCCATTGGATAGGTATGTGGAAGTGCAGGAAATGGGGGGACTAGGGGGAGATAGATCATGGACAGACAGAGGAGATCAGTTGGCATGTTCGGCCCAAACATTGCGAGCCTGTGCTGTTCTATGTTCTATACAGTAGGGTTTTAAAGTTGATACACACGTACAGTTATTAGAACAAAGTTGAAGAGATACAGTATGAACCTGATAACTAAATGTTATTGCCAATAATACTTTATTGTGTGTGTGCCAGCATTGTTATTGGCTTACGGCATGGAAACAGGGCCTTCAGTACAGCGAGTCTGCACCGCCCTGCGATAACCACACATTAACACGATCCTACACACACACACACACACCGGGGACAATTTACATGTTACACCAAGCCAATTAACCTACAAACCTGTACTTCTCTGGAGTGTGGGAGGAAACCGAAGATCTCGGAGAAAACCCACTCAGGCCACGGGGGGGGGAATGTACAAACTCCGTACAGACAGAACCCGTAGTCAGGATCGAACCTGGTTCTCTGGCGCTGTAAGGCAGCAATTCTACCGTGGCGCCACCGTGCTGCCCAAATATTTTTGGATTCATAACTGCTATGTAAACAGGGATGCTAACGAATATATAATTTAATTCCCGAATAAATGGATCCTGCTTGAATCGTGACTTTGGTTCTTACTCGCCAAGTTTGCCAATCATCCTCCACCCCCCCACCCCTCACCTGTATCCACCTATCACTTCTGAATTGGAAATAAGGGTCCAGAGAGGCTGCCTGACCCGCTGAGTTACTCCAGCTGCAAACCAGTATCCGCAGTTCCTTGTTTCCCCACACCACTGCACAGCGGCTCAGAGGAAAGCGCTCCAGAGGGCCATTGACAACGCCCAGAGGATTGTCGGCTGCCCTCTCCTACCTTGGAGGACTTACACAGTTCCCCGCTGCAGCTCCATCCCAGAATATCATAAAGGGACATTTCCCACCCCGGACACTCCCTGTTTGAACTGTTGCCGTCAGGCAGACGGTACAGATCTACAAGGACAAGGACAAATAGACTAAAAAACAGTTTTTACCCCACTGCTATAAAAGCACTAAATGTAGCCGCCAAGGAACGCAGGGGCGATACAGACTAAGGGACTGTGGTAACTGTGGAATCGACAGAAGGATGGAGGGTTGGGTGTGTATGCGTGCTTTGTCCGTGATATTTATTTAGTTGTTTATCTTTAATATTTTACCTTGTATGTATCGTTAGCTTTTAGAAATGTTTGAATGCTGCACCGACTGGCTGACATTTTAAATTTTGTTGTACATGGTTCATGTTACAATGACAATAAAGAAACTATTCTATTCTATTCTACATGGCTTTGCCGCACTCCCACTCCCACTTTTTTCAGCTTTCTCCCCCTCTACTCCATCAGTTTGAAGAAGGGTCCCAACCGGAACCATTGCCTGTCTATTCCCTCCAGAGATGCAGCCTGACCCGCTGAGTTACTCCTGCATTGTGTGTCTACCTTCGATTTAAACCAACATCTGCAGTTCTTTCCTACACAAGGCTAATTTATAATTATACCAAGTTCAAGTTCAAGTTCAAGTGAGTTTATCGTCATGTGTCCCTGATCGGTCAATGAAATTCTTGCTTTGCTTCAGCACAACAGAACATAGTAGGCATTGACTACAGAACAGATCAGTGTGTCCATGTACCATTATAGTATATGGTATATACCATATACCAAGCCAATTGTCCCGACTGCACAGCATAGAACTAGTGTACGGGGTGATCGTGGTCAGTCTGGGCTTGATGGGCCGAAGGGCCAGTTTTCATGCCGTACCTCTAAAAAACTAAAACTAAAACAGAAGGTCATATAAGGAATGGGTTTGGTCAGATCTCCATCAGATTGGACAGATGAGTAAACCCTTTTCACCCAGAGAGTTGTGAATCTGTGGAATTCTCTGCCACAGAAGGCAATGGAGGCCGATTCACTGGATGTTTTCAAGAGAGAGAAATGCCCCTGTCCCACTTAGGAAACCTGAACGGAAACCTCTGGAGACTTTGCGCCCCACACAACGTTTCCGTGCGGTTCCCGGAGGTTGCAGGTGGTTGCCGGAGGTTGCAGGTAGTGGAAGGAGGTAGGGAGACTGACAAAAACCTCCGGGAACCGCACGGAAACCTTGGATGGGGCGTAAAGTCTCCAGAGGTTTCCGTTCAGGTTTCCTAAGTGGGACAGGGGCATTATTTTAACTGTAGATATAGCACTTAGGGCTAACGGAATCAAGGGATATGGGGGAGAAAGCAGGAACGGGGTACTGATTTTAGAGGATCAGCCATGATCATATTGAATGGTGGTGCTGGATCGTAGGGCCGAATGGCCCACACCCACACCTATATTTCTTTGTTTCTATGTTTCTATCAGGGAGATGTCGGACACAGGAGATTGGAAGACACTGTTCGGCAGAAAGTTGTACTCTGTTGCCATCTTGTGGTCACAACAATTGACAACATCTGGTCAACAAATGGTGGAGGAGGAAGAGGTGGATGGGTGTTGGTTTTGACAACGGCCTAAGGCGACACCAGCTGCCACCCCCAAACCCCTTGACAGTCATCATCATCATCATCATCATCATCCTTCTGACCTGATCTTCATAGCAAAAGGATTTGAGTATAGGAGCTATCCGCCTCTACTTCCTGAGAAGATTACGGAGAGTCGGATTGTCAAGGAAGACTCTCTCTAACTTCTACAGGTGCACAGTCGAGAGCATGCTGACCGGTTGCATCGTGGCTTGGTTCGGCAATTTGAGCGCCCTGGAGAGGAAAAGACTACAAAAAGTAGTAAACACTGCCCAGTCCATCATCGGCTCTGACCTTCCTTCCATCGAGGGGATTTATCGCAGTCGCTGCCTCAAAAAGGATGGCAGTATCATCAAAGACGCACACCATCCTGGCCACACACTCATCTCCCTGCTACCTTCAGGTAGAAGGTACAGGAGCCTGAAGACTGCAACAACCAGGTTCAGGAATAGCTACTTCCCCACAGCCATCAGGCTATTAAACCTGGCTTGGACAAAACTCTGATTATTAATAACCACTTTCTGTTATTTGCACTTTACCAGTTTATTTATTCATGTGTGTATATATTTATATCATGGTATATGGACACATTTATCTGTTTTGTAGTAAATGCCTACTATGTTCTGTGTGCTTAGGCAAAGCAAGAATTTCATTGTCCTATACAGGGCCACATGACAATAAACTCACTTGAACTTGAACTTGAGCAGGGAGGTTCTACTGCAATTGTACAGGGTCTTGGTGAGACCACACCTGGAGTATTGCGTACAGCTTTGGTCTCCTAATCTGAGGAAAGACATTCTTGCCATAGAGGGAGTACAGAGAAGGTTCACCAGACTGATTCCTGGGATGTCAGGACTTTCATATGAAGAAAGATAGACTCATGTGTATAGACTCGGTTTGTACTCGCTAGAATTTAGAAGATTCAGGGGGGATCTTATAGAAACTTATAACAGTCCAGAACAAGGGGTCACAGTTTAAGGATAAGGGGGAAATCTTTTAGGACCGAGATGAGGAAAACATTTTTCACACAGAGAGTGGTGAATCTCTGGAATTCTCTGCCACAGAAGGTAGTTGAGGCCAGTTTGTTGGCTATATTTAAGAGGGAGTTAGATGTGGCCCTTGTGGCTAAGGGGATCAGGGGGTATGGAGAGAAGGCAGGTAAAGGATACTGAGTTGGATGATCAGCCATGATCATATTGAATGGCGGTGCAGGCTCGAAGGGCCGAATGGCCTACTCCTGCACCTATTTTCTATGTTTCTATGTTTCTATCATCATCATCATTGTTCAAATCATCAACGGGCACGGCGCCTTACAATGCGATGTACAACAGTGATCGCAACTTCTACTGAAGTGTGTAGGCCGTCGGCTCGCTAGAAGCTCATCCGCCCTTTGACAGGGCTTTTAGATCCTGCTGAGGGTCCACAGCCCCCTCCTCACCTGGCAAACTAGGTGGGGGAGACGGTTTAGTCGCCGACTATCCGACCATGGAGCAGGTAGCATGGGATTACATGGTACCTGTGCCCCCCCCCCCCCCCCCGACCTGACCTGAGTGACCTTGACAGTGCAGGTGGAAGATTCGAGATTCAAGATTCAAGAATCCAGATGGGACAATGAATTTCTTGCTTTGCTTCAGCACAACAGTATATAGAAGGCATGAATACAGGACAGATCAGTGTGTCCATATACCATTGTGTAAATATATACACACATGAATAAATAAAACAGATAAAGTGCAAATAATCAGATAATGGGCTATTAATGTTCAGAGTTTTGTTTGAGTTGAGTTGTGGTAGTCCCTGATGGCTGTGGAGAAGAAGCTATTCCTGAACCTGGACGTTGCAGTCTTCAGACTCCTGCACCTTCTACCTGAAGGTAGTGGGGAGATGAGTGTGTGGCCAGGATGGTGTGGGTCCTTGATTCCTTGAGGAAGAAGAAGGAAGAGGCAACACAGGCTGATGTTTCCTCTGGTACAGACGGTTGTCCATGCACAACGTATCTGAACCTGAAGAAGGGTTCCCACATCAAACATTACCTATTCCTTTTCTCCAGACATGCTGTTGACCCACTGAGTTACTCCAGCACTGAGTCTTTCTTTGGTATAAACCAGCATCTGCAGTCCCATGTGTAGGAAGCATCTGCAGATGTTGTTTTACACAGAAGATGGACATAAAAAGCTGGGGTAACTCAGCAAGACAGGCAGCATCTCTGGATGACGTTTCGGGTCGAAACCGTTCGAATGAATTAACCTGTTTAAGAAAGAACTGCAGATGCTGTAAAAATCGAAGGTAGACAAAAATGCTGGAGAAACTCGGCGGATGAGGCAGCATCTATGGAGAGAAGGAATAGGTGACGTTTCTTTCTTTCCGATCTAATATTTCAAATCCCATTATATTTATATTTGATTATTCATAAATATTTCTTACAGTCACTTGCTTAATGGAAGCTCAAATTGCAGGACGAGATCTCATAGTACAGCAAAAGACACAAAAGTGCTGGAGTAACTCAGCGGGTCAGGCCGAAATCTAACCAAAACTAAGTCTTCCAGTATGTTATGGATTCACGATTTTCTTAAGGCAGCAATACAAAGCACTTCCCAATACCTCACTTAGTGCTTCAGTAATGTTCCCAGAAGTGGTAATGAATGGAATCAATGCTTTGATCAGGTCATTGCAGCATTGTACAGAGAGAGATACATTACTAATAACATTGCCTGCCAAGAAGTGGAGGTCGAAGCCCCCGTCACTATTGCTGAGTGAGTTTAGTTTATTGTCACGTGTACCGAGGTACAGTGAAAAGCTTTTGTTGCCTGCTAACCATTCAGCAGAAAGGCAGTACATGATTGCGTTCGAGCCGTCCACTCTTTTAAATCTCTTGAGTAGAGATTTAAAAGAGTGGAGCGATTGTGTTCCTTTGTCTGCAAAAGGATCTCGATCCAAAACATCGCCCATTCCTTCTCTCCAGAGATGCTGCCTGTCCGGCTGAGTTACTCCAGCATTTTGTGTGTCTACGGAGCTTTTATGATCCGTGATTGCAGATCCACTTCCGTGACCAACACTCAAAGAGTCATAGGGTCATTAGGTCATAAGGGATAGGAGTAGAATTAGGCCATTTGGCCCATCAAGATCCACTACACCATTCAATTATGGCTGATGTACCTCTCCCTCCTAGTTCCATTCTCCTGCCTTCTCCCCACAACCCATGACACCCGTACTTATCAACAATCTATCTATTTCTTCCTTAAAAATATGCACTGACTTGGCCTCCACAGCCTTCTGTGGCAAAGAGTTCCACAGATTCACCACCCTCTGACTAATGACATTTCTCCTCATCTCGCTTTCCAAACAGAAAGTCCTTTAATTCTGAGGCTACGACCTCTAGTCCTAGATTCTCTCACTTGTGGAGACATCCCCTCCACATCCACACTATCCAAGCCTTTCACTGTTCTGCACGTTTCAATGAGCTTCCCCCCTCAGTTGCCAAGCCAGTCGCCTAACTTGGACGCCATCTTGGATCAGAGGCCATGGTGTGCAGTGTTGTTCTGGGTGCTGAGAGTTTGGATTGAACTCCTGCCCAGTCCATTCATGCGAGCTGTGGTTGCAGGAACGTGGACACCGGGAATCTTGAGTGGAACTCAGTCTTCTGCTGGTAGTCCTGCTGCAATGAATACTCCCCCCTCCACACACACCCACCCTTCCCACTTGGTATGGAGACACTACATGCAGGGGCTGGCATTAACATAGAAACATATAAAATAGGTGCAGGAGTAGGCCATTCGGCCCTTCGAGCCTGCACCGCCATTCAATATGATCATGGCTGATCATCCAACTCAGTATCCTGTACCTGCCTTCTCTCCATACCCCCTGATCCGTTTAGCCACAAAGGCCACATCTAACTCCCTCTTAAATATAGCCAATGAACTGGCCTCAACTACCTTCTGTGGCAGAGAGTTCCACAGATTCACCACTCTCTGTGTGAATTCAGTGGGTCACAAGAGTCAGAGAATCGTACAGGCTGTTCGGCTAGACAAATCTCTGGGGCCTGATCAGCTGTGTCCGAGGGACATTGCGGGAAACTAGAGAGGAAATTGCAGAGACCCAGTTGAAATTCACAAGTCGTCCTTAAATACAGGAGAGGTGCCGGAAGACTAGAGGGTGGCAAATGTTGTGCCTCTTTTCAAGAAGGGCTGCAGAGAAAATGCTGGGAACTATAGGCCGGTGAGCGTAACATCTGTAGTTGGTAAGTTGCTGGAGAGTATTCTGAGAGATAGGATAGAAACATAGAAACATAGAAACATAGAAATTAGGTGCAGGAGTAGGCCATTCGGCCCTTCGAGCCTGCACCGCCATTCAATATGATCATGGCTGATCATCCAACTCAGTATCCCGTACCTGCCTTCTCTCCATACCCCCTGATCCCCTTAGCCACAAGGGCCACATCTAACTCCCTCTTAAATATAGCCAATGAACTGGCCTCAACTACCCTCTGTGGCAGAGAGTTCCAGAGATTCACCACTCTCTGCGTGAAAAAAGTTCTTCTCATCTCGGTTTTAAAGGATTTCCCCTTTATCCTTAAGCTGTGACCCCTTGTCCTGGACTTCCCCAACATCGGGAACAATCTTCCTGCATCTAGCCTGTCCAACCCCTTAAGAATTTTGTAAGTTTCTATAAGATCCCCTCTCATATAGGGATCTTATAGAGGGGATATACTGGCATTTGGATGGGAAAGGGCTGGTTAAGGTCAGTCAGCATGGTTTTGTATGTGGGAGGTTGTGTCTCACAGATCTGATTGATTTTTTTGAAGGCGTGACCAAAAAGTTTGATGAGGCCAGAGCTGTAGATGTTGTGTACATGGACTTCAGCAAGGCGTTCGACGAGGTGCCGCATCGTAGGCTGCTCTGGAAGGTTAGATCTCATGGGATCCAAGGAGAGATAGCAGAATGGATAGTAAATTGGCTCCATGGAAGGAAGCAGAGGGTGATGGTGGAAGGTTGCTTCTCAGAATGGAGGCCTGTGACTAGTGGTGTGCCACAGGGTTCGGTGCTGGGCCCGTTACTGTTTGTCATCTACATCAATGATTTGGATGAGAACATACAGGGCAAGATTAGTAATTCTGTTGATGATACAAAAGTTAGAGGCCCATCTGAACAAGTCCCATTTGGTTGGCCCATATCTCTCTCTAAACCTTTCCTATCAAGGACCTGGAAAGGTGACATCTGAAAAGATTTACTAGAATGTTGCCTGGGTTTCAACAACTAAGTTACAGAGAAAGGTTGAATAAGTTAGGTCTTTATTCTCTGGAGCGCAGAAGGTTAATGGGGGATTTGATAGAGGTCTTTAAAATGATGAGAGGGATAGACAGAGTTGATGTGGACCAGCTTTTCCCTTTGAGAATAGGGAAGATTCAAACAAGAGGACATGACTTCAGAATTAAAGGACAGAAGTTTAGGGGTAACATGAGGGGGAACGTCTTTACTCAGAGAGTGGTAGCGGTGTGGAATGAGCTTCCAGTGGAAGTGGTGGAGGCAGGTTCGTTGGTATCATTTAAAACTAAATTGGATAGGCATATGGATGAGAAGGGAATGGAGGGTTATGGTATGAGTGCAGGCAGGTGGGACTAAGGGAAAAAAGTTGTTCGGCACGGACTTGTAGGGCCGAGATGGCCTTTTTCCGTGCTGTAATTGTTATATGGTTAAGTGCCATTTAAATGCTCATATAGTATATGTCTCATTACATACTATGGCACCTCATTCCGTATACCCATCACACTCTTAGTGAAATGTTGCCCCTCAGGTTCCTATTCAATCTTTTCCTCATTCACTGTAAGCCTATGTCCTCTGGCTCTTGATCCCCCTACCCTGGGTAAAAAATATTCCACTCATAATGTTCATACACCTGTATACAGCCACAGAAGGCTGTGGAGGCCACGTCAGAGGATATTCCGAAGGCAGAGATAGATAGATTCATGTTTCATACAGGTGTCAGAGATTATGGGGAGAAGGCAGGAGAATGGGGTTAGGAGGGAGAGATAGATCAGCCATGAGTGTCACAGTCCGCCCTCTCCTCATTCTCATCCACTTCACCTCCCAGTACTTTTCCACCAGTCCCTCCTTCTCCTCACCTGGCTGCCTGCCACTCCCCTCTCATCAGCCTAACTCTCCTCACCTGTTGCACTCAGTTGCCTCTGATCACCTATTAACCCGGTATATAGACTCTCCTCACCGTTCTCACAGTGCCAGATTGTTCTCAGCATTTATGCAAGACTCTCCAGCGATTTCCCGACTGCCTACACGGTTTCAAACCTGCCTGCCCCCTGACCATTCAGTCCTGTCGTCTTCCCGGATATCACCTCAGCCTTCTGTCCCCGACCTCCTGGTTTCTGTCTGCCTCTCTCCTGGGCTGTTTGGTGAATCCCTGCAACGGCTCCTCGACTTCCTGCCTGGCTTCGACTCTCCTTTCGTCTGTCCCTCGCTGGTTTGTTTGCATCGTGTGTTGGATCTCCTGGTAACCGGACCTTCCGCTACCCCGACTACGTCTCCTGCCTGCCCCTCTTCAGAACCCTCGCTCAATCCTGAGCCTCTGTGTGAGTACGGTGTACCCATTCCTGTGTTACTACTCTGTGTTACAGTATCGTAATAAAGTTCATTACCAATTATACCTGCCTGATTCTGTGCTGCTATTGGGTCTAAGCTATACCCGTTACAATGAGTGAATGGCGGAGTAGACTAGATGGGCCGAATGGCCTAATTTTACTGCTATGTTAAATTTGAGGGGAGAAACATTTAACAGGAACGTGAGGTGCAACTTTTTCACTCAGAGGGTGGTGCATGTATGGAATGAGCTTCCAGAGGATGTGGTTGAGGCAGCTACAATCACAACATTTAAAAGACCTTTGGACAATTTAGTTTAGTTTGGTATCGAGATACAGCGCGGAAACAGGCCCTTCGGCCCATCGGATCCATGCCAACCAGAGATCCCCGCACACTAATGTCCCTGTCCCACTTAGGAAACCTGAACGGCAACCTCTGGAGACTTTGCGCCCCGCCCAAGGTTTCCGGGCGGTTCCCGGAGGTTGCAGTTGGTTGCCGGAGGTTGCAGGTAGTGGAAGCAGGTAGGGAGCATGACAAAAACCTCCGGGAACCGCACGGAAACCTTGGGTGGGGTGCAAAGTCTCCAGAGGTTTCCGTTCAGGTTTCCTAAGTGGGACAGGGGCATAACAATCTCGTACACACACGAGGGACAATTTACAATTATACCAAGCCAATTAGCTGACCAATCTGTACGTCTTTGGAGTGTGGGAGGAATCTGGAGATCACAGAGAAAACCCACGCATGGCACGGGGAGAACGTACACACGCCGTACAGACAATACCTATAGTCTGGATCGAACCTGGGTCTCCGGCGGTGTGAGGCAGCAACTCTACCGCTGTGCCACCATGCGACAGGTACATAGATAGGATAGATTTAGAAGGACGATAGGCACAAAATGCTGGAGTAACTCAGCGGGACAGGCAGCATCTCTGGAGAGAAGGAATGGGTGTCGTTTCGGATCGAGAAACTTCTTCAAGACTGAAGGTCATTATTACTATCATCTTGCACTCACCTGCTCCCATTTCAAATGCTCTAATGTAGATCGTAAAATCTACTGGATGGATTTAAGAGAGAGTTAGATAGAGCTCTAGGGGCTAGTGGAGTCAAGGGATATGGGGAGAAGGCAGGCACGGGTTATTGATAGAGGACGATCAGCCATGATCACAATGAATGGCGGTGCTGGCTCGAAGGGCCGAATGGCCTCCTCTTGCACCTATTTTCTATGTTTCTATGACCTGAAACATCTTCGGTTTAAACCAGCATCTGCAGCTCTTTCCTATAGATTTGGACCAAATGCAGGTGGGGCTAGTATAGATGGGGCATGTTGGTTGGCATGGGCACAATTGAAAGATCCACTGGCTGAGAAAGAATGAGGCATGAAGGAACAGTGTTCTAAAAACATGAACCACTCAAGACTGCATTTAATGGACTGTTTTTATGAATGTGTACAGCAACCCTCTTGTGGTACTGTGTTCTCTTGCTGTAGTTGTAAAAAATATGTAGCCCACAGCTGCAAGGAAAATAAGCAAGACTTTCACTTCTGAAACTCCAGTCATTCTGTTGCCAATTTCAGCTTGGAGTCACCATGAGCAGAGATAATGAGCAGAGAACATTTAAAAACATATTAAGACAGAATACACAGGCGTTTACACTTTCTACCGCATATGAACCACTCATTAAATGACTGAAATGAAGATCTAAATGTCATATCTTAATAAGGTCATAAGGACATAAGGAAGTCAAATTAGGCCATTCGGCCCATCACGTCTACGCCATTCAATCGTAGCTCATCTATCTCTCCCTCCTAACCCAATTCTCCGCATGACCTCTGAAACCTGTGCTAATCAATAATCTATCTATCTATGCCTTAAAGATATCCACTGATTTGGCCTGCACAGCCTTCTGTGGCAAAGAATTCCACAGATTCACCACCCTCTGACTGAAGAAATTTCTCATCCTTTAATTCTGAGGCTGTGACCTCTGGTCCTAGACTCTTCCACTCGTGGAAACACCCTCTCCACATCCCCTCTATCCAAGCATTTCACTATTCTGTGTGTTTCAATGAGGTACCCTCTCATTCTTCTACACTCCAGTGAGTACAGGCCCAGTGCCGACAAATGCTCAACATATATTAACCCACTCATTCCTGGGATCATTCTTGTAAACCTCCTCTGGACCCTCTGCAGAGTCTGCACATTTGGATGAAGGGATTAAAAGTGACATTAGCAAATTTGCAGATGACACAGAGCTGGGTGGCGGTGTGAACTGTGAGGAGGATGCTATGAGGATGCAAGGTGACTTGGACAGGTTGGGTGAGTGGGCAGATGCATGGCAGATGAACTATAATGTGGATAAATGTGAGGTTATCCACTTTGGTGGCAAAACAGGAAGGCAGATTATTATGTAAATGGTGTCAAGTTGGGTAAAGGGGAAGTACAACGGGACCTGGGGGTCCTTGTTCATTAGTCACTGAAAGTAAGCATGCAGGTACAGTAGGCAGTGAAGAAAGCGAATGGCATGTTGACCTTCATAACAAGAGGAGTTGAGTATAGGAGCAAAGAGGTCCTCCTGCAGTTGTACAGAGCCCTAGTGAGACCACACCTAGAGTATTGTGTGCAGATTTGGTCTCCAAACTTTAGGAAGAACATTCTTGCTGTCCAGCGTAGGTTCACGAGGTTAATTCCCGGGATGGTGGGACTGTCATATGTTGATAGGTTGGAGCGGCTGGGCTTGATTAGCTTTCATTGCAAAAGGATTTGAGTATAGGAGCAGGGAGGTTCTGCTGCAGTTGTACAGGGTCTTGGTGAGACCACACCTGGAGTATTGCGTACAGTTTTGGTCTCCAAATCTGAGGAAGGACATTATTGCCATAGAGGGAGTGCAGAGAAGGTTCACCAGACTGATTCCTGGGATGTCAGGGCTGTCTTATGAAGAAAGACTGGATAGACTTGGTTTATACTCTCTAGAATTTAGGAGATGGTGAGGGGATCTTATAGAAACTTACAAAATTCTTAAGGGGTTGGACAGGCTAGATGCAGGAAGATTGTTCCCGATGTTAGGGAAGTCCAGGACAAGGGGTCACAGCTTAAGGATAAGGGGGAAATCATTTAAAACCGAGATGAGAAGAACCTTTTTCACACAGAGAGTGGTGACATCTCTGGAACTCTCTGCCACAGAGGGTAGTTGAGGCCAGTTCATTGGCTATATTTAAGAGGGAGTTAGATGTGGCCCTTGTGGCTAAGGGGATCAGGGGGTATGGAGAGAAGGCAGGTACGGGATACTGAGTTGGATGATCAACCATGATCATATTGAATGGCGGTGCAGGCTCGAAGGGCCGAATGGCCTACTCCTGCACCTAATTTCTATGTTTCTATGAACACTCTGGAATTTAGAAGGATGAGAGGAGATCTTATTGAATACGTCTTGTATATTATTAAAGGTTTGGACACGCTAGAGGCACGAAACATGTTCCCAATGTTGGGGGAGTCCAGAACCAGGGGCCATAGTTTAAGAATAGACGGGAAAGGAATGGAGGGTTATGGTCTGAGCGCAGGTATATGGGACTAGGGGAGAATACGTGTTCGGCACGGACTAGAAGGGTCGAGATGGCCTGTTTCCGTGCTGTAAATTGTTATATGGTTAATAAGTGATAGGTAAGCCATTTAGAACGGAGATGAGGAAAAACTTTTTCACACAGAGTTGTGAGTGTCTGGAATTCTTTGCCTCAGAGGTCGGTGGAGGCAGGTTCTCTGGATGCTTTCAAGAAGGAGTTGTATAGAGCTCTTAAGGATAGCGGAGTTATGGGATTTAGAGAGAATGCAGGAACTGATTGTAAGTGATCAGCCATGATCACATTGAATGGCTGTGCTCGCTCGAAGGGCCGAATGGCCTACTCCTGCACCCATTGTCTATTGCACATCCTTCCGCAGATATGGTGCCCAAATACTGTTTAGAAGTGTGTGGGGAGGAACTGCAGATGCTGGCTTAAACCGAAGACAGACACAAAAAGCTGGAGCAACTCAGCGGGTCAGAGAGCAGATGAAAAGGAATAGGTGACATTTCAAGTCAAGAATGGTCACAACCCAAAACGTCTCCTCTCCAAAAGACGTACAGGTTTGTAGGGTAATAGGCTTGGTAAATGTAAAAATTGTCCCTCGTGGGTGTAGGATAGTGTTAATGTTTGTGGATCGCTGGTCGGCACGGACCCGGTGGGCCGAAGGGCCTGTTTCCGTGCTGTATCTCTAGACTCTTCCTTCTCTCCAGAGATGCCTCCTGGACCCGCTGAGTTACTCCAGCTTTTTGAGTCTGTCTTGAATACAGCAGTTAGCAGCTGCACTAATGTTCTCAGTGTTCAACGTGTTTAGGTGTCGTTAACTTTCACTTCAGTTTTAACATTGCTACATATTCAATTCTTGCTCCTTATGGTATCTATATATATCTATCTAGTTTGAATTTCGGTCTTCAAATTGCTTAATCATTTCACATGTTGTACACGCCTCTCCCTTGTGACTTACTGTTATCAGTCTCGAGGGATGCGTACCTTCAGTTGCTTAGTGCTCGGGTATAGAGTAGAAATACTAGAGCATTTGGTTCAGAACACTCAGTCACCCTCCACAATTCATTACAGCGCAAAAATTGGCTATTTCTGTGGTTTTTAACCGGTAAGAAAATACTGTTTTGTGTAGTAACAGTGTATGCCGGAAGCTGCCTTGTCTTCCAGATGGATTGAGCTCCTCTGCGCGTCACGCCCTTTTGACCTTACGTGCAACCCCCATATATCGAGCACAGCTCCATCCATAGATTACAATCTTCTGTTTAGAAACCTAGAAAACATAGAAACACAGACAATAGGCGCAGGAGTAGGCCATTTGGCCCTTCGAGCCAGCACCGCCATTCAATGTGATCATGGCTGATCATCGCCAATCAGTTCCCCGTTCCTGCTTTCTCCCCATATCCCCTTGAAGGTCCCTTTTATGCCCCTGTCCCACTTGGGAAACCTGAACGGAAACCTCTGGAGACTTTGCGCCCCACCCAAGGTTTCCGTGCGGTTCCCGGAGGTTTTTGTCAGTCTCCCTACCTGCTTCCACTACCTGCAGCCTCCGGCAACCACCTGCAACCTCCGGGAACCGCACGGAAAACCTTGGGTGGGGCGCAAAGTCTCCAGAGGTTTCCTAAGTGGGACGGGGGCATTACACCGACGGCAGGCCTGGCTCTCCCCGGAGTGGGGCCGGGAGAGGGAGGGGAGGCCGCTGAACTCATCCGCTTGCTCGCCCCTGGCTGAATGGTGGTGGAAGCTGGACAAGGGACGGTAGGAAGAACTGGGTGGGTGGGGGGCCCCTCTAGGTCGGCTATGGGAGAAGCCCCCGATGCACAAGCGTTGAAGATGTCCGGGCGAGGAGAAGGATGGCGGTTCACGGGACCACGGGAATGAAGCAACACAAAGCGTTGTCCACTTAACTCAGCAGGTCAGGCAGCAGCACTGGAGGACAAAGCTCTGGGGAAGGTAGACAAAAGTGCTGGAGAAACTCAACGGGTGCAGCAGCATCTATGGAGCGAAGGAAATAGGCAACGTTTCGGCACGAAACGTTGCCTATTTCCTTCGCTCCATAGATGCTGCTGCACCCGCTGAGTTTCTCCAGCACTTTTGTCTACCTTCGATTTTCCAGCATCTGCAGTTCCTTCTTAAACTTCTTCAGAGGGTGGCACGGTGGTAGAGTTGCTGCTTTACGGCGCTTACAGCGCCAGAGTCACGCGTTTGATCCCAACCGTACTGGGCGGAATGAGGCCCTTCGGCCCACTGAGTCCGCTCTGACCCCGCACACTTTGCACCATCCCCCACACACACACACACACACACACACACACACACACACTCGGGACTATTTACAATCGTACCAAGCCAATTAGCCTACATAGAAACATTTCTAATTTCCTGTTTGACACCGTCTCCAACTTCACTACTACTGTTAGGTGGCCTGTACACAACACCCACCAGCGTTTTCTGCCCCTTAGTGTTTCGCAGCTCTACCCATACCGATTCCACATCCTCCAAACTAATGTCCTTCCTACAAACCTGCACGTCTTTGGAGTGACGGAGGAAAGCAGAGATCTCGAAGAAAACCAATGCAGCTTCACGGGGACAACATGCAAACTCCGTACAGACAGCGCCCGTAGTCGGGATCGAACCCGGGTCTCCCGCGCTGTAAGGCAGCAACTCTACTGCTGCGCCTCCGTGCCGCCCAGAAATCAAAAGATATGTGGACAGGGACATGGATAGGGCGGGTTTAAAAGGATATCGGCCAAATGGACAAGTTGGGCCGAAGGGCCTGTTTCCGTGCTGTATCAATCTATGTTTCCATTACAGGAAAATGCATAGCACGAAGATGATCCAGAGGAGAGTTTTTGTAGACATGTTACCAGAATAGCTGGGGTTGGAGCGCTGTTCGACCAGCTGGTGGAGCTGCTGCCTCACAGCGCACCAGCCCCAGGTTCGATTGTGGAATCTGCACGTTCTCTCTGTGACCATGTGGGATTTCTCTGGTTGCTCCCACATCCACAGACGTGTGGGTTTGTAGGTTAATTGGTAAAGTTTCCCTTATGTTCGGGGAGCGAACGGGAAAGTGGGTGGGTGTTCAATGGCCGGCTTGGACTCGGTGGGCTGAAGGGCTTGTTTTCATGCAGAACTAAACTAAACTAAACTAAACTGGGCATTAGTTACTATGTGGAAAGTTTGCGTAAACTTTTGAATAGATGCCGAAACTTTGTTTTAGGTTTAGGATTATCGTTGTCACTTGTAACAAGGTCTTTCTGTTATCAGATTAACCCTCTATATCAAGTACAGTTCCATCCATAGATTGCATTCAACTGTTTAGAAACATAGAAAACATAGACAATAGGTGCAGGAGTCGGCCATTCAGCCCTTCGAACCTGTACCGCCATTCAATATGATCATGGCTGATCATCCAACTCAGTATCCCATCCCTGCCTTCTCTCCATACCCCCTGATCCCTTTAGCCACAAGGGCCATATCTAACTCCCTCTTAAATATAGCCAATGAACTGGCCTCAACTACCTTCAGTGGCAGAGAGTTCCAGAGATTCACCACTCTCTGTGTGAAAAATGTTTTTCTCATCTCGGTCCTAAAGGATTTCTCCCTTATCCTTAAATTGTGACCCCTTGTTCTGGACTTCCCCAACATCGGGAACAATCTTCCTGCATCTCGCCTGTCCAACCCCTTAAGAATTGTGTACACATCAGATATACCACACATAGATGTGATATACTGTAGCGCCGCCTGCTGGCACACGCAGAGATCGAACCTGGCGTTCGGAAGCCGTGGTCACGTGACGCGGGAGGGGCTGCTTGTTTTGCGCGGTTTTTGCTTTCGCGCGTTAGTTCAGCGCTGACCAACGCCAAAATATCACACTTAAATACATAATGGAGGTATTTGAACGCACCAAGGTTCCACATGGAGGGAATAAGGAGGAGTTATTTTGGGTAGTGAAGTACTGAAGAAGCAGAGAGTTCAAAATGTTTATTGAAGAAGTGATAAGGATTTTCTTTGCATCCAAAGATGGGGTGGGGTCTGGGACTCATTATCTGAACGGGTGAAGCAGAAACTCTAACCGGTAACATAGGACAATTAAATGCGCCTACAGTTGTACAGGTGGAGTATTGTGTGCAGTTTCGGTCTCCAAATTTGAGGAAGGACATTCTTGCTATTGAGGGAGTGCAGCGTAGGTTTACAAGGTTAATTCCCGGGATGGTGGGACTGTCTTATGCCGAGAGAATGGAGCGGCTGGGCTTGTACACTCTGGAATTTAGAAGGATGAGAGGGAATCTTATTGAAGCATTTAAGATAGTTAAGTGTTTGGACACGCTAGAGGCAGGAAACATGTTCCCGACGTTGGGGGAGTCCAGAACGAGGGGCCACAGTTTATGAATAAGGAGTAAGCCATTTAGAACGGAGATGAGGAAATGTGTTTCCACACAGAGTGGTGAGTCTGTGTAATTCTGTGCCTCAGGGGGCGGTGGAGGCAGGTTCTCTGGATACTTTCAAGAGAGAGCTAGATGGGGCTCTTAAAGACGGTGGAGTCAGAGGATATGGGGTGAAGGCAGGAACGGGGTACTGATTGGGGATAATGCATTTTGTTGTCTCTGTACTGTACACTGACAATGACAATTAAAATTGAATCTGAATCAGCCATGATCACATTGAATGGCCGTGCTGGCTCGAAGGGCCGAGTGGCCTACTCCTCCACCTATTGTCTATTGTCTATTGTCTAGTGTGCTGGAGTGAGAGGGGCAAAGATAAGGCGAGAGGGCAGAAGTTTAAATGGAGATGTGTGAGACAAGTTTTATTTTACACAGAGAGCAGTGGGTGGCTGGAACATGCTGCCTGCGGTGGTCGGGGAGGCAGATGCGATATTGATACTCGCTCAGGAGGCTTGTGGGGAAGAGCACAGGGGTATGGAGGGATATGACTGAAGAAGGGTCCCAACCCAAACAACTGCCTATTCCTTTTCTCCAGAGATGCTGTCCGACCCCCAGAGTTTGTCCAACATATTGTGACTCTTTTTGGATGGGAATATGGGTATGCAGGGAATGGAGGGATATGTAGCACATGCAGGCAGGGGAATTGAGTGAAACTTGGCATCATGGACATTTTGGGCTGAAGGTCTTGTTCCTCTGCCGTGTTGTATGTTAGCTGCTGTTGACCGCAGACTTGTTTGTGCAAAACAGGATGCCAAGTTAAACTGATCTCATCTATCTGTGTACATGATCCGTATCCCTCTATTCCCTGCACTCAGAGTCATAGAGTGATACGGCGTGGAAACAGGCCCTACAGCCCAACTTACCCACACCGGCCAACATGTCCCAGCTACACTAGTCACACCTGCCTGCGTTTGGTTCTTGTCCCTTCAAACCTGTCCAATCCATGTACCAGTCTAACTGCTTCTTAAACATTGGAGCCTCAACTACCTCCCAGCCTCAACTACCTCCTCTGGCAGCTTGTTCCATACACCCACCACCCGTTGAGTGAAAACATTTCCCCTCAGGTTCCTATTAAATCTTTTCTCCTTAAACCTATGTCCTCTGGTCCTCGATTTACCTACTCTGGGCAAGAGACTCTGTGTATCTACCCGATCTATATGAAGAAGGGTCTCGTCCCGAAACATCACCCATTCCTTCTCTCCAGAGATGCTGCCCGTCCCACTGAGTTACTCCAGCATTTGTGTCTATCTTTGGTTTAAAATAGTATCTGCAGTTCTTTCTTACACATATTCTTCTCATGACTTTATACACCACAATAAGATCACCCCTCATCCTCCTGCGCTCCAAGCAATAGAGTCCAGGCCTACACGACCTCTCCTGTCTAAAAGCCTCTTAATAGCCACTATCATATCTGCCTCCACCATCACCCCTGGCAATGTGTTCCAGGCCCCATTCTCTCTGTGCCTACATTGATTCCATCTACACTTCACGCTACCTCAGCAAGGCCAGTAGCATAATCAAGGATTAAGGCCATTCTTAAGGGGTTGGACAGGCTAGATGCAGGAAGATTGCTCCCGATGTTGGGGAAGTCCAGGACAAGGGGTCACAGCTTAAGGATAAGGGGGAAATCCTTTAAAACCGAGATGAGAAGAACTTTTTTCACACAGAGAGTGGTGAATCTCTGGAACTCTCTGCCACAGAGGGTAGTCAAGGCCAGTTCATTGGCTATATTTAAGAGGGAGTTAGATGTGGCCCTTGTGGCTAAGGGGATCAGAGGGTATGGAGAGAAGGCAGGTATGGGATACTGAGTTGGATGATCAGCCATGATCATATTGAATG
Source organism: Leucoraja erinaceus (assembly GCF_028641065.1). NCBI lineage: Eukaryota > Metazoa > Chordata > Chondrichthyes > Rajiformes > Rajidae > Leucoraja > Leucoraja erinaceus. Next base: position 144,931 of record NC_073382.1, read on the forward strand.
GCGGTGCAGGCTCGAAGGGCCGAATGGCCTACTCCTGCACCTAATTTCTATGTCTATGTTTCTAAGGATGAGTCGCACCCCGGCCACTCCCTCGTCTCCCCTCTCCCATCAGGCAAAATATATAGAAGTGTGAAAACGTACACCTCCAGATTCAGGGACAGTTTCTTCCCAGCTGATATCAGACAAATGAATCATCCCACCACAACCAGAGAGAAATGCTGAACTACGATCGATTGACTTCATTGGCGAACCTCGGACTATCTCTGATCGACCTTTACTGACTTCACCTTGCGATAAACGTTATTCCCTTATCATATATCTGTACACTGCAAATGTTTCGATTGTAATCATGTTTGTCTTTCCACTAACTGGTTAGCCCGCAACAAAAGCTTTTAGCTGTACGCGTGGCAATAAACTAAACTGAAAAAAAAACCTCAATCAAGCTTTGTCCCTCCTCTCACCTTAAAATTATCGAAAGCAAATTAAAATCTTTGAATAGAAAAGAAAAGCAGAATAGCAGAAGGCTAAAGGCTCCCAGCTAAATCACATAATTAATTGCGATGCAAATGTTTGCCATCGATTTGGGCAGTGTGAATTTGTGGAGGAAGTCACTGAGATTAATCAGAAAGATAAAACGCTGCTCGCGGTTTCTCGAGATCGCTCTCGTCACTAGACGTGCAGCAGAGCCGAGGTGGAAAACTATGTGAAACTGGGAGGTGAAATATTAAGTGCTATCACACCTGCCTTAGCAGCACTGGGGTGCAAAGACCCAGGTCACACTAACCCCAATAAGCGTGGCGGTATTACAGTAGCACACTTCTCCGGGAAACTGTTGCAGCGTGAGATTGCTAGCAGGAGAGAGCAAACATAGAAATTAGGTGCAGGAGTAGGCCATTCGGCCCTTCGAGCCTGCACCGCCATTTAATATGATCATGGCTGATCATCCAACTCAGTATCCCGTACCTGCCTTCTCTCCATACCCTCTAATCCCCTTAGCCACAAGGGCCACATCTAACTCCCTCTTAAATATAGCCAATGAACTGGCCTCGACTACCCTCAGTGGCAGAGAGTTCCAGAGATTCACCACTCTCTGTGTGAAAAAAGTTCTTCTCATCTCGGTTTTAAAGGATTTCCCCCTTATCCTTAAGCTGAGTCCTGGACTTCCCCAACATCGGGAGCAATCTTCCTGCATCTAGCCTGTCCAACCCCTTAAGAATTTTGTAAGTTTCTATAAGATCCCCTCTCAGTCTCCAAAATTCTAGAGAGTATAAACCAAGTCTATCCAGTCTTTCTTCATAAGACAGTCCTGACATCCCAGGAATCAGTCTGGTGAACCTTCTCTGCACTCCCTCTATGGCAATAATGTCCTTCCTCAGATTTGGAGACCAAAACTGTACGCAATACTCCAGGTGTGGTCTCACCAAGTACAACTGCAGTAGAACCTCCCTGCTCCTATACTCAAAACCGTTCAAGTAACTTCTCAAAGCCCCCTTGAAAAAAAAAAAAAACCTTCTCCCTGTCTGAGAGAGTCTAGTCTAGTCTAGTCTAGTTTAGTTTAGGGATACTGAGCGGAAACAGGCCCTTCGGCCCGCTGAGCATCGATCCCCGCACACTCACTCAAACCATCCTACGCGCAGTTGAGACAATTTACATTTATACCAGGCCAATCAGCTTACAAACACTGCATGTCTTTGGATCGTGGGAGGAAACCAGAGATCCCGGAGAAAACCCACGCGGTCACGGGGAGAACGTACAAACTGTGTGAGGACAAGCACCCGCCATCTTGATCGAACACGGGTCTCTGGCGCTGTAAGGCAGCAACTCTACCGCTGTGCCATAGTGACTCTGAGTCATACAGTCAATACAGCATTAGAACAGGCCCTTCGGTCCAACTCGGCCATACTGACCAAGATGCCCCATCTAAGCTAGTGCCATCTGCCTGCATTTGTCCCATATCCCTCTACATTTTTTCATTGCACATACTTGTTCCTTACCCATGCTAGATCATAGTTGTTTATCCAAATGTCCCTTCGATATTGTTATTTTACCTGCCTCAACTACCTTTTTTAGGCGAAATTCCTGCCCGGTGCGGACTTGGTGAGCCGAAGGGCCTGTTTCTCTCAACTAAACTAGACTAAACTAAAGTGATATCGTCACACAACATGCTGGAGAAACTCCGCAGATCAGGCAGCGTCTCTGGAGGACATGAAGGGTCTTTGATAGATTTATTATTGACTCATTAAAACGACACCTGGACTCGGTTTCTTCCAAATATACAGGTTAGAGCTACCCTTGAATATCTTTTCATCTCCTCAACGTTTGGCCTTTATCAATTCACACCTTCACTTGTCTGTACAATGCTCACCTACCATTGTCAAAGTGGCTTGTTATCATTCTAGTACTTGTTATCATTCTATCTTCCTTTCATTGACACCACACCCAATACCTCAGAGCACCTTGCATAGATGCAGGCACAACAGACATAGAAACATAGACTATAGATGCAGGAGTTGGCCATTCGGCCCTTTGAGCCAGCACCGCCATTCAATATGATCATCCAAAATCAGTACCCCGTTCCTGCTTACTCCCCATATCCCTTGACGCCTGCTTGGGTCCTTGAATTGAGTCAAGGGGGGAGGTAAAGCGACAAGTGTAGCATCTCTCCCGTTAGCCCTAAGAGCTATATCAAGAGTCAAGTCACAGATAGAACAATGAAATTCTTACTTGCTGCAGCAAAACAGAATATGTAAACATAGTACACTAAACAATATGATAAACGGGAGAGAAAATAAAGATCCGTGTATATATATACACACACTCACATACAAGATGGGTACATACATAGATACATAGAAAATAGGTGCAGGAGTAGGCCATTCGGCCCTTCGAGCCTGCACCTCCATTCAATATGATTATGGCTGATCATCCAACTCAGTATCCTGTACCTGCCTTCTCTCCATATCCCCTGATCCCTTTAGCCACAAGGGCCACATCTAACTCCCTCTTAAATATTGCCAATGAACTGGCCTCAACTACCCTCTGAGGCAGAGAGTTCCAGAGATTCACCACTCTCTGTGTGAAAAATGTTTTTCTCATCTCGGTCTTAAAGGATTTCCCCCTTATCCTTAAGCTGTGACCCCTTGTCCTGGACTTCCCCAACATCGGGGGCAATCTTCCTGCATCTAGCCTGTCCAACCCCTTAATAATTTTGTAAGTTTCTATAAGATCCCCTCTCAATCTCCTGAATTCTGGCGAGTACAAGCCGACTGTATCCAGTCTTTCTTCATATGAAAGTCCTGACATCCCAGGAATCAGTCTGGTGAACCTTCTCTGCACTCCCTCTATGGCAAGAATGTCCTTCCTCAGATTTGGAGACCAAAACTGTATGCAATACTCCAGGTGTGGTCTCACCAAGACCCTGTACAACTGCAATGGATAGGAGAGGTTTGGAGGGATATATAACAAGATGCACAGAGTCTCTTGCCCAGAGTAGGTGAATCGAGGACCAGAGGACATAGGTCTAAGGTGAAGGGGAAAAGATCTAATACAAGATCGAAAGACTTGAGAAACTCAAGAAAATCCCAAACTTTAGACTTTAGAGTTACAGCACGGAAACAGGCCCTTCGTCCCACCAAACCAGGAGTTCAAAACCCTCCATTTCGAATGGCATGGTTGTAGAGTTGCTGCCTTACCAGGATTCGATCCTGACTACGGGCGCTGTCTGTATGGAGCTTGTATGTTCTCCCCGTGACCTCGTGGGTTTTCTCCGGGTGCTCCGGTTTCCTCCCACACTCCAGAGGCGTATGGGTTTGTAGGTTAATTGGCTTCAGTAAAATTGTAAATTGTCCCTCATGTGGAAGATAGTGCTGGTGTACGGGGTGATCACAGGTCGGTGCGGACTCGATGGGCCGAAGGGCCTGTTTCTCCGCTGTATCTCTCAACTAAACCAAACTAAACTAATTCACCCCTTCACTTTTTCTGGAGAATGCAGATGAACCGTTGACAAAAGTGGCCTGTTATCATTCTAGAAAATCATCATCTAGTTTCTCACCACACCCAACACCTCAGAGTACCTTCCACAGACACGGAGTTCCTCTGTGCAATAGCTCATTGAGGATTTGACCAACTTCACTCCACCACTCCTTCTCTGGTCTCCATTAGTCAGAGGTGCGTTGGATTGCAGTGGTGAATCCGTTGAGCCCATTTCAATAATTAGGCAGGTTGGGAGATTGCAACCTTCACGTAGTCCGCCCTGTTTCGACGAATGCAATCAACCCGACGTGCACAATCAAATAAGATCAAATAGAACAAATATGTTACCCTTTATAACAAGAGGAAGGACATTCTTGCTATTGAGTGTATACAAGCCTAGCTGCTCCATTCTCTCATCATATGACAGTCCCGCCATCCCGGGGACTAACCTTGTAAACCTACGCTGCACTCCCTCAATAGCAAGAATGTCTTTAACCATATAACATATAACCATATAACAATTACAGCACGGAAACAGGCCATCTCGGCCCTACAAGTCCGTGCCGAACAAATTTTTTTTCCCCTTAGTCCCACCTGCCTGCACTCATACCATAACCCTCCATTCCCTTCTCGTCCATATGCCTATCCAATTTATTTTTAAATGATACCAATGAACCTGCTTCCACCACTTCCACTGGAAGCTCATTCCACACCGCTACCACTCTCTGAGTAAAGACGTTCCCCCTCATATTACCCCTAAACTTCTGTCCCTTAATTCTGAAGTCATGTCCTCTTGTTTGAATCTTCCCTATTCTCAAAGGGAAAAGCTTGTCCACATCAACTCTGTCTATCCCTCTCATCATTTTAAAGACCTCTATCAGGTCCCCCCTTAACCTTCTGCGCACCAGAGAATAAAGACCTAACTTATTCAACCTATCTCTGTAACTTAGTTGTTGAAACCCAGGCAACATTCTAGTAAATCTCCTCTGTACTCTCTCTATTTTGTTTCTTTAAATTAGGGGACCAAAACTGCACACGATACTCCAGGTGTGGTCTCACTAGGGCTCTGTACAACTGCAGAAGGACCTCTTTGCTCCTATATTCAATTCCTCTTGTTATAAAGGCCAACATGCCATTCGCTTTCTTCACTGCCTGCTGTACCTGCATGCTTACTTTCATAGACTGATGTACAAGGACCCCCTGACCCCATTGTACTTCTCCTTTTCCCAACGACGCCATTTAAATAGTAATCTGCCTTCCTATTTTTTGCTACCAAAGTGGATAACCTCACATTTATCCGCATCGAACTTCATCTGCCATGCATCTGCACACTCCCCCAACCTGTACAACTCACCCTGCATTCTCGTAGCATCCTCCTCACAGTTCACACTGCCACCCAGCTTTGTGTCGTCTGCAAATTTGCTAATGTTACTTTGAATCCCTTCATCCGAATCATTGATGTATGTTGTAAATAGCTGCAGTCCCAGCACCGAGCCTTCTGTCATGTACCATATCTTTTTATTCTTTTAGCTGAGGAACTTTGAGGCATAATTTATTTTTTAAAATCTGATAAGCAATCTGCTTGCATTTCAATTGAACAAATATGGGTGTGTGCTGGAACAAGCAGTGCCAGTATTTGGGGGTGTGAAGATTACATGTGGTAACGCTGCCAACAGATTCAGTAACATCTTCAGTTTCAGATTTCTTTGATGCATTCAGCCTCAACTTGTTTTTACTATTTTTTAAAAACGTGTTAAAATTTACAGCAGAGCAAATGCAGAGGTTCAGCTAATGCTATTTAAAAGGTCGTGTTATGATGAAGGCAGGAACTGAGTGGCATTTGAAAATGCAAGCACAATTTGTGATCAGATATTAGTTCACCTTTGTTTGCCCTTTGGATAAGATTCACAGTGGCTCATCATCAATTGCTATGCACAGGTAATGGTTGATATCTAGAATGTGCTGCTGGAGGAGGTGGTGAAATCTGATACAATTACCACATTTTTGAGTCTTTTAGACAGACAAGTCAATTGAAAGATACAGACCAAATGTGGGCAAGTGGGATTAGTGTTGGTGGGCAAAAAGGTCAGCATGAAAATGATGGGCTGAATGGCCTGTTTTGTGCTGTACAACCGTCTTGTGATGCAGAATATGCTGTTTTTATGGTGTTAAATTCTTCAAAGTTGTGTCTTATCTTTATTCGTGTGGTGCTGCATTGGCAAGTCACCATTTGGTGTATGTGATAATACATGTCCTTTGTATCCTTGTAGAAACCATTCTGCATCAAATATTCAATTTGGTCTCTTAATAAATATCCTGGGCTCCAGTTTTAGTTTGGTCTAGTTTAGATATACAGCATGGAAACAGGCCCTTCAGCCCACCGAGCTGACCAGTGATCCCCGCACACTAACACTATCCTACGCCCACTAGGGACAATTTACAATTTTACCGAAGCCAATTAACCTACAAACCTGTGTCGGAAAGAACTGCAGATGCTGGTTTCAATCGCAGATACACAGAAAATGCTGGAGGAACTCAGCGGGACAGGCAGCATCTCTGGGGAGAAGGAATGGGAGATGTTTCGGGTCGAGACCCTTCTACAGACTGATGTCAGAGGAGTGGGCAGCACAGGGTTAAAATGTGGTTGGAGACAGTAAGACTGGTCGGAGTACTGGGAAGGGGGATGGGATGGAGAGAGAGGGAAAGCAAGGGCTACTTGAAGTTGGAGAAGTCAATGTTCATACCGCTGGGGTGTAAGCGGCCCAAGTGAAATATCAGGTGCTGTTCCTCCAATTTCCGCTGGGCCTCCCTCTGGCAATGGAGGAGGCCCAGGACAGAAAAGTCAGCGTGAGAATGAGAGGGGGAGTTAAAGTGTTGAGCCACCGGGAGATCAGGCAGGTTAAGGCGGACTAAGCGGAGGTGTTTAGTGAAATGATCGCCGAGCCTGCGCTTGGCCTTGCCGATGTACAGGAGTCCACGCCTGGAACAGCGGATACAGTAGATGAGGTTGGAGGAGGTGCAAGTGAACCTCTGCCTCACCTGAAAAGACTGTCAGGGTCCTTGGACGGAGTCGGGGGGGTGGGGACAGGTGTTGCAGGAAAAGGTACCTGGGGAGGGGGTGGTTTGGGTGGGAAGGGGCGAGTTGACCAGGGAGTTGCTGAGGGAACGGTCACTGCAGGAGTCGGAAAGGGGTGGAGACGGGAAGATATGGCTAGTAGTGGGATCCCATTGGAGGTGGTCGAAATGTCGGAGGATTTATGTACTGTTCTAACCTACAAACCTGGAAGTCTTTGAATTGTGGGAGGAAACTGGAGCACCCGGAGAAACCCATGGAGGTCACAGGGAGCATCCGTAGTCGGGATCGAACCAGGTCTCTGGCGCTGTAAGGCAGCAACTCTACCGCTGTGCCGCTGTGACAGTATAGGTCAGCTGGCGTGAGGTGAAACCCATACCTCTTACAGAGATAGACACAAAACGCTAGAGTAACTCAGCGGGTCTGACAGCATCTCTGGAGAAAAGGAATAGGTGACGTTTCGAGTCTAGACGCTTCTTCAGACCCTTGTGACTTTTTCTCAAACGATACCGTCTGACCTGCTGAGTCACTCCAGTTTTTGGTGTCTATCTTCAGTTTAACCCAGCGTCTGCAGTTCCTTCCTGCTCAACTCTTACAGGGGAGAATGTCATTGCTAATGTAGGCCATTGCAAAGGTCCAGGAAGCTTCTCAGAACAAGGCAGTCAGCAACTACCATGCGTTTCCAACACATTATTACAGATGCACCACGGAAGACATCCAATTGCGATACATCACTGATTGTTATGGCAACTGCTTAGTTTAGAGATACTGCATGGAAACAGGCCCTACATCCGATTGAGTCCACACCAACCCCAGAGAGTGGTGAGTCTGTGGAATTCTCTGCCTCAGAGGGCGGTTGAGGCAGGTTCTCTGGATGCTTACAAGAGAGAGCTAGATAGGGCTCTTAAAAATAGCGGAGTCAGGGGATATGGGGAGAAGGCAGGAAGGGGGTACTGATTGTGGATGATCAGCCATGATCACATTGAATGGCGGTGCTGGCTCGAAGGGTCGAATGGCCTACTCCTGCACCTATTGTCTATTGTCACCCATTGCTTCTCTCCAGAGATGCTGCCTGTTCTGCTGAGTTAATCCAGCTTTTTGTGTCTATCTCTTGTTTTTTTTCACTCAGACTTCCTTCTTTGAGAAAGAATTAAGAACGCTTAAGAATTGGGGAAGTAAATCACTCACAAGGACCAAAAAGCAGTGGTATCCGTTAGATTTTATCATTCCAATTCTTTCAACAATCATAAAAAAAAAGGGACAAGACTGGACATTTAGATGGAATCACCCGTATACTAGTTGTATAATACACACTTGGGACAATTTATAGAAAACAATTCCCTTTGTCTTATTCATCCTTAACCCCCATCCCCCCCCCCCCCCTCCCCCAACTGCATAACTAGGTGCAGCGGTAGAGTTGCTGCCTTACAGCGCCAGAGACCCGAGTTCATCCAACTCGATATCCCATACCTGCCTTCTCTCCATACCCCCTGATACCTTTAGCCACAAGGGCCACATCTAACTCCCTCTTAAATATAGCAAATGAACTAGCCTCAACTACCTTCTGTGGCAGAGAATTCCAGAGATTCATCACTCTCTGTGTGAAAAATGTTTTTCTCATCTTGGTCCTGAAGGATTTCCCCCTTATCCTTAAACTATGACATCTTGTCCTGGACTTCCCCAACATCGGGAACAATCTTCCTGCATCTAGCCTGTCCAACTCCTTAAGGATTCTGTAAGTTTCTATAAGATCCCCCCCCTCAATCTTCTAAATTCTAGCGAGTACAAGCCGAGTCTATCCAGTCTTTCTTCATATGAAAGTCCTGACATCCCAGGAATCAGTCTGGTGAACCTTCTCTGTACTCCCTCTATGGCAAGAATGTCTTTCCTCAGATTAGGAGACCAAAACTGTACGCAATACTCCAGGTGTGGTCTCACCAAGACCCTGTACAACTGCAGTAGAGCCTCCGTGCTCCTATACTCAAATTCTTTTGCTATGAATGCTAACATACCATTCGCTTTCTTCACTGCCTGCTGCACCTGCATGCTTACCTTCAATGACTGGTGTACCATGACACCAAGGTCTCGTTGCATCTCCCCTTTTCCTAATCGGCCACCCATTCACATTGGTTCTATGTAATCCCGTTTTCATATCCACTGCCTACACACTGGAGTCAATTTACAGAGGCCGATTAACCTACAAACCTGCTTGTTTTTGGAAGTGGGAGGAACCCGGACCACCCTGAGAAAACCCACAAGGTCACGGGGTGAACAGTACAGACAGCACCCGAAGTCAGGATCGAACCCAGGACTCTGGTATGCACTGTAAGGCTGCAACTTTACTGCTGCACATTTAGGTTTACATCAAGCCATGACCTTCAACACCTATTTTACACCAATCCTACATTAATCCCATTTTAATTCTCCCTACATTTCTCTTCAACCACTCCCACCCCCCAGATACCACCACTCAACTAAAGACCAGGGGCAATTTATGGTTGGACTATTAACTTGTCAACCAACACACATTTGTGATGTGGGGGGGAACTCGGAACACATGGAGGAAACCCACATAGTCAGAGGAAGAATGTGCGAACACCACTCAGACAGCAGCCGAAGTCAGGATTGAACCAGGGACCCTGGATGAAACGTGGGAACAATAGATGTTGCTCGTGGGAAAATTGCTGATTCGAGTGCTGCAGAAAGTCAAGGGGAAGTGGTTAGACTCTTCTTACTGGAGATTGTGTGATTAAAATATTATTCTCACTTACTGGTGCAAACAATGCACGATTGCAAGGGAGATGGAGAAACTGATTGAATGGGGCCATGAGCAACAACCTTGCTCTGAATATTAGTGAGAGCAGGGAGCCGATCGCTGACCAGGAGGGCCTGTAAACATGTCTTCAGTGGCTGGATGGCGCTGGAGGGAGTCAACAGCTTCAAGTTCCTGGGCTCAGATTCCTCTGAAGCCCTGTCTTAAATCCAGTTCATTGATGCAGTCATGAACCTGTTTTCACTCACGAATTGGTGGTGGAGAAAGTCAATGTCTTTAAGTTCCTGTACATGCATGTCTCTGAAGATCTGTCCTGGGCACAGCCCACTGATGCAACCTCAAGATCTCTACTTTCTCAGAAGTTTGATAAAATTCTGATATGTCACCGAAAAGATGCGCAGTGTCTCTTGCCCAGAGTAAGGGAATCGAGAACCAGAGGACATAGGTTTAATGTGAAGGGGGAAAGATTTTATAGGAACCTTGAGGGGTAACTATTTCGCACAGAGGGGTGATAGATGTATGGAACGAGCTGCCTGAGGAGATAGTTGAGGATGGGGCTATCCCAACGTTTGTGAAACAGTTAGACAGGTACATGGGTAGGGCAGGTTTGGAGGGATTTGGACCAAATGCGAGCAGGTGGGACTAGTGTAGCTGGGACATGTTGGCCGGTGTGGGCAAGTTGGGCTGAGGGGCTTGTTTCCACACTGTAACACTCTATGACTGTATAGCATGGAAACAGGCCCTTAGGACCACACTGCCCCATCGTCCACCCCTTCACACTTGTTCTATGTTATCCCACTTTCTCTTCTCCTTTTGCAGAGGCCAATTGACCTAAAACCCGCGTGTATTTGGGATGCGGGAGGAAATCAAGAGCGCCTGGAGGAAGCCCACGTGGTCCCTGGGAGATCCGGGAGTGTAAACTCTGCACAGACAGCACTTGAGGTCAGGATTGAAGCCGGGTCTCTGGCGCTGAAACAGTTTTGTTACTGTGCCACCCTTCTGTCATTGAGTTGAGTGGCCTATTCAGTAGACCATAGACCATAGACAATAGGTGCAGGAGTAGGTCATTCGGCCCCTCGAGCCAGCACCGCCATTCAATGGGATCATGGCTGATCATTCCCAATCAGTACCCCGTTCCTGCCATCTCCCCATATCCCCTGACTCCGCTATTTTTAAGAGTCCTATCTAGCTCTCTCTTGAAAGCATCCAGAGAACCTGCCTCCACTGCCCTCTGAGGCAGAGAATTCCACAGACTCACCACTCTCTGTGACAAAAAGTGTTTCCTCATCTCCGTTCTAAATGGCTCACTCCTTATTCTTAAACTGTGGCCCCTGGTTCTGGACTCCCCCAACATCGGGAACATGTTTCCTGCCTCTAGCGTGTCCAAACCCTAGACAATCTTATATGTTCCTGATTGGCATTTAGAGTTATAGTCATAGAGTTCTCGTTCAAATATGTTTTAAAAGCTGTGATGAAACCTGCCTCAACTACCTCCTCTGGCAGCTCGAACCATATACCTACCACCCTTTGTGTAGAAATGCTGTCCCTCAGGCTCTTATTAAATCCTCCCCCCCCCCCCCCCCCTCACCTTAAGTCTATATCTTTTGGATCTTGATTCCCCTACTCTGGTTAAGACACGCTATTCATTTTATTTATCCACCAGCTTTGATGGCAGCCTCGCCTACAGTCTGTCTGTCCTTGTCGTTTGTTTTTTGTTATTTTTAGTGTGTTTAAAAAGTTTGTGTTAAAGTTCTCTGGTTTGTTTTATGTGGGGGGGGGGGAGGTCGGGGGAAACTTTTTTTCAATCTCTTACCTTGCGATTGTTTTCCGGATCGTATCTCCGGTCGCTCTGCGGCCTAACATCGTGGAGCTGGCGGCATCGCTCGGGACTGACTTTGAGCCCCACCGCGGGGCCGTGGACTTACCATCGCAGCCGATCCCTTGCCTGGGATCCTCGCTCCAACTGCGGCCTGCGGATTTCACCATCGAGGAGCTCGCAGTCCCGGGTTGAGACCGAGGTCAGGAAGCTACAAAAGCCGCGCGACGTTCGGCATAGCCCCGACTCGGGGTAGATCGCCCGGCGTGGGGGAACTGAGATTCCCGCCGATGCAGGAGCTTGATCACCCCGACGAGGAGGCCCGCCGCTGGCCACGGGAGAAAGATCATCCCGTCAACGGAAGGTTCGAGGCCCCCGATCGCTGGACGACAAACAAGGGAAGAGATTGAACTTTTTTATGTCTTCCATCACAGTGGGGAATGTGGCGGAGTCATTGTGGTGGATGTTTATGTTTAAATGTATTTTGTGTGTTCTGTCCCTTTTTATTGGTATTGACTGTACGGCAAATAACATTCCTCGTATGTTGCAAATAAAGTATGATTATGATTTATCCTATCTTATACACCTCTATAAGATCACCCCTCATCCTCCTGCATTCCACAGAATAAAGTCCTAGCCTGCTCGGCCTTTCCCTATAGTCCAGGTCATTAAGTCCTGGTAACATCTTCGTAAATCTTCTCTGCACCCTTTCCAGCTGAACAACATCTTTCTTAGGGTGACCAAAACTGAACACAATACTCAAAATGTGGCCTCATCACTGTCTGGTACCACTGCAACATGCCCCCCCCCCCCCACCCAACATGCCCCCCAATTTCGATAACATGAAGGAATGAACGAACACTTTTCCCACAAGAATCCTTTCGCAGCTTGAGAATGTGCAGTACAGATAATATTGTAATAGATAATATTGTAATAGACAATAAACATTAAGTGCAGGAGTAGGCCATTCAAGCCAGCACCGCCATTCAATGTGATCATGGCTGATCATCCACAATCAGTACCCCTTTCCTGCCTTCTCCCCAGATCCCCTGACTCCGCTATCTTCAAGAGCCCTATCTAGCTCTCTTTTGAAAGTATCCAGAGAATTGGCCTCCGCCGCCCTCTGAGGCAGAGAATTCCACAGACTCACAAATCTCTGTGTGAAAAAGTGTTTCCTCATCTCCGTTCTAAATGGCTTACCACTTATTCTTAAACTGTGGCCCCTGGTTCTGGACTCCCCCAACGTCGGGAACAAGTTTCCTGCCTCTAGCGTGTCCAAGCCCTTAATAATCTTACATGTTTCAATAAGATTGCCTCTCATCCTTCTAAATTCCAGAGTATAGAAGCCCAGCTGCTCCATTCTCTCAGTATATGACTGTCCCGGGAATTAACCTTGTGAATCTACACTGAACTCCCTCAATAGCAAGAACGTCCTTATGAAGTCACCCATTCCTTCTCCCGTTAAGCAGGATCCAAGATGGTGCCCAACCCATTTTTTGTGGCGACTCTTTGTGTGATGGTCTCAGAGGTGGATCTGCAACTACGCACGACAATCGCTCCACTCTTTTAAATCTCTCCTCCACCAACACCATTTCTTCCCTGTATTCTGTATCTGGACACTGTGGATGGCTCGATTGTAATCACGTATTGTCTTTCCGCTGACTGGCTAGCACTCAACGAAAGTGGGAGAGTCTAGGACCAGAGGTCACAGCTTCAGAATTAAAGGACTTTCCTTTAGGAAGGAGATGAGGATGAATTTCTTTCATCAGAGGGTGGTGAGTCTGTGGAATTCATTACCACAGAAGGCTGTGGAGACCAACTCATCCTTCTAAGCACCAGCGGGTACAGGCCCAGTGTACAGGCTTGCATGTTTTGGGAATGTGGGAGGAAACGGAAGCACTTGGACGAAAACCCATTTGTCACAGGGAGAACTTGCAAACTCCACACCGACAGCACCGGAGGTCAGGATTAAACCTGGTCACTGGAACTGTGAGACAGTTGCTCTGCCAGCTGCTCCACTGTGCCTTTCCTAAACGGAACAGATCAATGGGTAGAGTGGATGTGGAGAGGATGTTTCCACTGGTGGAAGAGTCTAGGACTAGAGGTCACAGCTTCAGAATTAAAGGACTTTCCTTTAGGAAGGAGATGAGGGGGAATTTCTTTCATCAGAGGGTGGTGAGTCTGTAAAATTAATTGCCGCAGAAGGCTGTGGAGGCCAAGTCAATGGATATTTCGTGATTAGTACGGGTGTCGGGGTTAATGGGGATAAGCACATTAGGAGGGAGAGATAGATCAGCCATGATCAAATGGGGTAGTAGACTTGATGGGCCGAACTTCTATCCCTTGTGAACTTACGAAAGCTTTTCACTGTACCTCAGTACACATGGCAGTAAACAGAAGTCAGACTCAAACTCAAAGAGATATTTATTTGTCTATTGGCTTCAAATGAAATAAAAAACCATTGCCAGCTATTCTGCAGTTCTGTGGAAGTTGACCGATGACATCTAACTGTGCTTTGGATTAAAGTTGTAGATACTTGGAAATAGATCTCGTCAACAATTGCCTTTCATTCTTTTCTCAATAAGACAGTGGTCTTAAAATGAGTCACAAGGCTAGATTTAAACCCCATACATACCACACTGTTAGCTCGCTCTCACTGCCCCCAAATCAGTTAGATTTATCAATTACAATTTGTGGAATGCTTAAATTCTGGAAAAATTTCACCCACACCAACGCTCGAAATGTGGATTTCAAATATGTCTGAAATGTTACATCACGAAGATATGAGATTCATCCTATCAGGCAAATCAGATCTATTCTTAAAGATTTGGTCTCCCTTAATCGACTTATTACAAGCAATATCACTGCTTTATTTAATTTTAAAAAATGATAAATAAACAATTTGTGGAATGTTGCCAAGTAATTATCAGGCTGAGAAGTTGAAAGGAGAGGGTTTGCATTAAGCAAAGTTGCCATTAAGATTCAAGATTCACATTAATTGTCACACGTACCAATTAATGTACAGTGAAATTTGAGTTACCATACAGCCATACTAAGTAAATACACACAGCACATGAAATAAAGTTTCACATAAACATCCACCACAGTGGAATCAACATTCCTCCCTGTGATGGAAGGCAATACAGTTCAGACATCTTCTTCTTGGTTCACCCGTGGTCGGGGTCATGAACCCCCTGCAGTTGCTGCTGTCGACGGTCCGATGTACACGAGAAGCCCTCTAGTTGGGGTGATCGAAACTCCGGCGTCGGGACGGATTGGAGCACTCCGCGGCATGGAGCTCCCGAGTCGGCCTCTTCTTACCGGAGACCGCGGGCTTCACGGTGTTAAAGTCCACCGGCCCCTCGGTCAGAGCTCCAACACTCGGCAAAGGATCCCAGGCTCCACGATGGTAGGTCCGCGCCACGCCCGTGGCTTGAAGCTCCAGGCCGGTCTTCAGGAAAGGCCGCACCACTTCACGTTATAGGCAGCGGGGGGCGGGGGCGGAGATGCGACATGGAGAAAAATCGCATCTCCGTCGAGGTAAGTGACTGGAAAAAGTTTCCCCCCCGATCCCACCCCGCATAAAACATACCAAGAGACATTAAAACAAACATTCAAGACTTACTTAAAATAATAACAACAGAGAAGGGACAAGACAGACTGCTGGCGAGGCGGCCATTACAGGCGCCACCCGGTGGTGAGGATGCAAATATACCAAATACATGAACAGATGTTGTTGATGAAACAAAAGGTTGTTGGTAAACCACCAGTGCTTCATAGTCTGATGCGACGGCTTTCATCAGTGAAGCCACAAAGCTTTCTGTCACCAACAGATCAAGCAAGCGTGCTCGGTTTAACCATGGTCCCACCTCAACCCTCACCAAGTAGACAAAATGTGCAGCAAGGAACTGCAGGTGCTGGTTTAAATCGAAGATAGACACCAAATGCTGGAGTAACTCAGCGGGGCAGGCAGCATCTCTGGAGAAAAGGAATAGGCAATTTTTCTGGTCTGTCTGAAGAAGGGTCCTGACCTTCTTGAAAAAAAGGATGGGTGGTGTGTCAGGAGGGGGGTTAATCCTTAGGTAATGTGCAAACCTGTGTCCCTTTCCCAATCCCCACCGCCGACTCTATAACCCAGACCTGCTACCACAGCTACCTTTGTTATCCAGGTATGGACTATATATCGGCGAGACCAAGCGCAGGGCCGGCGAGCGTTTCGCTGAAGAACTCCGCTCCGTCCGTCTAAATCTACCTGATCTCCCGGTTGCTGAACACCTCAACTCCCCCCTCCCATTCCCACACTGACCTCTCTGTCCTGGGCCTCCTCCATTGTCAGTGTGAGGACCAGTGCAAATTGGAGGCACAGCACGCAATATTTTGCTTGGGTAGCTCACACTGCAGTGGCATGTCTTCTCTTGCTTTGGGGAGAGAGAGGGGAGAGAGAGGGGGGAGAGAAGGGGGGGGGAGGGAGTCAGTCTCAGTCTACCCCATGACAGAAGGAGGAGGAGTTGTACAGTCTGATGGACACAGGGAAGAAGGATCTCCTGTGGCGTTCTGTGCTGCATCTTGGTGGAACCAGTCTGTTGCTGAAGGTGCTCCTCAGGTTGACCAGTGTGTCATGGAGGGGGTGAGCTGTATTGTCCAGGATGCTCCGTGGTTTGACGAGCATCCCCGCCCTCCAAGACCAACCTCCCATGAATCCAACTCCAACTCCGCCTCCAAGACGGAGCCATGCACCGTGCCATAGAATCACAGCGTTGCAATGATACAGAAGGAAATCCGTCAGCCTAGCATGTGCATGCCACCTCCTGGTTGAACCACCTCACCTGCATGCACACAGGGACGTATCGGAGGTAATATTACACTGGCACCATCGTGACTGAGTCAGACAACTTGATGCAGACTGATTTAAAAAAAACCCCAACCTGGATTGGACCATGAAGGCACAAAGCTTCTCTGCGACAGAGTTCCTAGTCAAAGCATTGGAAAGATGTTACCCCAGCCAGCGACATGAATATTGACATCTCTAACTTCAAGTAATTCCCTCTCTCTCCACCCCCACCCCCCCTTCCCAGTTCTCCGACCAGTCTTGCTATCTCCCACTACATTTTGTCTCTGCACTGCACACTCTCTTGTCATCAGTCTGACCCGAATCGTCACTCATTCCTTCTCTCCAGAGATGCAGCCTGTCCCGCTGAGTTACTCCAGCATTTTGTGCCTAACCTCACCAAGTATAACCTACTGCTGTTTATCAGCGGAACAGACGGGGAAATTAGGGTTCTCCTGAGATTTTCTTGGGGTGGTTCGGGGTTCCCGGGTGGGCTGTGGGCATTTGGGACATTGAGCTGTTTTTTTTTATTATGAAACTACTTTTATTCAAAAAATAAAAATAAACATAGATTATTAACACAATCAAAGACTGCCTATGTTGACAGTCTACAAACAAACGATCACCAAATTAATATAACGTCAACTTTATCAACAAAACACTCGACCTCCAATGGCGACCAGCATTCACGGAAGGCCTCCAAAGTCCCCATTGACATCGCATGTTCCCTCTCCAGGGACAGGCGGGCATGGACGTAGACCCAGAAAAAGCTCAAGCAATTTAAAAAACACTTAAACAAAATTATCAAATTAAAATATTAACATTTTGATCTGTAATATATTCAACCTCCTGTGGTGACCAGCGTTGACAGAAGGCCTCCACAGTCCACATGGACACCACGTGTGGGGCCATCGACTGCCCGCTGCCTGGACCCGCGAATGGCCATCTTGGCCAGGCCCAGGAGCAGACCGACAGGGAGCCCCCCCTCCTCCCTCCCCTCCATCGCCCCCTCTGTACCGGGTGCCCATAAATTGATAGCGTTGGACTAAAATGTAGCCAAAACTTGAGGAGCAGCCCTTTCAGATACTCGAACAGTGGCTGCAACCTCTCACATTCCATGTACACATGGAACACGGTCTCTTCCTCACCGCAGAAATGACAAGCAGGGGAAGAGTCCGTGAACTCTTAGAATCAGTGGTCAGGGGGGTGCAGACTCCGTGGGCCAAAGGACCGGTTTTAATGCTGTATCTCCAAAGCTAAACTTCTCCCCATAACCTCTGACTCCGTTACTAATCAAGAATCTATCTATCCCTAACCTTGTCTATCTCTGCCTTAAAAATATTAATTGACTTGGAAAGTAGACAAAAAATGCTGGAGAAACTCAGCGGGCGAGGCAGCATCTATAAAGAGAAGGAATAGGTGACGTTTCGGCATGAGATCCTTCTTCAGACTGATGTGGGGGTGGGTAGGACAGGGGGACGGGAAGAAGAAAGGAAGAGGTGGAGACAGTAGGCTGTTGGAGAGCTGGGGAGGGGAGGGGAAGGAGGGAGAAAGCAAGGACTACCTGAAATTGGAGAAGTCAATGTTCATACCGCTGGGGTGTAAACTACCCAAGCGAAATATGAGGTGCTGCTCCTCCAATTTGCGGTGGGACCAACTCTGGCCATGGAGGAGGCCCAGGACAGAAAGGTTTTAATTGACTTGGCCTCCACAGCCTTCTGCGGCAAAGAATTCCACAGATTCACCATTAAATAAATTCTTCCTCATCTCCTTCCTAAAGGAATGTCCTTTTGAAGCTATAGCCTCTAGTCCTAGACTCTCCCACTAGTGGAAACATCCTCTCCACATCCACTCTCTCCAAGCTTTTCACTATTCGGTACATTTCAGTGAAGTCCCCCCTCATTCTTCTAAACTCCAGCGAGTACAGGCCCAGTGCCAACAAACGCTCATCATGTGTTAACCCACTGATCCCGGAATCATTCTTGCAAACCTCCTCTGGACTCTCTCCAGAGCCAGCACATCCTTCCTCAGATATGATGCCCAGAATATGCTGGTTTACACCGAAGATAGACACAAAGAGCTGGAGTAACACAGCGGGACAGGCAGCATCTCTGGAGAGACCCTTCTTCAGTGCGTGCAGCTTTAAATACTGAATGCACCATCTGGTGTCAGACAGCACGGTTTTGCTGAGAGTCATTGGCTTTAAAAAAGAATGTTCTATTTGTAGCTAAACTTGCAGGAAGTGTGGCTAACTCTGTAGACATTTATGAGGCTGAGTGGCTGCACAGGTGGTTACAACACGGGCCTTACAGCTGGTTTTACTAACTGTAAGGAGGGTTTTTGTCTTCTGCAGTTGCAGGAGTTGAACAGAAGTTCAATACAGTGATAGGAGCAAGGCACTGTGAATGTAAGTAAGAAGCCATTTGTAAACTTTGCAATGAAGGTCAAAAACGAATTGCCTTCGAAACAGCGAGAGAGAGAGAGAGAGAGAGAGAGACAGAGAGAGAGATGGCAGGACTGTCATATGCTGAGAGAATGGAGCAGCTGGGCTTGCACACTCTAGAGTTTAGAAGGATGAGAGGCGATCTCATTGAAACATATAAGATTGCTAAGGGCTTGGACACGCTAGAGGCAGGAAACATGTTCCCGATGTTGGGGGGGTCCAGAACCAGGGGCCACAGTTTAAGAATAAGGAGTAAGCCATTTAGAATGGAGACGAGGAAACACTTTTCTCTGTGGAATTCTCTGCCTCAACTTCTCCAGCCCGTGTCGCGGGGTTGGAATTACCCAGAGCGGGGCTGTACAAAGCCCGGCGCGGTTTTAATGGCCGCGAGACATTCCAACGCCCGCCGGGGGCTCCATGTTTGTGACATTTAGACCGGGAGCGGGGCCGTATATCGCCCAGCGCGGCCTTAAATGGCCGTGGGACTTATCATCGCCCGCCTGGGGCTTCATGGTGCACAGAGGAAAGAAAAGACTTTGCCTTCCATCACAGTGGGTTCACTGTGATGGATGTTTGTGTGAATTGAATTGTTTGTGTGTTTTGTAGGAATCGTTTTTGTTCGTATGGCCGTGGAAACTGAGTTTTGTTTAAGCCTCACTGAGGTTCAAATGATGGAATAAATATTGTATTGTATTTTATTGCTTTGTCACCCCGCGAGGCTCCAGCCCTGACCTACAAGGCCGCACAGTCAGAAATAGGGTCCTTTAGTCTGAAGAAGGGGATAGATAGATAGATAGATAGATAGATAGATAGATAGATAGATAGATAGATAGATAGACAGACAGACAGACAGACAGACAGACAGACAGACAGACAGACAGACAGACAGACAGACAGACAGACAGACAGACAGACAGACAGACAGACAGACAGACAGGCAGGCAGACAGACAGGCAGGCAGGCAGGCAGGCAGGCAGGCAGGCAGGCAGGCAGGCAGGCAGGCAGGCAGGCAGGCAGGCAGGCAGGCAGGCAGGCAGGCAGATAGATAGATAGATAGATAGATAGATAGATAGATAGATAGACAGACAGACAGACAGACAGACAGACAGACAGACAGACAGACAGATAGACAGATAGACAGATAGATAGATAGATAGATAGATAGATAGATAGATAGATAGATAGATAGATAGATAGATAGATAGACAGATAGATAGATAGATAGATTCTTGATTAGTACGGTGTCAGGGGTTATGGGGAAGGCAAGAGAATGAGGTTAAGAGGGAAAGATAAATCAGCCAAGATTGAATGGTAGAGTAGACTTGATGGGCCAAATGGCCTAAATCTCTTCCTATCACTTATGAACTTACAAACTGATGAACATAACGTCATCTATCCATGTTCTCCAGAGCTGCTGCCTGACCCGCAGAGTTACTCCTGCACTTTGTGTGTGTGTGTGTGTGAGTTCCTCAAGTCTACATTTAATGGCGAATGCTTTTGTGAAGGGGCTTGGGTTGTTTTACAATGTTAAACAAACTGAATTAAAGCAATATGTTGCTATTGTGAAGATCCCACCATGTCTCTGACTCAACAAATGGTTGCCAAATTAAAGAGAAGTGTTTCATTTCAATAAGAAGGGTGCAATTTTGTTTTACTGTTTACAGAGCATGTTATTTTGTCGAATGGGGTTTTGACACCTTTTGCTTTCCAACCAGTCAGCCAGTTGCCATTGACTTTGCAAACCTTTCTTGTGTGAACACGACCAGATAACTGCAAATATCACAGTCTTGTTTACTTTGGTGTGATCTGTCTGACAGACCATTCAGTACTGGATCAATGAAAATCAAAAAATAAAACTTCTAATGCCAGAAATGTGAAATAAAACAACAGCTGTCATAGAAACATAGAAACATAGAAAATAGGTGCAGGACGAGGCCATTCAGCCCTTCGAGCCAGCACCGCCATTCATTGTGATCATGGCTGATCGTCCCCTATCAATAATCCGTGCCTGCCTTCTCCCCATATCCCTTGACTCCACTAGCCCCTAGAGCTCTATCTAACTCTCTCTTAAATCCATCCAGTGATTTGGCCTCCACTGCCCTCTGTGGCAAGGAATTCCACAAATTCACAACTCTCTGGGTGAAAAAGTTGTTTCTCACCTCAGTCTTAAATGACCTCCCCTTTATTTAGGTATGTTACAAAACCTACCTGAATCGTGGCTGAGCATCTGCCCCACCCCTTGTGTGTGATTTTGGCGCTGTTTGGAGGGGGCGGGTTTAAAACGCGATTTTTACTAGGCTGTTCCAATCGCAGATGTTCAGCCTAGTAAATCATTAACGGAGAATCGCTGCAAGACCCGGTCGCAAAAGCTATTATTAGTTTTATAGGCCTCGAATAATAGATATAATAGTTTTTAAAAGCTCTCGTTCACTCCGCAACCTCTCGCAGCCCCAGGGTTTTATAAAGCAAACTATTAAAGGTATGTACCTTATTTTTACATTAAATGGGGCATATATATAACCCTATATATCAAGTTATCTATAGCGAGTAGTTCATTTTGGGCTTTTTATATCCCGCAGTATTTTTCTCGGCATTTGAGGGCACTAATCCAGCGCGATGTCAACGTTCTAAACCAGCGCGTTCCACATGAACCCACTAGAAAGCCGATTTAAATGGGCATTTATTTACAGCAATTGAACACTAAATTCCTTCCATTTGGCCTATAAATTAATGTAAATTAGATATAAAAATCATGTTATATTGTGAATTATTTGTGAATAATCTTTGGACACTTAGGCTATTTAAAAATGTTAATCTTTCCTTAAGAAATGGGCTTTTGACTATCCAAGATCACAGCTTTTTTGTAATGTCCATTGAAAATCAATAGGGAACAAGATGCTAATTTCCGAGTATGAAAATGGCCATAACATTTTTAATACTTGAGATATGAAAGTGAATTTGGTGTCAAATTAAACTTATTGTTATGCTTTATCTGATGGGATAAATTGCAGACTTGATTTTTAAAATCTCAAAATTTTGTAACATTGCTACTTTATTCTAAGACTGTGGCCCCCTGGTTCTGGACTCGCTCAACATTGGGAACATTTTTCCTGCATCTAGCTTGTCCAGTCCTTTAATAATTTTATATGTTTCTATAAGATGCCCCCTCATCCTTCTAAACTCCAGTGAATACAAGCCTAGTCTTTTCAATCTTTCCTCATATGACAGTCCCGCCATCCCAGGGATCAATCTCGTGAACCTATGCTGCACTGCACTCAATCACAAGAATGTCCTTCCTCAAATTAGGAGACCAAAACTGTCTGCACGGAGTTTGCACGTTCCCCCCTTGACCAGCGTGGGTTTTCTCCGGGTGCTCCGGTTTTCTCCCACACTCCAAAGACGCACAGGTTTGGAGGCTAATTGGCTTGGCATAATTGGGTGCGTAGGATAGTGTTAGTGTGCGGGGATCGCTGGTCGTCACAGACTCGGTGGGCCGAAGGGCCTGTTTCCATGCTGTATCTTTAAACTAAACTAAACAAATGGTGGAAAATCTCAGCGGGTCAAAGCAACATCTATGGAAAGAGAAGATAGACATTGTATAGGTAGGAACTGCAGATGCTAGTTTAAACCGAATATAAACACAAAATGTTGGAGTAACTCAGCGGGACAGGCAGCACAGTCACACCCAGGCACACACTCACACATGCACGGACAAACATGCACACACACACTGCTTTTCTCCCACATTCCAAAGACATGTAGGTCTACAGGTTAATTGGCTTCTGTAAATTGTGTGTAGGTTGCAAAAGTGGGATCACATTGAATTAGTGAATGGGTGATTAATGGACTTGATGACATGGACTTGATGGGCCGAAGGGCCACCCTTTAGCTGCACGTTCCACGTTGTATCTCAAAGCATAAATTAAACATACACATGCGCAGACACTCACATACACGCGTACAGTCGCATGCACACACACGCACACGCACGCACACAGACACACACAAAGATACGCACACAAACACACACTCACACAGGCACAGACACACAGACACACACACACATGCAAACACAGATACACTCACGCACACATACACACACAGCCACACATTCACACACACACACACACGCAGACAGATACACACAAACACATACACACACACACACACACACACACACACACACACACACACGCAGACAGATACACACAAACACACACACACATGCAAATACATACATGCCACACGCAGACACAGGGACATACACAAACACAAACAAATACACACCTGTGCACAGATTCAGACACAGTCACACATACAGGTTAATTTGATCACTCTAAAGGGAACTACAGTTCCTTGCTTTTTTTTAACCTATAAATGTTGCTTTGAAATCTGTGTTTAGGATTCCTGGGCATTAAATATTTGCCCAGCGCTACCTTTCTCTCTCTGTGGATACTCATCAAATTGAATAAATCTGCCTGCCTGCATCTACCATGCTCGCAGTCTACTAATATTTCACCTTGAAGAGGTCTCGCTGATATCTGGCCCATCTTACTCAAAATAAGATGTTGGGGGAGAAAAAAGTAAATCCAGGAAATGGATCACAAGAAATATCATATTGCGTGGGAAGATCAAAGACTTTCTGTCTAACGTTAGACTGCTCGTTAGCATGAACGATGGTGCAGTGGTTAGGTTACGAGACAGATAACCAGAGGTCTAGACCAGGGGTGGGCAACTTGTTCTGCATAGGACCCATGTCTGTGAGCAGATGGAGGGCCAAGTCTATCACCATAGTTAATAAATAGAGGTTTCTTAAATGGTGCAATAGGACCTGCCTCAACTGCCTCAACTGCCTCCTCTAAGTAATTAAGTAAGTATATGCGAATGGTATGTTAGCTTTCATTGCAAAAGGATTTGAGTATAGGAGCAGGGAGGTTCTACTGCAGTTGTACAGGGTCTTGGTGAGATCACACCTGGAGTATTGCGTACAGTTTTGGTCTCCAAATCTGAGGAAGGACATCATTGCCATAGAGGGAGTGCAGAGACGGTTCACCAGACTGATTCCTGGGATGTCAGGACTGTCTTATGAAGAAAGACTGGATAGACTTGGTTTATACTCTCTAGAATTTAGGAGATTGAGAGGGGATCTTATAGAAACTTACAAAATTCTTAAGGGGTTGGATAGGCTAGATGCAGGAAGATTGTTCCCGATGTTAGGGAAGTCCAGGACAAGGGGTCACAGCTTAAGGATAAGGGGGAAATCCTTTAAAACCGAGATGAGAAGAACTTTTTTCACACAGAGAGTGGTGAATCTCTGGAACTCTCTGCCACAGGGGGTAGTTGAGGCCAGTTCATTGGCTATATTTAAGAGGGAGTTAGATGTGGCCCTTGTGGCTAAGGGGATTAGGGGGGTATGGAGAGAAGGCAGGTACGGGATACTGAGTTGGATGATCAGCCATGATCATATTGAATGGCGGTGCAGGCTCGAAGGGCCGAATGGCCTACTTCTGCACCTAATTTCTATGTTTCTATGTTTCTATTGGCCAAGTATTCACATACAAGGAATTTGCCTTGGTGCTCCGCTCACAAGTAACAACATGACATACAGTGACAGTTACGAATGACTCAGAAAACACTAAACATTAATAATAATAAAACATTAATGATAAAACACCATTGATCAAGCATGTGAACCAACAAAATACCAGATCAAAGGGAGGCTACAGATTTGTGACTGCTGAGTAGAGCAACTACTCGTGGATAAAAACTGTTTTTATTTCTGGCTGTGGCAGCTTTGACAGTCCGGAGTCGCCTTCCAGAGGGAAGTGATTCAAAGAGTTTGTGGCCAGGGTGAGAGGGGTCAGAGATGATCTTGCCCGCTCGCTACCTGACCCTTGCAGTGTACAGTTCATCAATGATACATACTAACTAAATTAGTAATTAGTAATAATACATACTAATTATACATAAATTAGTAATAATACATATTAACTAGTGTGACACTTGGTATTGTTGTGACACTTGGTATTGTTTTTCCCGTTAGTTCCCAGATCCCTCGTGTTCCCGGGACCGGCTGTAGTTCCCAGGTTGCGAAAAGGAATTGAAAAAAAATTGCCTGCGGGCTGCGGGCTGGATGGTTTTGGGTTACCGCCGGATCTGGCCCGTGGGCCGTAAGTTGCCGACCCCTGGTCTAGACAATAGATTCAGACACAAACCCCACCCTGGCAGATGGAAATTTGAATTTGAGTAATCAAATGAATCACGAATTTGTAAAAGGAAGCCCGTCTTAACAGTACTGAGCATGATGCAGCCCAGACCATCACACGGACCAACCTAGACACAAAATGCTGGAGTAACTCAGCGGGCCAGGCAGCATCTCTGGAGAAGAGGAATGGGTGACGTTTTGTATCGGGATCCTTCTGCAGACTGAACCCAGCGGTATGACGTGACCTATTTTTGACTCCCATTCGCAGAGATGCTGAGAACTGTCTCACCTTCGATCTGCAGTGTGACATGAATGGTACAATATTGCAACGGAACTGAAGTTCAGAAGTGATATGCAACATCTCACCTTCTCAGGGGTGTACTTCCAATAACAATAGCAAAACAATGGTTTTCACCAGCCCTGCTATTATTTGAGTTGTTAATGTAATCCATGGATAACAAAAATTTCTAAGGCAGAGATAGTTAGATAGATTTTTGATTAGTACGGGTGCCAGGGGTTATGGGGAGAAGGCAGGAGAATGGGGTTGATAGATCAGCCATGACTGAATGGCAGAGTAGACATACATGCTTTTTCTTCTGTGTTTGCAGATAGCTGTTTATGTCCTTGATATGCAGGATGATTAGTGAGATAACACCAAAAATACCAACAGTGACACACTAAGGCTGCAGCTTGAACCTCATCAAAAGCTTTAGAACTCTTGCATATGGATTCTATGGGCTGCTTCTATACATTCAGTACTTAATCTGGGATTGTATTTATGTACGATAATAATTCGACTGAACTGTAAGCAAAAAGTAAAGTTCATCAAACCCTGGTACACGGGATGATAAATAGAAAGATTAAACGAAACCTTACCGTTTGAAGTTTGATTTTTATTTTATGAGAAGTTGAAGTGAGGGACTACATGAAGAGCCCGCCAGCCCGCATGCGCTTCAATCTTCAGATCAACTGCATGAAACCACAGACCACTTGCACGAACTTAAACTACAGAAAGATTAATAACCGTTGACTTACGGAATGATCTTTATGAGATTCAGGGTTGGGAGTGGAGGGCACATAGTCCCTCACTTCATCTTCTCATAAAATAAAGATCAAACTTGAAACGGTAAGTTTTCGTTTCCGCTCATAACATATAATCAGATCCTTATGACTAGAGCTGAAGCACAACATCCACTTGATGTGGGAATACGAGTTCCTTGTCAACTCTTGACTGTCAGAGTCACCACAAATCCTGGGCCTCTTTCCTCAGTGGAAAATAGCATAATGCAACCCTGAACCAGGAATTGCTCTGCAGTCCTCTGACTGAAACCACCTGTCTCACTCGCCAGTGTGCGCAACACACTCTCTTCGACCAGCCACTAAATCAGGAATTCTGGTATTGAGAGCCTACAGATTATTACATATATATATAATATATTATATGTATATGTATTTTCTATTCACAACATAAACCTGCATGTCAGATAAAATGCCACATGCTTGACCGGTTTTCTGCTGGTAGCTACCTATCCCAGAGAGGATGGCAATGATATTTCCAACAAACTGGCAACTCTACTAGCTGAGCTGAAAGAATTAAATATGTGTTGAGGGAAACCTCAAATTACCTCACTCTACTGAGCAGCCTGATAACCTGAATCGCAAATGTTGAGGCATTGCTTCCCTGGTCAATATGATCCATATGGTCAGCCAGTTCCACGTTGGTCTACCCTGAACCAGTAGCCAAACTGTTCCTACTTGGAACTGACAGAGGTTGCTATGTAAGGCACCCTGCTGCTAATGTCTCTGCATTTCCATCCCGGGAGCCGGTCCCACACAATTTGAGCCGCCTTACCTCGACACCCTTCGTCTCCCTCCGAGACGCAGGGAGGCGTGTCCTGTACAGGCTCCTCCTCCAAACCATGCACTTCCTCGCCCTGGTCCACCGTCTAGACACCAAGTGGCGGTCGATGTTGCCTTCTGGTCGCGAGGGGGGCCCCCGGTGGGGGTCCATCTACGCAGGGATTCTCCCCCTCTCCATTGGGGACCTGGGGTGGAGGGTATTGCACCAAGTTGTTCCCTGCAACCTGTTTCTCTCGCGGTTCACAGACTCGCCAGCCGCCTGCCACTGTTGCGGGCTGGAAGAGTCTGTGTACCACGTGTACATGGAGTGCGTGAGGCTGCAGCCACTGTTTCAATACCTAAAGTGGCTGCTCCTTGCCTTCTGACTGCATTTTTCACCCACCATCCTCATCTTTGGACACCCTGTGCGTAGGGGAGAGGGTAGGGCTAAAGATGTCCTGGTTGGGTTGCTCCTGGGCCTGGCCAAGCTGGCCATCCGCGAGTCAAGGCGCTATTTCAATATTTGAATAAATATTTTTGATTAAAAAATAATAATATTATCCCCATATCCCTTGACTTTACTAGCCCCTAGAGCTCTATCTTATCTTAAACTCTCTCTTAAATCCATCCAGTGATTTGGCCACCACTGCCCTCTGTGGCAGGGAATTCCATAAATTCACAACTCTCTGGATGAAAACGTTTTTTCTCACCACAGTCTTAAATGACCTCCCCTTTATTCTAAGACTGTGGCCCCCTGGTTCTGGACTCGCTCAACATTGGGAACATTTTTTCCTGCATCTAGCTTGTCCAGTCCTTTAATCATTTTATATGTTTCTATAAGATGCCCCCTCAACCCGCTCATCCTTCTAAACTCCAGTGAATACAAGCCTAGTCTTTTCAATCTTTCCTCATATGACTGTCCCGCCATCCCAGGGATCAATCTCGTGAACCTACGCTGCACTGCCTCAATCACAAGGATGTCCTTCCTCAAATTAGGAGATCAAAACTGTACACAATACTCCAGATGTGGTCTAACCAGAGCCCTATACAACTGTAGAAGAACCTCTTTACTCCTATACTGAAATCCTCTTATTATGAAAGAGGAAAGAAGAATGGCCAGCACCGCCATTCAATATGATCATGGCTGATCATACCATATAACCATATAACCATATAACAATTACAGCACGGAAACAGGCCATCTCGACCCTTCTAGTCCGTGCCGAACACGTATTCTCCCCTAGTCCCATACACCTGCGTTCAAACCATAACCCTCCATACCTTTCCCGTCCATATAACTATCCAATTTATTTTTAAGTGATAAAAACAAACCTGTCTCCACCACCTTCACTGGAAGCTCATTCCACACAGCCACCACTCTCTGAGTAAAGAAGTTCCCCCTCATGTTTACCCCTAAACTTCAGTCCCTTAATTCTCAAGTCATGTCCCCTTGTTTGAATCTTCCCTACTCTCAGTGGGAAAAGCTTATCCACGTCAACTCTGTCTATCCCTCTCATCATTTTAAAGACCTCTATCAAGTCCCCCCTTAACCTTCTGCGCTCCAAAGAATAAAACCCTAACTTGTTCAACCTTTCTCTGTAACTTAGTTGCTGAAACCCAGGCAACATTGCAGTAAATCTGTACCCTGTTCCTGCTTTCTCCCCATGTCCCTTGATTCCGTTAGCCCCAAGAGCCATATCTAAACGGGCTGTCCCACTGTACGAGCTAATTCAAGAGCTCTCCCGAGTTTAAAAAAAAAACACTCATGGTAAGTACGTAGAATGCACGTAGCGGGTACGTCGGAGCTCGGGACATCTCTTAGCGGCTCGTAACACTAACGGCAGGTACTCGGGAAATGCGGTAAGCTCGTGAAGACTCGTGAAGATTTTTCAACATGTTGAAAAATGTCCACAAGAGCCCCGAGTACCTACGAGTGGCTATTACCGTAATTATCCGAGTTTGAATCAGGAGAATTAGCTCGTACAGTGGGACAGCCCCTTAACTCTCTCTTGAATACATCCAGTGAATTGTCCTCCACTACCTTCTGTGGCAGAGGATTTCATGTTCACCACTCTCTGGGTGAAATGTTTTTTCTTATTTAAGTCTTAAATGGCCTACCCCTTATTCTTAAACTGTGACCCCTGGTTCTGGACTCCCCCAACATTGGAACATTTTTCCTGCATCTCGCCTGTCCAATAACCTTAAAAATGTTGTATGTTTCTATAAGAATCCCTCTCATCCTCCTAAATTCCAGTGTAAACAAGCCCAGTCTATCCATTCTTTCATCATATGTCAGTCCCGCCATCCCGGGAATTAACCTGGTGAACCTACACTGCAGTCCCTCAATAGCAAGAATGTCCTTCCTCAAATTAGGAGACCAAACTGCACATAATACTCCAAGTGTGGTCTCACCAGCGCCCTGTAAAACTGCAGTAGGCCCTCCTTGCTCGTATACTCAAATCCTCTCGCTATGAAGGCCAACATGCCATTTTCTTTCTTCACTGCCTGCTGTACCTGCATGCTTACTTTCAGTGACTGATGGATAAGTGAGATTTCGGTTCGGGACCCTTTTTCAGACTGATTGGAGTTAGGGACAGAAAGTTAAGGGAAAAGAGCTGGGGGCAGGACAAAGCCCGGTAAGTGATAGATGGGTACAGGTGAGGAGGGTTTGATTGCAAGATGGGTCGTGTAAGTGACAAGGGTTAGAGATGAAAAGGAGACTTTTGACTTTTTTTGTTTTTAGTATGTCTAATAGTATGTTTTAATGTGTGGGTGGGGAGGTGGTGAGGTGAGGGCAGGTAAGGGGGAAACTGTTTTTCAGTTACTTACCTCGGTGGAATGTGGCTTTTCTCCTAGTTACTTTTTCACCCTCCATCGTGGTTTAACAGCTTGGATTGCAGCGGCCTTTCCCAGAGTCAGACCCGGAGCTTCAGCAGCGGGTGCAGAGTAGACTTTTCCATCGCGCAGCCGGGTGCTCCTTTGCTGGGGGTCGCCAGAGAGGAGTGTTCCGATCGCTGTCCTGGTGACTTTGGCATCATGGGGCTGTGGTCTGCGGAGCTTCTAGTCGCGGAGTCTGGGATCCCTTGCCGTGGATCGGTGGAGAAAAGCTCTGACCACCTGCCTGCCGGCGGCCTATAACATCCTGATGCCGCGGTCTCCGGTAGGAAGCGGCCGATTCTGGACCTCCAAGCCGCGGAGTGTCTGCCCATCCCGACGTCGGAGTTTCGAGCATCCCGACGAGAGGGCCTGTACATCCGGCCGTCTGTAGCGACGACTGCGGTGTGTTGATGGCCCCGACCACGGATGAACAAAGGAGGAGACACTGCCTTCCATCACAGTGAAGAAAGCCAATTCCACTGTGCTGGGTGTTCATGTTGTATTCTATTGTGTATTGTGCTCTTTTTGATTGTGTGGCTGCAGGGTAAATCAAATTCCACTGTACCTTAAGAGGGGCAGGTGGCAATAAACGTGAACTTGAACTTGAACTTGAACTTGAAGGGCTGGAGATGAAAAGGGGACATAAGGGCAGGCATCAGATAAGGACAGCAGAGGAGTGAAATGTAAAGCCAAAGGGAGGGGACATAGGTTGATAAACTGATCATGTCTTCTTTAAAAGGGCTATCTCACGGTGCGACCTGAAGCAAGACCTAACAAGAGTTTAACATCGTGGGAACCTTCTGCGATAGCTGTACGGCATTCGTGGACCACCGAGGACCTCCGTGGCGCTGACGGCAGGCAGTCGTGTGACTTGGGAAGGTCGGGAGAAAATTCAAACATTTTTGAATTTCTCCAAGAGTGTCTTGAGCAGCGTTGCAACATTGTATGAACGCAGATGCCAGTGCAATATCCGTGCGATATCCGTAATGACTCTTACGAGTACCGTGGGAACTCCTGCAAACCCAGAAGCTTGACAGAAGGGGCATAAGGCGAGGTTAAATAAATATATTTTTTACTATCAGATTGATGTCTGCAACTCTTCATTAACACATCACTACAAGAGGAATGTCTCTAATGTTATAATCCCTCTCATGCTGAAACACAAAATAGTTGAAGGGAGGTGAAATAATCACATTTTTATTCTTTTTTGTTTTTGAATGTTGCTGAGCTATTGTACTCTCACTTGCTGAGCTATTGTACTCCAGCAGTTTGTGTCTCTTTTTGTCTGAAAGCAGTTTCTAACTGGAGGAACTACGTGGGCCAGGCAGCATCTACGGAGGGAAATTGACAGGCGAGCCTTTCCTCAGGCTGCCTTATCTCTCTACACACACCCCCCCACCCCCTCCCCCCAACTGCCACCCACACACACAAATGCTGGAGAAACTCAGCGGGTGCAGCAGCATCTATGGAACGAAGGAAATAGGCAACGTTCCGGCCCGAAAAGTTGCCTATTTCTTGTGCATGTGTCGGAAGGAACAGCAGATGCCGGTTTAAAGAGAATGAGTAACTCGCCGGCAGGCAGCGTCTTTTGGGAGAAGGAATGGGTGACATTTCGGGTCGAGACCCTTCTGATATGCTGCTTGTCCCGCTGAGCTACATGTTGTGTCTATCTTCGTTTTAATCCAGCATCTGCAGTTCCTTCCTGGCCGAACCCGATTGAAAGATGAGAGGCTGGGCGATAGAAATCATTAATTGAATTAAATAACTAGATACCTGTCTAATCGTATCTACAGGATTTTACAGTCTACCGTGGGAACTCTTTAATTACAGCGGGAAACCTTCAGTTTCCCAGGGGGTCGGGACGGGACTGGAGTTGGGAGGGAAAGGTGGGGGAGTCGAGGGAGAGGAGGGGGAGACAGATGGGGGTGTCTTCATTTAGTGGGGGTGGGTGTCTGTCACTGAAACAGGCAGGTGAGATTTCACATTCACCTTGTGTGTGCCTCTCTCTCTCTCTCTCTCTCCCTCCCTCCCTCTCACACAGGCATGAATGGATGAACTCCGCGGGCCAGGCAGCATCTACGGAGGGAAATGGACAGGCGACCCATTCTTCAGGCTGCCTTATGTCTCTCTCCCCCCCCCAACTCCCACCCACACACGCAAATGCTGGAGAAACTCAGCGGGTGCAACAGCATCTATGGAACGAAGGAAATAGACAACGTTTCGGCCCCGCTGCACCCGCTGATTTTCTCCAGCATTCGTGTGTGTGGGTGGGAGTTGGGGGGAGGGGGGAAGAGAGATCTACCCCGCCCCACGATCTACCTCCCGTTATATCGTGCGGAACTCTTACTGGACCACGACCACTTCACTCGGGTGACATCTTGCATCAGGTCGCACTGTGAGATCTAGCCATTACATGGAGATCCTGCAATGAGATAATACCAAAAATAGCAACAGTAGCTCACACTAGGCTGAAGCTAGAACCGCATAAAATCTTTAGAGTGTGGCACTGTGGTGCAGCAGCAGTTGCAGCCTTACAGTGCCAGAGACCTGGGTGTAATCTCGAATACGGGTGCTCTCTGTACGGAGTTTATCCGTTCTCTCCGTAGGTTTTCCAAAGATGCACAAGTCTTGTCGGTTAATTGGCTTTGGTAAAATGTGTAGGAACGTGTTGGTGAGCGGGGATCGCTGGTCGGCGTGGACTCGGTGGGCCGAAGGGTCTGTTTCCACGCTGTATCTTGAAGCTAAACTAAAGACTAAGTGAAGAGTCTGACAGTGCCTCTAAGGGACATCAGCCAATTGGTCAAAGAAAGAGACAATGGGGCGGGCGAGGACTTGTTCCATGAGGTAAGTAAAGGGGCTGTCCCACTACGGAGACCTAATCCGCGAGTTCAGGCGAGTTTGCCCTCGACTCATACTCGCAGCATGGTCGACACGAGGTCATGCTCGAGAGTAGTCCCCGCGTACTCGAGGCCTCAGCTAGGTTGCCGTGTATTTTTCAACATGATGAAAATTGCCCGCGAGTAAGAAAAGGTCGCCATGGAAATAATCGATACTTTTTTTACTCGTAGGTTTAGTCGAGGTAGGTCGTAGTAGGTCGGCATGTTAGTCGTAGGTAATCGAGGGGAGTCAAAGGTATCGAAGATAGTCGTAGATAGTCTTCATCATAGTCGAAGGGAGGTCGAGGAGATCAAAGGAGGTCATCTTCACTCTCCACTATTTGGTGTCCAATTTTCCCGAAGCTAGTCGAATCTGGTCTTCAACATAGTCGAAGGAGGTCTTCAACATGACATTTTTTCAAACTCTCCTAAACTCTTCTAAACTCACCAATTAGGTTGCCGCAGTGGGACAGCCCCTTAATGCACAAAGCAGGAGGAGGAGGAAGAGATTAACTAAAACTAAGTGCTGGAGGAACTCAGTAGGTCAGGTGGCAATCGACATTAGAGTCATGAAGTGAACTAGTCGTAGTATAAGGCAGCACATAAACAGGCCCTTTGGCCCAGCTTGCCCATGCCGACCAACATTCCCCATCTACACCTGTCCCATCAGGGGAAATGGTGAGAAGGCAGGAACGGGGGTACAGATTGTGGATGATCAGCCATGGTCACATTGAATGGCTCGAAGGGCCGAATGGCCTACTCCTGCACCTATTGCCTATTGCCCATTGTCCATTGTCACCTGCCTGCATTTGGCCCGTATCGCTCTGAGCCTCTCCTACCCATGTTCCTGTCCAAATGTTTTTTAAGAGCATGACGGTGGAATGTCGCAATTGTGTTTGGTCATTTTTTCAAAACCTCTCAGTTCTTGAGAAAAGCAAATGGTTTTCACAGCTATGTGAACCTGTGATTTCCTAATCTCACCCTCCATCGCAAGTGCTGATACCCTGGAAAAACCACCTTTGTTGCATCAGAGTGCCGGGGAAACGCAGTCAGATGTAAAAGGAGATAAACTCACAGAGTCGTACAGCGTGGAAACAGGCCCTACGACTCGGGTTTGCGTCTGGGGTTAGGCGTTGCGTGCAGTAGAACACAAAGCCCAGCCGGCAGGATAGTTGAGGAGTTTTGGCCTGGGCCAAAAGTCCGGCACCCAGGCCAAAACTCCTCAGCTGGGCCGCCGGCTGAGTTTCATGTGTGGTCCTGCACCCACGGCCGTGTCGGTCAACGAATTGCTGTCGGGAATTTGTCCCTTATTTTGACCTTTTGTCCCTTATTTGGGAGAAAGTTGGCAACCCTACCTCTGTCTCAACGAGCCCACACTGATCCCCATGTCCCATCTAGGAAGAGGAATAGATCGGGTAGATGCACGGAGCCTCTTGCCCAGAGTAGATGAATCGAGGAGCAGAGATCATAGGTTTAAGGTGAAGGGGAATATATTTAATAGGAATCTGAGGGATAACTTTTAACACAAAGGGTGGTGGGTGTATGGAACAAGCTGCTAGAGGAGGTAGTTATGGCAGGGACTATCGCAATGTTTAAGAAACGTCCAGACATGTACATGCTTATGTTAAACTCTATCATGTATTGTGTTCTTTTTATTCGCATGGCTGTATGCAAACTCAAATTCCACTGCATGTGACAATAACTGTGAACTTGACCGTGACCTTGAACTGAATAGGACATAGGACAGGTTTAGAGGGATACGGGCCAAATGCAGGCAGGTGGGACTAGTATAGATGGGACATGTTGGCCGGTGTGGGCATGTGGGGCCGAAGGGCCTGTTTCTGCGCTGTATCACTCTATGACTCTATGGAGCATCGAGCCCAAAACAATATATATATATTATTTTAAATGATAAGTAATGATGACTTTGGATTTGAAGGGCCAAAATAAACAGCTGGACTGCTGATGGTCACACTTGTGAAAGTTGGCAGGCAGAACCACACTCGATATTCTTTCCAAACTTCCGACACAAATACAGAATTGAAACACAGTGTGGGAACACAAATTCGCTTAAAACTCACCCCTCCCCCCATTCTCTTGCCTCCACATATAACAACTCACTTTGATTTACTTTAAAGAAGTGGCAAAATGCTGGAGTAACTCAGCGAGTCTGGCAGCATCTGGCGATAACATGGATAGGTGACGTTCAAGGGTCAAGACCTTTCTTTAGTCTGATTGCAATTGGGGAGGTGGAAAATTCAGCAGAAGAGTCTCGACACAAATTGCTACCTATCCATGTTCACTAGAGATGCTGCCTGACCCGCTGATTTACTCCACTTTGTGCCCATTTGTACATTGACCAAACGTGGTAAAGACCTCCTTCCTTTCGAAGAAACCAGATAGATTTGAACAACACGCCTGTAGTTTCATGGTTACTTTTACTGAGACTAGCTGGTCAATGTATAACTAGGCTGGTGTGCCAGCTACATTGCTACAGCACGTACAGTGGCCGCAAAACTCCTTGGTCCTGAAAGAGATGTGTTATCGAGATATGTTCTTAATTAAGCGAAGCACGTCCGCAGTAATATACCTGAGCCCATTTAGTATAGAAATTGGGAGGTCATGTTGCAGTTGTACAACACTGCACATTCAGAGTATTGGGTTGAGGCCACATTTAGAGTATTGCATTCAGTTCAGGGTGCGGTGTTAAAGGAAAGATGTTGTCAAGCTGTGAAAGGCTACAGAGAAGATTTGCGAGCGTGTTGCCAGGGCTAGAGGGTGTGAGCTATAGGCAGAGGTCGAATAGGCTTGGACTTTCAAAAGGCTTTCGACATGTTCCCACATAAGAGATTAGTATACCAACTTAAAGCACACGGGATTGGGGGTTCAGTATTGATGTGGATAGAGAACTGGCTGGCAAACAGGAAGCAAAGAGTAGGAGTAAACGGGTCCTTTTCAGATTGGCAGGCAGTGACTAGTGGGGTACCGCAAGGCTCAGTGCTGGGACCCCAACTATTTACAATATATATTAATGATTTGGATGAGGGAATTGAATGCAACATCTCTAAGTTTGCGGATGACACGAAGCTGGGGGGCAGTGTTAGCTGTGAGGAGGATGCTAGGAGGCTGCAAGGGGACTAGGATAGGCTGGGTGAGTGGGCAAATACATGGCAGATGCAGTATAATGTGGATAAATGTGAGGTTATCCACTTTGGTGGCAAAAACAGGAAAGTAGACTATTATCTAAATGGTGGCCAATTAGGAAATGGGGAGATGCAACGAGACCTGGGTGTCATGGTACACCAGTCATTGAAAGTAGACATGCAGGTTCAGCAGGCAGTGAAGAAAGCAAAGGGTATGTTGGCATTCATAGCAAAAGGATTTTGCATTTTGGGTAGCACTCTGACCCAAAAAATAGGGGAGAAAGAAGAAAAAGATAATAAACAGAGAATAAGAGAGGGTGGGTTTCTTAAATGTGTATATTTTAATGCTAGGAGCATTGTAAGAAAGGTGGATGAACTTAGAGCCTGGATTGACACCTGGAAGTATGATGTTGTGGTGATCAGTGAAACATGGTTGCAGGAGGGCTGTGATTGGAAACTAAATATTCCAGGATTGCGTTGCTTCAGGTGTGATAGAATTGGAGGGGCAAGAGGTGGAGGTGTTGCATTGCTTGTCAGGGAAGATATTACAGCAGTGCTTTGGCAGGATAGATTAGAGGGCTCGTCTAGGGAGGCTATTTGGGTGGAACTGAGAAATGGGAAAGGGGTAGCAACACTTATAGGGGTGTATTATAGACCGCCAAATGGGGAGCGAGAATTGGAAGAGCAAATATGTAAGGAGATCGCAGATATTAGTAGTAAGCACAAGGTAGTGATTGTGGGAGATTTCAACTTTCCACACATAGACTGGGAAACACATTCTGTAAATGGGCTGGATGGTTTGGTGTTTGTAAAATGTGTGCAGGATAGTTTTTTGCAGCAATACATAGAGGTACCTACTAGAGAAGGGGCGATGCTGGACCTCCTCTTAGGAAATGAGATGGGTCAGGTGGCAGAGGTAAGCGTTGGGGAACAGTTCGGGTCCAGTGATCACAATACCATTAGTTTCAATATAATTATGGAGAGGGTCAGAACTGGACCTAGGGTTGAGATTTTTGATTGGAGAAAGGCTAACTTTGAGGAGATGCGAAAGAATTCAAAAGGAGTAAATTGGGACATTTTGTTTTATGGGAAAGATGTGGAAGAGAAATGGAGCACATTTAAAGGTGAAATTTTAAGAGTACAGAATCTTTATGTCCCTGTTCGGTTGAAAGGAAATAATAAAAATTGGAAAGAGCGATGGTTTTCAAGGGAAATTGGACACTTGGTTCGGAAACAGAGAGAGATCTACAATAGTTATAGGCAGCATGGAGTAAATGAGGTGCTTGAGGAGTATAAAGAATATAAAAAGAATCTTAAGAAATAAATTAGAAAAGCTAAAAGAAGATATGAGGTTGCTTTGGCAAGTAAGGTGAAAGTAAATCCAAAGGGTTTCTACAGCTATATTAATAGCAAAGGGATAACGAGGGTTAAAATTGGACCATTAGAGAGTCAGAGTGGACAGCTATATGCAGAGCCAAAAGAGATGGGGTAGATATTGAGCAATTTCTTTTCTTCGGTATTCACCAAGGAGAAGGATATTGAATTATGTGAGGTAAGGGAAACAGGTAGAGTAGCTATGGAAACTATGAGATTCAAAGAAGAGGAAGTACTGACACTTTTGAGAAATATAAAAGTGGATAAGTCTCCAGGTCCAGACAGGATATTCCCTAGGACATTGAGGGAAGTTAGTGTAGGAATAGCAGGGGCTATGACAGAAATATTTCAAATGTAATTAGAAATGGGAATAATGCCGGAGGATTGGCGTACTGCGCATGTTGTGCCATTGTTTAAAAAGGGTTCTAAGAGGAAACCTAGCAATTATAGACCTGTTAGTTTGACGTCAGTGGTGGACAAATTAATGGAAAGGATACTTAGAGATAATATATGAAGCATCTGGATAAACAAGGTCTGATTAGGAACAGTCAACATGGATTTGTGCCTGGAAGGTCATGTTTGACTAATCTACTTGAATGTTTTGAAGAGGTTACTCGGGAAATTGATGAGGGTAAGTAAAGCAGTGGATGTTGTGTATGTGGACTTCAGCAAAGCCTTTGACAAGTTTTCTCATGGAAGGTTGGTTAAGAAGTTTCAATTGTTGGGTATTAATGGTGGAGTAGCAAGATGGATTCAACAGTGGCTGAATGGGAGATGCCAGAGAGTAATGGTGGATGGCTGTTTGTCAGATTGGAGGCCAGTGACTAGTGGGGTGCCACAGGGATCTGTGTTGGGCCCACTGTTGTTTGTCGTGTACATCAATGATCTGGATGATGGTGTGGTAAATTGGATTATTAAGTATGCAGATGATACTAAGATAGGTGGTGTTGTGGATAATGAAGTAGATTTTCAAAGTCTACAGAGAGATTTACGCCAGTTGGAAGAGTGGGCTGAAAGATGGCAGATGGAGTTTAATGCTGATAAGTGTGAGGTGCTACATCTTGGCAGGACAAATCAAAATAGGACGTACATGGTAAATGGTAGGGAATTGAAGAATACAGTTGAACAGAGGGATCTGGGAATAACTGTGCACAGTTCTCTGAAAGTGGAATCTCATGTAGATAGGGTGGTAAAGAAAGCTGGCCTTTATAAATCAGAGCATTGAGTATATAAGTTGGGATGTAATGTTAAAATTGTACAAGGCATTGGTGAGGCCAATTCTGGAGTATGGTGTACAATTTTGGTCGCATAATTATAGGAAGGATGTCAACAAAGTAGAGAGAGTACAGAGGAGATTTACTAGAATGTTGCCTGGGTTTCAGCAACTAAGTTACAGAAAAAGGTTGAACAAGTTAGGGCTTTATTCTTTGGAGCGCAGAAGGTTAAGGGGCGACTTGATAGAGGTCTTTAAAATGATGAGAGGGATAGACAGAGTTGATGTGGATAAGCTTTTCCCACTGAGAGTAGGGAAGATTCAAACAAGGGGACATGACTTGAGAATTAAGGGACGGGAGTTTAGGGGTAACATGAGGGGGAACTTCTTTACTCAGAGAGTGGTAGCTGTGTGGAATGAGCTTCCAGTGAAGGTGGTGGAGGCAGGTTCGATTTTATCATTTAAAAATAAATTGGATAGTTATATGGACGGGAAAGGAATGGAGGGTTATGGTCTGAGCGCAGGTAGATGGGACTAGGGGAGAATATGTGTTCAGCATGGACTAGAAGGGCCGAGATGGCCTGTTTCCGTGCTGTAATTGTTATATGGTTATATGATTTGATTATAGGGGCAGGGAGTTCATACTGCAGTTGTACAGGGTCTTTGTGAGACCACACCTGGAATATTGCATACAGTTTTGATCTCCATATCTGAGGAAATACATTCTTGCCATAGAGGGAGTACAGAGAAGGTTCACCAGACTGATTCCTGGGATGTCAGGACTGTCTTATGAAGAAAGATTGGATAGACTTGGTTTATACTCTCTAGAATTTAGGAGATTGAGTAGGGATCTTATAGAAACTTACAAAATTCTTAAGGGGTTGGACAGGCTAGATGCAGGAAGATTGTTCCCGATGTTGGGGAAGTCCAGGACAAGAGGTTACAGTTTAAGGATATAGGGGAAATCCTTTCTGTCCGAGATGAGAATTTTTTTTTTCACTCATAGAGTGGTGAATCTCTGGAATACCCTGCCAGAAGGTTAGTTGAGGCCAGTTCATTGGTTAGATGATCAGCCATGATCATATTGAATGGCGGTGCAGGCTCAAATGGCCGAATGGCCTACTTCTGCACTTATTTTCTATGTTTCTATGTTTCTATGTTTCTATGACTATTTCTTGGAGCGCTGGAGGACGAGGGATGATCTTATAGAGATGTATAAGAACATGAGAGGAATAGATCGGGTAGATACACAGAGTCTCTTGCCCAGAGTCGGTGAATTAAGGACCAGAGGACATAGGTTTAAGGTGAAGGGAAAAAGATTTGACAGGAATCTGAGAGGTAACCTGCTCACACAAAGGGTTTGAGGAACAAGCTGCTAGAGGAGGTGTTTAAGAAGGAACTGCAGATGCTGGAAAATCGACGGTAGACAAAAGTGCTGAAGAAACTCAGCGGGTGCAGCAGCATCTATTGAGCGAAGGAAATAGGCAACGTTTCGGGCCAAAACACTTCATCAGACTCCGGTTTCGGCCCAAAACGTCGCCTATTTCCTTCGCTCCAAAGATGCTGCTGCACCCGCTGAGTTTCTCCAGCACTTTTGTCTGCCAGGGGAGGTAGTTGAGGCAGGGACTATCCCAACATTTAAGCAGTTAGACAGGTACATGGAGAAGACAGGTTTGGTGGAATTAGGACCAAATGCTGGCAGGTGAGACTAGTGTAGCTGGGACATGTTGGCCAGTGTGGGCAAGTTGGGCTGAAGGGCCTGTTGCCACACTGTGATTTTATGACTCTGTGACTATCTAGTGGTTAGTTGGTGAATTACTGATTCGGATCATTAGTTATCGCTGACCTTCAGAACATTCACTCAAGGCTCTCAGGTGAGGTAGAGGTTCATTTGCACCTCCTCCAACCTTACCTACTTTGTTTAGTTTAGAGATACAGCGCGGAAACAGGCCCTTCGACCCACTGAATCCACACCGACCAGCGATCCCTGCACACTAACTGTATCCTAAACACACTAGGGGCAATTTACATTGATACTAAACCAATTAGCCTAGAAACCTACACATCTTTGTAGTGTGGGAGGAAACCAAAGGTCTTGGAGAAAACCCACGCAGGTCACAGGGAGAAGGTACAAACTCTGTACAGACTAGTACCCATAGTCAGGATTGAACCCGGGTCTCTGGCGCTGTAAGGCAGCAGCTCTACCACTATGCCAACGTGCCGCCCATAACCTACTGTATCCGCTGTTCCAGGTGTGGACTCCTACATATCGGCGAGACCGAGCGCAGACTGAGCGATCTGTTTGAATCTGGAATCTTGAATCTTGCATTCTCTCTCTTTCCGTCCCTCCCTGACCTTAGTTAGCGTGTAATAGTTTCACTGTCGTCCTGCTGAGTTTCACTGTTTGTATAACTCGTTATCACCTTCGCCACAGCCAACGATGGACCATTGTGGGCTCCACCTTTCCTTGATCATCATTGCTTTTATTGAAAATCTTTCATTCATTTGGTTCTTTATACCTTCTGTACCTCTCGCTTCACTGTCCCCTGACTCTCAGTCTGAGGAAGGGTCTCGACCCAAAAGGTCACCTGTTCCTTTTCCTACTTCAGAGACGCTGCCTGACCTGCTGAGGAAGATTGTTCCCGATGTTGGGGAAGTCTAGAACAAGGGGTCACAGTTTAAGGATAAGGGGGAAATCTTTTAGGACCGAGATGAGAAAAATATTTTTCACACAGAGAGTGGTGAATCTCTGTAATTCTCTGCCACAGAAGGTAGTTGAGGCCAGTTCATTGGCTATATTTATGAGGGAGTTAGACGTGGCACTTGTGGCTAAAGGGATCAGGGGGTATGGAGAGAAGGCAGGTACAGGA
Source organism: Leucoraja erinaceus (assembly GCF_028641065.1). Lineage (NCBI taxonomy): Eukaryota > Metazoa > Chordata > Chondrichthyes > Rajiformes > Rajidae > Leucoraja > Leucoraja erinaceus. The sequence goes on from NC_073382.1 coordinate 186,233, forward strand.
TACTGAGTTGGATGATCAGCCATGATCATATTGAATGGCGGTGCAGGCTCGAAGGGCCGAATGGCCTACTCCTGCACCTATTTTCTATGTTTCTATGTTTCTATGTTACTCCAGCTCTTTGTGTCTATTTTCGGGCTGATGCTGTGTTTTCTGCATGGTGATGGTGGCCTCCTTTCAGAGAGGCCGTTAGTGTCTCAGAACATGAAAGACCCAGAGCTAGCTCATCTATTTGCACACCAGGGGAAAGGGAGGAGACAAAGAGAATATTGGAGGAAGGGTGACGTTTAGCCATGCAATTGATTAGCAGAGAGGGTCATGTTACGTAAAAACATTTTTTTTCCAGTCCTGCCTCATAGAGTCAGGCAACACAGAAACAGCCCAACATCACAATGCTAACCAAGATACCCCATCTAAGCTAGTCCCATTTGTCTCAATTTCTTCACCAACTCTCTCTTTTTCTCTTTTTGCTCTCACTTTTCAGAGCAATAGAATCATAGTGATACAGAATGGAAATAGATCGGGTGGACTCACAGAATCTCTTGCCCAGAGTGGGGGAATCCAGAACCAGAGGGCTCATAGGTTTAAGGTGAAAGGTCAAGTCAAGTCAAGTCAAGTTAAGTCAAGTTTATTCGTCACATACACATACGAGATGTGCAGTGAAATGAAAAGTGGCAATGCTCGCGGGATTTGTGCAAAACAAACAAACAAACTACAAACAGAATGGAACAGAATCACATGTTCACATATTACATATTTGTGGGAGGGAAGAAAAAGGAAAACCCAGCAATTTTAAAAAGACACCACACCTGTAGAATGGTACAGTAGAGTCAGTCCCTGGTGAGATAGGAGTTTACAGTCCTAATGGCCTCTGTGAAGAAACTCCTTCTCATCCACTCCGTTCTCATGGCATGGCAACGGAGGCGTTTGCCTGACCGTAGCAGCTGGAACAGTTCATTGCAGGGGTGGAAGGGGTCTCCCATGATTTTCTTGGCTCTGGAGTTGCACCTCCTGATGTATAGTTCCTGCAGGGGGGGCGAGTGTAGTTCCCATAGTGGGTTCGCCGAATGCACTACTCTCTGCAGAGCCTTCTTCTCTCTCAGTCTGGTATGGCAGTTGCTCTGCTGCTGACCAGAAGGCACTACAGAGAGTGGTGAGGACAGCGGAGAAGATCACCAGATCACCCCAACCTGCAATCCAGGACTTATACCCATCTCGCTGTCGCAAGAGAGCAACCAATATCATCAAAGACACCACCCACCCAGCACACAAACTGCTCACTCTCCTACCATCCGGCAAGCGCTACCGCAGCATGCGGAGCAAAACCTCCAGATTCAAAAACAGCTTTTTCACTCAGGCCATCAGACTACTCAACACACTCAAGAAAATTCCATGAACATTACACAAACAAAGACCAACTGTCTGTCAAAATAACTTTAACTTAATGTCTGCAGTATGCTATTTGCACTTTTCTATATCGCACCTTTTATTATTGCAACTTAATAACATACCTCAACATTTTACTGCAGTCTGGCATACTGTGAATATTTTAAATAATGTATGTTGCCTATCTTATTGGTATATTGTCTGTCTGTGTTATAAATATTACTTGCATATTTGGAGTATGGGGAAACGCAATTTCAATCCAATTTATTTGAATTGACAATAAAGTTTACTTTGAACTTGAACTTTGAACTTTGAACTTCTTGTCCTGGGCAGAGCAGTTCCCAAACCAGATTGTGATATTTCCGGACAAGATGCTTTCTACAGCCGCTGAGTAGAAGCACTGGAAGACACTCTGAATGTCCTCAATTGCCTGAGGTGGTAAAGGCGCTGCCTTGCCTTACTCACGAGTGCTGCAGCGTGAGGGGAAAGACTTTTAAGGAATCTGAGGGGTAACTTCTTGACACAAAGGGAGGTGGGCGTGTGGAACAAGCTGCTGAAGGAGGTAGTTGAGGCAGGGTCTAGCGTGACATTTAAGGAGCAAATAGACAAGTACATGCAGATGAGAGGTCAGTGTGGACAAATTGGGACATAGGGCCTGTTTCCACACTATCTGACAATCAGTATAACTCTGAATCAGGCCCCGACCACGGGTGCACAATGAAGAAGATGACAACTTGCCTTCCATCGCAGTGGGAATCATTGATTCCGCTGTGGTGGATGTTTATGTTAAATTCTATCGTATATTGTGTTATTTTTATTCTCAGCATTGTAGGGTGGTGAATTCTCAGCAGGGTGGTGAATCTGTGGAATTCTTTGCCACACAAGGCTGAGGAAGCCATGTCAGTAGATATTTTTAAGGCAGAGATAGACAGATTCTTGATTAGTACGGGTGTCGGAGGTTATGGGGAGAAGGCAGGAGAATGGGGTTCGGAGGGAAAGATAGATCAGCCATGATTGAATGGCGGAGCAGACTTGATGGGCCGAATGGCCCAATTCTACTACTATCACGTGACCATATGACCTTATTTGTGTGCCATAGGGTAAATCATTACTTTTTCTTCATTCCCCTTTTAGAAAGAAACTTCTGTACACAGGGTGTGGTTACACAGTGGAACTTGTTGCCACGGTCCAGTTGAGGCAAACGAGTGCTTTCAGAAAACGATCAGATTACGTGAGAGAAAGAGGAACAGAAAGTGAGCTAGATCGCTCAAAATAAATAGATATGATGGGGGGGGAATTCATCTGGAGTTATAAACATCGATACAAAGCACACTTACAGTCTGTACAATATCACAACAAGCAGTCTGTTCAATAATCAGGGAGGTTCTACTGCAGTTCTACAGGGTCTTGGTGAGACCACACCTGGAGTATTACGTACAGTTTTGGTCTCCTAATCTGAGAAAAGACATTCCTGCCATAGAGGGAGTACAGAGAAGGTTCACCAGACTAATTCCTGGGATGTCAGGACTTTCATATGAAGAACGACTGGATAGACTCGGCTTGTACTCGCTAGAATTTAGAAGATTGAGGAGGGATCTTATAGAAATTAAAAAATACTTCAGGGGTTGGACAGGCTAGATGCAGGAAGATTGTTCCCGATGTTGGGGAAGTCCAGAACAAGGGATCACAGTTTAAGGATAAGGGGGAAATTTTTTAGGACTGAGATGAGAAAAACATTTTTCACACAGAGAGTGGTGAATCTCTGGAATTCTCTGCCACAGAATGTAGTTGAGGCCAGTTTATTTGCTGTATTTAAGAGGGAGTTAGATATGGCCCTTGTGGCTAAAGGGATCAGGGGGTATGGAGAGAAGGCAGGTACAGGATACTGAGTTGGATGGTCAGCCATGATCTTATTGAATGGCGGTGCAGGCTCGAAGGGCCGAATGGCCTACTCCTGCACCTATTTTCTATGTTTCCCTTCCCTTCATCCTTCAAATTCTGCTCACTCTTTCTCACAAATGCTACATAAATCATCCTATCCACAACAACCCTACCCAGGCCTTTCACTATTCAGATAAGTCCGACTATTCGGATTCGGAATATAAACACAAAAACAAATTATACATAAATTATAAATAAATTACACAGAACATTTCTAAAAGAAGGAAATCTCAGTAAAAAAAAACACAAGATAGACACAAAAAGCTGGATTAACTCAGCAGAACAGGCAGCATCTCTGAAAAGAAGGAATAGACAATAGACAATAGGTGCAGGAGTAGGCCATTCGGCCCTTCGAGCATGCACCGCCATTCAATGGGATCATGGCTGATCATCCCCAATCAGTACCCCATTCCTGCCTTCTCCCCATATCCCCTGACTCCGCTATTTTTAAGAGCCCTATCTAGCTCTCTCTTGAAAACATCCAGAGAACCTGCCTCCACCGCCCTCTGAGGCAGAGAATTCCACAGATTCACCACTCGCTGTGTGAAAAAGTGTTTCCTCGTCTCCGTTCCAAATGGCTTACTCCTTATTCTCAAACTGTGGCCTCTGGTTCTGGACTCCCCCAACATCGGGAACACACGAGAGACGTTTTGGGTCGAGACCATTTTTCAGACAAGAGTCCAGATACTGACCCTGGGAACTCCACAGAGCACATCCCTTAGTCTGAAAAATAATCTTTCACTATTTCCAGTTATTCTTATATGTTTTTTAATCTGTGCTGTGACAGCCTATTTTATTCACGGTCTTCAATTCTAATGACGTGTGTATTAGACGGCTTAGTTCTCAAGCTCATTTCGGAAGCTTACTTGGACCACATCAACCACAATTGGCTCATCACCTGTCTGAAGTCAAGTCAAGTTTATTTGTCACATACACATACGAGATGTGCAGTGAAATGAAAAGTGGCAATGCTAGTGGACTTTGTGCAAAAAGACAAACAAACAAACAACCAAACAAACTACAAACAGAGTGGAACAGAATCACATATTCTTTTCCACATTAAATATTGTGGGCAGAAGGAAAAAGGGAAAAAAAACAGCAATTTTTAATAAAGCAGTAGAGTGGTACAGTAAAGTTAGTCCCTGGTGAGATAGGAGTTTACAGTCCGAATGGCCTCTGGGAAGAAACTCCTTCTCAACCTCTCCGTTCTCACAGCATGGCAACGGAGGCGTTTGCCTGACCGTAGCAGCTGGAACAGTCCGTTGCAGGGGTGGAAGGGGTCTCCCATGATTTTATTGGCTCTGGAGTTGCACCTCCTGATGTATAGTTCCTGCAGGGGGGCGAGTGAAGTTCCCATAGTGCGTTCGGCCGAACGCACTACTCTCTGCAGAGCCTTCTTGTCCTGGGCAGAGCAATTCCCAAACAAGATTGTAATATTTCCGGACAAGATGCTTTCCACAGCCGCTGAGTAGAAGCACTGGAGGATCCTCGGAGACACTCTGAATTTCCTCAATTGCCTGAGGTGGTAAAGGCGCTGCCTTGCCTTACTCATGAGTTCTGCGGCGTGTGATGTCCATGTCATATCCTCAGAGATGTGGACTCCCAGGTATTTAAAGCAGCTCACCCTATCCACAGTATCCCCATTTATCCTCAATGGAGTGTACGTCCTCGGATGATGTGCCCTCCTAAAGCCACCATCAGCTCCTTAGTTTTTTTGATGTTCAAGGCTGTTGTCCTGACACCAGAGTGCCAGATCAGCCACCTCCTGCCGGTAAGCCTTCTCATCGTTGTCTGAGATCAGGCCCACCACCACAGTGTCATCAGCAAACTTGATTATCAAGTCTGTTGTCTGTTGTTACATCCAGCAACGCTTTCAAGTTAGACATGATTTGTCTTCTACAAATCCATGCTCGTTTTACTCTTGACTGCTAACTCTGTTCCTGATTATTGCATTTAGGACATAGAAACACAGAAAATAGGGGCAGGAGTAGGTCATTCGGCCCTTCGAGCCTGCACCGCCATTTAATATGATCATGGCTGATCATCCAACTCAGTACCCCGTACCTGCCTTCTCTCCATACCCTCTGATCCCCTTAGCCACAAGGGCCACATCTAACTCCCTCTTAAATATAGCCAATGAACTGGCCTCGACTACCCTCTGCGGCAGAGAGTTCCAGAGATTCACCACTCTCTGTGTGAAAAAAGTTCTTCTCATCTCGGATTTAAAGGATTTCCCCCTTATCCATAAGCTGTGACCCCTTGTCCAGGACTTCCCCAACATCGGGAGCAATCTTCCTGCATCTAGCCTGTCCAACCCCTTAAGAATTTTGTAAGTTTCTATAAGATCCCCTCTCAATCTCCTAAATTCTAGAGAGTATAAACCAAGTCTATCCAGTCTTTCTTCATAAGACAGTCCTGACATCCCAGGAATCAGTCTGGTGAACCGTCTCTGCACTCCCTCTATGGCAATAATGTCCTTCCTCAGATTTGGATATCCCTTGATTCCGTTAACCTTAAGAGCTAGATCTAACTCTCTCTTGAACACATCCACCTACCTCTCTCTTGAATACCCACCATTGAGGTACAATTGATTGGTCTGGAGTTATTGGGTTAATCGCAACCATCTTTCTTCGAACAAGGTTGTGACAGTTTCAATTGTCCACATCTCGACACTGTCCATGATTCAACAGGCATTTGAAGGATCTCAGTTGTGAATTTCCTCAACAATTTTGGATGCATCCGGACCAGGTTGTTTATCCACTAAAATTGTCCACTAGATTTACAAAGATGTTTGCAGGAATAGAGTGTCTGTGCTATATAGAGAGGTTGAGTGGGCTGGGTCTCTATTCCTTGGAGCGCAGGAGGATGAGGAGTGATCTTAAAGAGGTGTATAACATCATATATTAATGATCTGGATGAGGGAATTGAAGGCAATATCTCCAAGTTTGCGGATGACACTAAGCTGGGGGGCAGTGTTAGGTGTGAGGAGGATGCTAGGAGACTGCAAGGTGACTTGGATAGGCTGGGTGAGTGGGCAAATGTTTGGCAGATGCAGTATAATGTGGATAAATGTGAGGGTATCCATTTTGGTGGCAAAAACGGGAAAGCAGACTATTATCTGAATGGTGGCCGATTGGGAAAGGGGGAGATGCAGCGAGACCTGGGTGTCATGGTACACCAGTCATTGAAGGTAGGCATGCAGGTGCAGCAGGCAGTAAAGAAAGCGAATGGTATGTTGGCTTTCATAGCAAGAGGATTTGAGTATAGGAGCAGGGAGGTTCTACTGCAGTTGTACAGGGTCTTGGTGAGACCACACCTGGAGTATTGCGTGCAGTTTTGGTCTCCAAATCTGAGGAAGGACATTATTGCCATAGAGGGAGTGCAGAGAAGGTTCACCAGACTGATTCCTGGGATGTCAGGACTGTCTTATGAAGAAAGACTGGATAGACTTGGTTTATACTCTCTAGAATTTAAGAGATTGAGAGGGGATCTTATAGAAACTTACAAAATTCTTAAGGGGTTGGACAGGCTAGATGCAGGAAGATTGTTCCCGATGTTGGGGAAGTCCAGGACAAGGGGTCACACAGCTTAAGGATAAGGGGGAAATCCTTTAAAACCGAGATGAGGAGAACTTTTTTTCACACAGAGAGTGCTGAATCTCTGGAACTCTCTGCCACAGAGGGTAGTTGAGGCCAGTTCATTGGCTATATTTAAGAGGGAGTTAGATGTGGCCCTTGTGGCCAAGGGGATCAGAGGGTATGGAGAGAAGGCAGGTATGGGATACTGATTTGGATGATCAGCCATGATCATATTGAATGGCGGTGCAGGCTCGAAGGGCCGAATGGCCTACTCCTGCACCTAATTTCTATGTTTCTATGTTTCTATGAGAGGAATAGATCGGGCAGAGTAGGTAAGTCGAGGACCAGAGGACATAGAAACATAGAAACATAGAAAATGGTGCAGGAAGAGGCCATTCGGCCCTTCGAACCAGCACCGCCATTTATTGTGATCATGGCTGATCGTCCCTTAGCCATAACCCGTGCCTGCCTTCTCCCCATATCCCGTGACTCCACTAACACCTAGAGTTCTATCTAACTCTCTCTTAAATCCATCCAGTGACTTGGCCTCCACTGCCCTCTGTGGCAGGGAATTCCATAAATTCACAACTCTCTAGGTGAAAAAGTTTTTCCTCACCTCAGTCTTAAATGACCTCCCATTTATTCTAAGACTGTGGCCCCTGGTTCTGGACTCACCCACCATTGGGAAGATTTTTCCTGCATCTAGCTTGTCCAGTCCTTTTATAATGTTATATGTTTCTATAAGATGCCCCCTCATCCTTCTGAACTCCAGTGAATACAAGCCTAGTCTTTTTAATCTTTCCTCAAATGACAGTCCCGCCATCGCAGGAATCAATCTTGTGAATCTATGCTGCACTGCCTCAATCACAAGGATGTCCTTCCTCAAATTAGGGGACTAAAACTGTACACAATACTCCAGAAGTGGTCTCACCAGAGCCCTATACAACTGCAGAAGAACCTCTTTACTCCTATACTGAAATCCTCTTGTTATGAAGGCCAACATTCCATTAGCTTTCTTCACTGCCTGCTGTACCTGCACGCCAACTTTCAGTGACTGGTGTACAAGGACACCCAGGTCTCGCTGCACCTCCCCCTTACCTAACCTAACCACATTGAGATAATAATCTGCCCCCTTGTTTTTGCCGCCAAAGTGGATAACCTCACATTTATCTATATTATACTGCTCTTTGTGGACTACAGCTCTGCATTTAATACCATCCTCCCCACAAACTAGTGGACAAACTGGGGGACCTGGGACTTCCACACTCCACCTGCATGTGGATAAATAGCCCTGTCGAGTCGCAGCCAGAGAGTCAGAGTGGGCCATCATACATTCACGGCCCTCAGCCTCAGTACCGGCTCTCCACAGGGCTGCGTACTGAGCCCCCTGCTCTACACCATCTACACACATGACTGCACCCCCGCCCACCACAGCAACACCATTGTCAAATTTGTGGATGACACCACGGTGGTGGGGCTCATCTCCGGGGGGGATGAGTATACCTACAGGGATGAGGTGGAGCAGCTGACAGTGTGGTGTGGAGAGAATAACCTGCTCCTCAACACCTCAAAGACCAAGGAGTTCATAATAGACTACAGGAAGAAGAAAACGGACATTACACCATTAATCATCAGAGAGGACTGTGTGGAGAGGGTGGTGGATTTCCGCTTCCTGGGAATCCACATTGAGGAGGACCTGACGTGGAGCGTGAACACCTCTGCGCTGCTGAAAAAGGTCCAGCAGAGACTGCACTTCCTGAGGGTGCTCAGGAAGAACAACATCACTCGGAGACTGCTGCTGTCCTTTTATCGGTGCTCCATAGAGAGCATCCTAACATACTGTGTATGCGTGTGGTACACCAGCTGCCCAGCGGCTCAGAGGAAAGCGCTCCAGAGGGCTATTGACAACGCCCAGAAGATTGTCGGCTGCCCTCTCCTCACCTTGGAGGACCTACACAGTTCCCACTGTCTCAAGAAATCCCAGAACATTATAAAGGACATTTCCCACCCTGGACAATCCCTATTTGAACTGTTGCCATCAGGCAGATGGTACAATACATACCAAAGGGATTGTGCAATTGACAGAAGAATGTATGGTTGTGTGTTTATGCTTGGTTTTTTCATGTTATTTATTTTAGATGTTTATTTAAGATATTTCTCTTTTACGTATCGTTAGCTTTTAGATAATGTGTGAATGGTGCACTGACTGGTCGGCATTTTTAATTTTGTTGTACATGTTTACATGTTATAATGACAATAAAGAACCTATACTATACTATATACTATACTATACTATACTACTTCACCTTACACATAGGTCTAAGATGAAGGAGAAAAGATTTAATAGGAATCTGAGGGGTAACTTTTTCAGACAAGAGGGTGGTGGCTGTGTGGAATGAGCTGCCAGAGGAGGTAGTTGAGGCTGGGACTATTCCAACATTTAAGACGCGGTTAGACAGGCACATGGATAGGGCAGGTTTGGAGGTATATGGACAAAACATGGGCAGGTGGGATTAGTGTAGCTGGAACATGATGGCCGGTATGGTCAAGTTGGGCCGAAGGGCCTCTTTCCACACTGTATCACTCTAAGGCTCTGAAACTTTGGGCAGTATTTCTAGTACCTCCTTTAGAGATACTGTGTGGATCAGCCCACTAAGTACACGCCAACAGCCAACCACCGGGTCACACCAGTTCCAGGTTACCCCAGTGTCTGGTCCTACACACTAGGGGGATTTTTTTCTGAAGCCAATTAACCTACAAACTTGCACGTGCTTGTAAAGTGGGAGGAAACTGGAGCAGCCGGAGAAAGCCCCACAGTGTCACAGGGAGAACGTGCAAACTCCACACAGACAGCACCCGTGGTCAGGATCGAACCTGGGTCTCTGGCGCTGTAAGGCAGCAACTCTACCGTTGTGCCACTTTGCTGCCTTAAATTAAGCAATAATTGTAACATTCACCTGTAGAGAATGTGATGGACATTGGTATCTTGACTTCCCTACCAGAAAAAAGATGATCTCCAAGAAGATCAACCAGAATCATCAAAGATGCACACCGCCCTGGCCATGCTCTATGCTTACTGCTAGCATTGGGATGAAGGTGCAAATGCCTGAGAATTGGCTTCAAGCAGCAACCATCAGGATCATGAACCTCATTGCACAACCCTAACCAAATCCAGCCTCATCACTGATCTACAATGGACTTTGCATCTACAATAGAATATAGCACAAACGAAGGGGATCTTATTGATACTTACACAATTCATAAGGGGTTGGACAGGCTAGATGCAAGAAGATTGTTCCCGATGTTGGGGAAGTCCAGAACAAGGGGTCACAGTTTAAGGATAAGGGGGAAGTCTTTCAGGACCGAGATGAGAAAAAAAAAATTCACACAGAGGGTGGTGAATCTGTGGAATTCTCTGCCACAGAATGTAGTTGAGGCCAGTTCATTGGCTATATTTAAGAGGGAGTTAGATGTGGCTCTTGTGGGTAAAGGGATCAGGGGGTATGGAGAGAAGGCAGGTACAGGATACTGAGTTGGATGATCAGCCATGATCATATTGAATGGCGGTGCAGGCTCGAAGGGCTGAATGACCTACTCCTGCACCTAGTTTCTATTTTTCTATGTTCCTGTTACTAAAACATTTATTACATACTTTTGCTTACAAAAACATGGGCCTGGGTAATCTTGCATAACAAATTACACCCCTTCAATATACACCCCCCCCCCCCCCCCCACCCCCCACACCCCTCCCCTCCCACCGGGTAAGAGGTACAGGAGAGTGATAACGCACACCACCAGATTCAGGTACAGATTCTTCCCAGCTATTATCAGACAAATGTGACCATCCTACCACCTTCCAGAGAGCAGTGCTAAACTACCATCATTGGAGACCCTCGGACTATCTTTAATCGGACTTTGCTGGGCTTTATCTTGCGTAAAAACATTATTCTTCTTGTCGAGTGTCTGTACACTGTGGACGGTTCGATTGTAAACATATATAGTTTTTTCCACTGTAGACAAAAATGCTGGAGAAACTCAGCGGGTGCAGCAGCATCTATGGAGCGAAGGAAATAGGCAACGTTTCGGCACGAAACGTTGCCTATTTCCTTCGCTCCATAGATGCTGCTGCACCCGCTGAGTTTCTCCAGAATTTTTGTCTACCTTCGATTTTCCAGCATCTGCAGTTCCTTCTTAAACAATATTGGTTTTCCACTGACTGGTTAGCACGCAACAAAAGCTTTCCACTGGACCTTGGTCCACGTGGCAATAAATAAAACAAAACTAAACTATACTAAACTAAATTGAAACTAAACAAATTATTTATGAATTATTTAGGTGGTTGGGTTTAATGTGTAAGAATTTCACTATTCTGGTCATGTCGTACATGACAATTAAACCCTCCTGACTCTTGACATCTAGCGAGGATTATTTATTTTTGTGTATGGAACGCTTTTCTCAAGTCAGCGGCTGGATAGATGCAAATAACCCTTTCTTTCGTGCGAAATTCGATGAAAAAAATCTTAGAAGGCAGTGGAGGCCAAATTAACGGATATTTTTAAGGCAGAGTCAGATAGATTCCTGATTAGGTCGGGTGTCAGGGGTTATGGAGAGAAGGCAGGAGAATGGGTTTCAGAGGGAAAGATAGATAGAAACATAAAAGCATAGAAACATATAAATTAGGTGCAGGAGTAGTCCATTCGGCCCTTCGAGCCTGCACCGCCATTCAATATGATCATGGCTGATCATCCAACTCAGTATCCCGTACCTGCCTTCTCTCCATACCCTCTGATCCCCTTAGCCACAAGGGCCACATCTAACTCCCTCTTAAATGTAGCCAATGAACTTTACAGGGTTGACGTGGAAAAGCTTTTCCCACTGAGAGTAGGGAAGATTCAAACAAGGGGACATGACTTGAGAATTAAGGGAGTGAAGTTTAGGGGTAACATGAGGGGGGACTTCTTTACTCAGAGAGTGGTGGCTGTGTGGAATGAGCTTCCAGTGAAGGTGGTGGTGGCAGGTTCGTTTTTATCATTTAAAAATAAATTGGATAGTTATATGGACGGGAAGGGAATGGAAGGTTATGGTCTGAGCGCAGGTATATGGGACTAGGGGAGAATATGTGTTCGGCACGGACTAGAAGGATCGAATGGCCTACTCCTGCACCTAATTTCCTGTTTCCTGTTTCCGTGCTGTAATTGTTATATGGTTATATAGTTAACTGGCCTCAACTACCCTCTGTGGCAGAGAGTTCCAGAGATTCACCACTCTCTGTGTGAAAAAAGTTCTTCTCATCTCGGTTTTAAAGGATTTCCCCCTTTATCCTTAAGCTGTGACCCCTTGTCCTGGACTTCCCCAACATCGGGAACAATCTTCCTGCATCTAGCCTGTCCAACCCCTCAAGAATTTTGTAAGTTTCTATAAGATCCCCTCTCAATCTCCTAAATTCTAGAGAGTATAAACCAAGTCTATCCAGTCTTTCTTCATAAGACAGTCCTGACATCCCTGGAATCAGTCTGGTGAACCTTCTCTGCACTCCCTCTATGGAAATAATGTCCTTCCTCAGATTTGGAGACCAAAACTGCACGCAATACTCCAGGTGTGGTCTCACCAAGACCCTGTACAACTGCAGTAGAACCTCCCTGCTCCTATACTCAAATCCTCTTGCTATGAAAGCCAACATACCATTCGCTTCCTTTACTGCCTGCTGCACCTGCATGCCTACCTTCAATGGCTGGTGTACCATGACACCCAGGTCTCGCTGCATCTCCCCCTTTCCCAATCGGCCACCATTTAGATAATAGTCTGCTTTCCCGTTTTTGCCACCAAAATGGATAACCTCACATTTATCCACATTATACTGCATCGGCCAAACATTTGCCCACTCACCCAGCCTATCCAAGTCCCCTTGCAGTCTCCTAGTATCCTCCTCACAGCTAACACTGCCCCCCAGCTTAGTGTCATCCGCAAACTTGGAGATATTGCCTTGAATTCCCTCATCCAGATCATTAATATATATTGTAAATAGCTGGGGTCCCAGCACTGAGCCTTGCGGTACCCCACTAGTCACTGCCTGCCATTGTGAAAAGGACCCGTTTACTCCTACTCTTTGCTTCCTGTTTGCTAGCCAGTTCTCTATCCACATCAATACTGAACCCCCAATGCCGTGTGCTTTAAGTTTGTATACTAATCTCTTATGTGGGACCTTGTCGAAAGCCTTCTGGAAGACCAGATACACCACATCCACTGATTCTCCCCTATCCACGCTATTAGTTACATCCTCGAAAAATTCTATAAGATTCGTCAGACATGATTTACCTTTCGTAAATCCATGCTGACTTTGTCCAATGATTTCACCACTTTCCAAATGTGCTGCTATCCCATCTTTAATAACTGACTCTAGCAGTTTCCCCACTACCGATGTTAGACTAACTGGTCTGTAATTCCCCGTTATCTCTCTCCCTCCCTTCTTAAAAAGTGGGGTTACGTTTGCTACCCGCCAATCCTCAGGAACTACTCCAGAATCTAAAGAGTTTTGAAAGATTATTACTAATGCATCCACTACTTCCTTAAGTACTCTGGGATGCAGCCTATCTGGCCCTGGGGATTTATCGGGCTTTAATCCATTCAATTTACCCAACACCACTTCCCGACTAACCTGGATTTCACTCAATTCCTCCAACTCCTTTGACCCGCGGTCCCCTGCTATTTCCGGCAGATTATTTATGTCTTCCTTTGTGAAGATGGAACCAAAGTAGTTATTCAATTGGTCCGCCATATCCTTGTTCCCCAAGATCAACTCACCTGTTTCTGACTGCAAGGGACCTACATTTGTTTTAACTAATCTCTTTCTTTTCACATATCAATAAAAAATTTGCAGTCAGTTTTTATGTTCCCTGCCAGTTTTCCCACGCACAACAAGACTGCTAACTAACCCTTCCTCATTGCTCAATACCCAGTCTAAAATAGCCTGCTCTGTCGTTGGTTCCTCTACATGTTGATTTAGATAACTATTCCGCATACATTCCAAGAAATCCTCTTCCTCAGCACCCCTGCCAATTTGATTCACCCAATCTTTATGTATATTGAAGTCACCCATTATAACTGCTTTGCCTTTGTCACACGCATTTCTAATTTCCTGTTTGATACCAGCTCCAACTCCACTACTACTGTTAGGTGGCCTGTACACAACACCCACCAGCGTTTTCTGCCCCTTAGTGTTTCACAGCTCTACCCATACCGATTCCACATCCTCCAAACTAATGTCCTTCCTTTCCATTGCGTTAATCTCCTCTCTAATCAGCAACGCTACCCCACCCCCTTTTCCTGTCTCTCTAGCCCTCCTGAATATTGAATATCCCTGGATGTTCAGCTCCCAGCCTTGGTCACCCTGGAGCCATGTCTCCGTGATCCAAACTATATCATAGTCATTAATGGCTTTCTGCACGTTCAACTCATCCACCTTATTACGAATACGCCTTGCATTGAGGCACAAAGCCTTCAGGTTTGTTTTTACAACTCTCTTACCCCTTATACAATTATGTTGAGAAGTGGCCCTTTTTGATTTTTGCCCTGGTTTTGTCTGCCTGCCACTTTTACTTTTCACCTTGATACTTATTGCTTCTACCCTCATTTTACACCCCCCTGCCTCTCTGCTCTTGTACCCATCCCACTGCCACATTAGTTTAAATCCTCCCCGACAGCACTAGAAAACACTACCCTAAGGACATTGGTTCCATTCCAGCCCAGGTGCAGACCGTCCTGTTTGTACTGGTCCCACCTCCCCCAGAACTGGTTCCAATGGCCTAAAAACTTGAATCCCTCCCCCTTGCAGCATTTTTCAAGCCACGTATTCATCTGCAATATCCTCCTATTTCTACTCTGACTGGCACGTGGCACTGGTAGTAATCCAGAGATTATTACCTTTGAGGTCCTAGTTTTAAGTTTATCTCCTAGCTCCCTAAATTCATCCTGTAGGACCTCATCCCTTTTTTTACCTATATCGTTGGTGCCAATATGCACCACGACAACTGGCTGTTCACCCTCCCCCTCCAGAATGTTCTGCAGCCGTTCAGTGACATCCCTGACCCTTGCACCAGGGAGGCAACATACCATCCTGGAGTCTCGTTTGCGGCCGCAGAAACGCCTATCTATTCCCCTGACAATTGAATCCCCTATTACTATTGCCCTTCCACTCTTTTTCCCCCCCTCATGTGCCGCAGAGCCACCCATGGTGCCATGAACTTGGCTGCTGCTGCATTCCCCTGATGAGCCATCTCCCTCAACAGTATCCAAAATGGTATACCTGTTTAGGAGGGAGATGACCGCAGGGGACTCCTGCACTACCTGCCTACTGCTTTGCTGGCTATTGGCCACCCGTTCCCTTTCTGTCCTCTTACCTTTTACCTGCGGTGTGACCAACTCGCTGTACGTGTTATCCACGACTTTCTCAGCATCGTGGATGCTCCAGTATGAATCCAGCCGCAGTTCCAATCGTTCAATGCGGTCTGCCAGGAGCTGTAGCTGTACACACTTCCTGCAAACGTAGTCACCAGGGACACCGACCATATCCCTGATCTCCCACATGTTGCAGGCTGAGCAAACCACGGGGCCAATCTCCACTGACATATCTTACTCCCAATTTAACTATATTAAATATTAAAGAACACAAAACTTTATCCGTTAAACTTTACTAATAAATACTGTACCCTTAACTCCCAGAATCCTTAACCTAAAGGCAGAAATGTAAAAATGTAAACCAATCAGAGGCTTCCCCCAGATCAGCCAAGATTGAACGGCGGAGTAGACTTGATGGGCCGAATGGCCTAATTCTGCTCCTATCACTTGTGAACATGAAATATCCACATAGCGAGCTCCTTTGCAGTGTACGACTGCTGGAATGACAAACAGACTTTGAATCATTCTGTGGTATCGACGTAACTGCGGCTGAGTGAGGTGTTATTCACCAGAAATTCAATGCTTTTTCTTCACAGTCACAAAAATAGTTATCATGGGTGACAAACGGCCAAAAGCAGCCTCTTCACAAAATAGCCATAATCGACAATAGACAATAGACAATAGGTGCAGGAGTAGGCCATTCGGCCCTTCGAGCCAGCACCTCCATTCAATGTGATCATGGCTGATCATCTCCAATCAGTACCCCGTTCCTGCCTTCTCCCCATATCCCCTGACCCCGCTATATTTAAGAGCCCTATCTAGAGCCCTCTTGAAAGCTTCCGGAGAACCTGCCTCCACCGCCCTCTGAGGCAGATAATTCCACAGACTCACCACTCTCTGTGGGAAAAAGTGTTTCCTCGTCTCCGTAAGTAGCAAGTATTTAATAATTTTTTTTAAGGCAGCATGTTCTTTGGATTATGATTCCGGTTATACGACCGGTTGGAACAGTTCACCTTAGGGCCCTTCGGCCCACAGAGTCCGCACCGACCAGCGATCCCTGAACATGAACACTATACTATGGACAATTTACACATACACCAAGCCAATTAACCCACCCACATGTAGGTCTTAACCTTAACCTACAAACATGTGTGAGAGGAAACTGCAGATCTCGGGGGAAATCTGAGCGCTCGCGGGGAGAACGTACAAACAAGACAGCACCCGTGGTCGGGATTGAACCTGGGTCTCCGGCGCTGCAAGCGCTTTAAAGCAGCAACTCTACCGCTGCGCCACTCTGCTGCCACCGAGTTCTCAATAGTTTTGCCGCTACAGTACCTCAAACTATCCAGCATCGACTAGAATTGAAAGGCGCAGATTTAATTATACATTTATATCACACAGATTTAATTATGCATTTATATCACACTTTGGTTAGACGGCACAAGGCACAGTGAGGAGTTCTGGCTGCTATATCATGAAGACGAAAACTATGCACTTCAGCAGAGAGGTTTGCAAGGAATATAACGGAAATGTGAGAAAATGAACAGGCAAAAAGAGGTACAGATTAGATCTCTTTCCTTTTTTGAGAAAAGATATACCGAGATATGACCTAAGAGAGATCTTTAAAATGCTGCAAGGTTTAAATACTGTAGATCTCGGCAGCACGGTGGTGCAGCGGTAGAGTTGCTGCCTTACAGCGCCAGAGACCCGGGTTCGATCCTGACTACGGGTGCTGTATGTGCAGAGTTTGTACGTTCTTCCCGTGACCGTATGGGTTTTCTCCGGGTGCTCCGGTTTCCTCCCACATTTCAAAATCGTACAGGTTTGTAGGTTAATTGGCTTTGGTAAAATTGTAAATTGTCGCTATTGTGCAGCAGAGAATAGAATAGAATAGAATAGAATATAGAATAGAATGCCTTTTATTGTCATTCAAACAGACAAGGTTTGAACAAAATTTCATTCTTGCAGTCATGACATTACAAAAATAAAAACCCAAGACACACACTTAACACAATTTACCCAATCTCCAACACCTTCTCATTGTGATGGAAGGCAAAAGTATAGAGCTAGTGTGTCAATGGATATCTTTAAGGCAGAGATAGATAGATTCCTGATTAGTACGGGTGTTGGGCTTATATGGAGAATGCAGGTGAATTAGATATAATTAGATATAATTTATTGCCACACAACCAGGGTCGGTGGAAATTTGGGTTGTCAGCAGCAGTACAATAATAAAGAACACACAACCACAATAAAACTATAACACAAACATCCACCACAGCATTCAACACTGTGGTGGAAGGCACAAAATTTGGCCAGTCCTCCTCCATTTCCCACCGTGGTCGGGAGCAGAGTCCAGAGTCAGTCCAGGATCGGCTCTTCCTCACCGGAGACCGCGGCTTTAAGATGGTGTAGGCCGATCGGTCGAGATTTAAAGACTCCGCCGCAGCCAGAAGCACCGCAGACTGCAGGGCCGGCGGTCGAAGCTCCCCTCCAGGGGTGATGGTGGTTAGGAGGGAGAGATAGATCCGCCATGATTGAATGGCGCTGTAGACTTGATGGGCCGAATGGCCTAACTCTGCTTCTATCACTAATGATCGTATGACCTTATGCACGGGGTGATAGCTGTCCGGCGTGGACTAGATGGGTCGAAGGGCCTGTTGCCACTCTGTATCTCTAAAGTCTAAAGTCTAACATTTCCACAAGCACGGAAGGACACAACTAGATGCAATCAGATGCAGATAGTTAGAACCAAGGAGACACCAGA
Organism: Leucoraja erinaceus; assembly: GCF_028641065.1. Lineage (NCBI taxonomy): Eukaryota > Metazoa > Chordata > Chondrichthyes > Rajiformes > Rajidae > Leucoraja > Leucoraja erinaceus. The sequence goes on from NC_073382.1 coordinate 204,296, forward strand.
GAGGGGTGGACACTGCCCGGTCCATCCAGGGTACTGAATTCCCCATCATTGAAGGGATCTATTGGAGCCAATGCCTCAAAAAAGCAAAGCAGTATCATTATAGACCCACACTGGCCTAGCCACACCATCATTCCACTCCTACCATCAGGAAGAAGACACAGGAGCCTGACTGTCATCAACACCAGGTTCAAGAATAACTTCTTCCCAACTCCCATCAGGCTCTTGAGCTCCACACAACACTGACCTCAACCAGGCACGATGAACGGTCTTTGGTTGTACTAAGGACTTTGGGCATTTTTTGTTTGCACTCGTGTTAGACTTATTGATTTATAGAATTTTTGTTTAATATGTATCATATATATTGGGCTATTGCCTTCCAGTGCCAGAGACTGGGGTTTGATCCTGACTACGGGGACTTGTTTGTACGGAGTTTGTACGTTCTCCCCGTGACCTGCGTGGGTTTTCTCCGAGATCCCCGGCTTCCACCCACACTCCAGAGGCGTACAGGCTTGTAGGCTAATTGGCTTTGTATAAATGTAAACTGTCCCTAGTGTGTGTAGGGTAGTGTAACTGTGCGGGGGTCGCTGGTCAGTGTGGACTCGGTGGGCCGAAGGGCCTGTTTCGGCGCTGTATCTCTAAACTAAACTAAAGTCTGTGAGTGTTGTGTTTGCAGGCCTGTTATGCTGCTGCAATTACGAATTTCATTGTTTTGGTACAAATGACAATTATTGAATCTCTTGAATCTTGACTTTAAGTTAGGAGTTCAGAAGAAACCATACCCACAATGTGGTGGGAATTGGGAACTGCTGCCACAGGGGCCGGCCGAAATGAGTAATAAGGATGAATTTAAAGGGAAGCTACTTAAGCCTCCGGTGGCGCAGCGGTAGAGCTGCTGCCTTACAGCGCCAGAGGCACTAGTTCGATCCTTACTAGGGGCGCTGTCTGTACGGAGTTTGTACGTTCGCCCCGTGACCTGCGTGGGTTTTCTCCGAGATCTTCAGTTTCCTCCAACACACCAAAGACGTTAGATTGGTAGGTTAATTGGCTTGGTGTACATGGAAAAATGTCCCCAGTGTTGTGTAGGATAGTGTTAGTGTGCGGGGATCATAGAAACATAGAAACATAGAAAATAGGTGCAGGAGAAGGCCATTCGGCCCTTCGAGCCTGCACCGCCATTCAATATGATCATGGCTGATCATCCAACTCAGTATCCTGTACCTGCCTTCTCTCCATACCCTTTAGCCACAAGGGCCACATCTAACTCCCTCTTAAATATAGCCAATGAACTGGCCTCAACTACCTTCTGCGGCAGAGAATTCCAGAGATTCACCACTCTCTGTGTGAAAAAAGTTTTCCTCATCTCGGTCCTAAAAGATTTCCCCCTTATCCTTAAACTGTGACCGCTGGGTGAAGGGCCTGTTTCTGCGCTGTATCTCTAATCTAAACTAAATAAGCGAGGGGGACAGAAATGGAGGGTATGTGGATCACACATGGGAGGAACATCCTTCCGATAGCAAAGTGACCAAAACTGAACATAATATTCCATAAGTAAGTTTGTTTATTGGCCAAGTATTCACATACAAGGAATTTGCCTTGGTGCTCCGCCCACAAGTAACAACATGACATACAGTGACAGTTATGAATGACTCAGGAAACACTAAACATTAATAATAGTAAAACATTAATGATAAAACACCATTGATCAAGCATGTGAATTAAATAAAATACCAGATCAAAGGGAGGCTACCGATTTTTGGCTGTTGAGTAGAGCAACTACTCGTGGATAAAAACTGTTTTTATGTCTGGCTGTGGCAGCTTTGACAATCCGGAGTCGCCTTCCAGAGGGAAATGATTCAAAGAGTTTGTGGCCAGGGTGAGAGGGGTCAGAGATGATCTTGCCCGCTCGTTTCCTGGCCCTTGCAGTGTACAGTTCGTCAATGGAGGGAAGGTTGCAGCCAATAACCTTCTCAGCTGATCGGACGATTCGCTGCGGCCTCCAGGTGTCGTGCTTGGTGGCTGAGCCAAACCAGACCATGATGGAGAAGGTGAGGACAGACTCTACGATGGCCGCGTAGAATTGGACCATCATTGCCTGTGGCAGATTATGCCTTGGCAGAAAGTGGCCTTACCAATGTGTACAACTGTTACATAATATCTCAACTATACTCAATACCCTAGATAGACACAAAAAGCCGGTGTAACTCAGCGCGTCAGGTGGTATCTGTGGAGAAAAGGAATAGGTGACGTTACGGGATGAGACCCTTCTTCAGATTTAAGAGAGGTCTTGACCCGAAATGTTGTCTATTCCTTTTCTTCAGAGATGCTGCCTGACCCGCTGAGTTACTCCAGCCTTTTGTGTCTATCTTCGGTGTAAACCAACGCTCTTATTCACCTTATCTATCTGTGACACCACTTTCAGCGAACTATATACTTGTACACCTAGATCCTTCTGCTCTGCAACGCTCCCTGGGGCCCAGCCATTCACTGTGAAACTAATGATCTGGTTTAACTTCCCAAAGTGCAATCTCATACTTACCACATACTTAACTGTATTAAACTTAATTAGCCAATCTTCAGTTAATTTGCACTGCTAGTCAAGATCCCACTGTAATTCTTGATAATTGTCACAATCTATAATACCACCTAGTTCAGTGCCATCTGCAAACATAGAAACATAAAAACATAGAAAATAGGTGGAGGAGGAGGCCATATGGCCTTTCGAGCCTGCACCGCCATTCATTGTGATCATGGCTGATCATCCATAATCAGTAACCCGTGCCTGCCTTCTCCCCATATCCCTTGATTCCACTAGCCCCTAGAGCTCTATCTGCCTCTCTTTTAAATTCATCCAGTGAATTGGCCTGTGTCAGGCATTCCACAAATTCACAACTGTCTGGGTGATTTTTTTTTCTTCTCATCTCAGTTTTACATGACCTCCCCTTTATTCTTAGACTGTGGCCCCTGGTTCTGGACTCCCCCATCATTGGGACCATTTTTCCTGCATCTATCTTGTCCAGTCCTTTTGTAATTTTATATGTTTCTATAAGATTGCCTCTCATCCTTCTAAACTCCGGTGAATACAAGCCCAGTCTTTCCAATCTTTCCTCATATGACAGTCCCGCCATCCCGAGGATTAACCTCATGAACCTACGCTGCATTGCCTCAATTGCAAGGATGTCCTTCCTCAAATTAGGAGACCAAAACTGCGCACAATAATCCATATGTGGTCCCACTAGGGCCCTGTACAACTGCAGAAGGACCTCTTTACTCCTGTACTCAAATCCTCTTGTTATGAAGGCCAACATGCCATTAGCTTTCTTCACTGCCTGCTGTACCTCATGTTTACTTTCAGTAATTTACTAATCATTCTTCCACAGTCTCATCCAAATTCATAAGGTCATAAGGAATAAGAGTTGAATTAGGCCATTTGGCCCATCTTCTTCTAAGCCATTCAATCATTGCTGACCTGCCTGCTAACCCCATTCTCCTGTCTTCTCCCCAAATTGTTGATACAACCACTCACAGCAATGGGGCCCTGAGGCACACCGCTGATCACAGGCCTCCAGTCCAAAAATAACCTAACCACCTCTGCTTCCTTCCATGAAGCCAATTTGTTATCCAGTCGGCTAATTCTCCCATGCGATCTAACCTGCCAGAGCAGCCTACTAAGTGGAACTTGATCAAATGCCTTGTTGTCATCCATATTGACAATGTCCTTAGATTTGGCCTTGCCATTCTTTTGGGTTATATCTTCAAAAAAACTCAATCAGATTCATAAGAGAGAGCCTCATGCGTACAAAATCATGTTGACTATCCCTAATCAGTCCCTGTCTATTCAAATGTATATATCCTCTCTCTCAGAAATCACACCATTCACTTGCCTACCACAAATTTGTTGAGGCCAGTTCATTGGCTATATTTAAGAGGGAGTTAGATGTGGCCCTTGTGGCTAAAGGGATCAGGAGGTATGGAGAGAAGGCAGGTACGGGATACTGAGTTGGATGATCAGCCATGATCATATTGAATGGCGGTGCAGGCTCGAAGGGCCGAATGGCCTACTCCTGCACCTATTTTCTACGTTTCTATGTTTCCAAATGCTAGGCTCACTGGTCTATAATTCCCAGGCTTTTCCTTGCAACCATTCTTAAATATCTTTCTGGCTCCTCACTAATATACATATTTTTGAGAGGAAAATCTGTAAGGACATGCAGTTGATGGAAGTATCATTCCCAAACTTCTATTTATAGTGCACTCTACCTTCTATTCCTGCGAATTCTATTCCTAGAAAGGAGATAAGAAGGAATTTATTTAGTCAGAGAGTGGTGGAACTGTGGAATTCGTTGCCACAGGCAGCTGTGGAGGCCAAGTCAGTGGATATTTTTAAGGCGGAGATTGTCAGATTCTTGATGAGTACGGGTGTCAGGGGTTATGGGGCGAAGGCAGAAGACTCTCTTTACTCAGAGAGTGGTAGCGGTGTAGAATGAGCTTCCAGTGGAAGTGGTGGAGGCAGGTTCGTTGGTATCATTTAAAAATAAATTGGATAGGCATATGGATGAGAAGAGAATGGAGGGTTATGGTATGAGTGCAGGCAGGTGGGACTAAGGGAAACAAGTTGTTCGGCACGGACTTGTAGGGCCGAGATGGCCTGTTTCCGTGCTGTAATTGTCATATGGTTATATGGTTAAGAATGGGGTTGAGAGGGAAAGATAGATCAGCCATGATTGAATGGCGGAGCAGACTTGATGGGCCAAATGGCCTAATGTTTCTTCTAGTTCTTATGAATCTATCACTGAGCTCTTGACTATATCGGCTTAAAAATCACTAGGTCTTGCACTTCTTTCACTCAGAGTAGAATGGGGATAAGGGGATATTTCAAATTATGCTAAAGTCTCATTTATCCGGTATTCCCATGCAAATGGCAAACATTCGTTTATATGTAAACAAGCTCGAAGAGTGAATTTTATTTTGTGTATTATGCAAAACGTGCAAGCACATTTTATCATTTATTTACATTTTTACACAAGGGTAGATCAGTTGTAGGCTGATTTACACGCAACATCCCTGCTGAACATTGACTTTAGACTTGATAGATACAGCTCACAAACATTTAAGAAGGAACTGTAGATGCTGGAAAATCAAAGGTAGACAAAAGTGCTGGAGAAACTCAGCGGGTGCAGCAGCATCTACGGAGCGAAGGAAATAGGCAACGTTTCGGGTTGAATCCCTTCGGGTTTCGACCCGAAACGTTGCCTATTTCCTTTGGGTTTCGGCCCGAAACGTTGCCTATTTCCTTCGCTCCATAGATGCTGCTGCACCCGCTGAGTTTCTCCAGCACTTTTGTCTACCTTTGATTTTCCAGCATCTGCAGTTCCTTCTTAAATGTTTGTGAGCTGTATCTATCAAGTCTAAAGTCAAGTCAAGTTTATTTGTCACATACACATACGAGATGTGCAGCGAAATGAAAGTGGCAATGCTCGCGGACTTTTGTGCAAAGGACAAACAACCAAACAAACTATAAACACAATCATAACACACATATTCTTTTACATAATAAATAATGGAAGGAAAAACGTTCAGTAGAGTTAGTCCCTGGTAAGATAGGCGTTTACAGTCCGAATTGCCTCTAGGAAAAAACATCCTTCTCAACCTCTCCGTTCTCACCGCATGGCAATGGAGGCGTTTGCCTGACCATAGCAGCTGGAGCAGTCCGTTGCAGGGGTGGAAGGGGTCTCTCATGATATTGTTGGCTCTGGAGTTGCACCTCCTGATTGTATAGTTCCTGCAGGGGGGGCAAGTGAAGTTCCCATAGTGCGTTCGGCCGAACGCACTACTCTCTGCAGAGCCTTCTTGTCCTTGGCAGAGCAATTCCCAAACCAGATGGTAATGTTACCGGACAAGATGCTTTCCACCACCGCTGCGTAGAAGCACTGGAGGATCCTCGGAGACACTCTGAATTTCCTCAATTGCCTGAGGTGGTAAAGGCGCTGCCTTGCCTTACTCACGAGTGCTGAGGCGTGTGATGCCCATGTCATATCCTCAGAGATGTGGACTCCCAGATATTTAAAACAGTTCACCCTATCCACAGGAACCCCATTTATCCTCAATGGAGTGTACGTCCTCGGATGATGTGCCCTCGTAAAGTCCATGATCAGCTCCTTCGTTTTTTTGATGTTCAAGAGGAGGCAGTTATCCTGGCACCAGAGTGCTAGACCAGCCACCTCCTCCCGGTAGGCCTTCTCGTCGTTGTCTGAGATCAGGCCCACCACCTGATGAGCAGTGTTGCTCATAAGATCATAAAGTCAGAAGTGATAGGTGTATGATTAGTCCATGCAGCCCATCAAGTGTACTCTGCCATTCAATCGTGGCTGATCTATCTCTGTGTAAGGTAATGTGCAGGGATCGCTGGTTGGTGCAGACTCGGTGGGCAAAAAGGCCTGTTTCTGCACTGTATCTCTAAGCTAAACAAAACTATATTTTCTTAGTGTTCTAATGCAACAAACATCCTCCTTCCCCTAACACCCTAATTCCTCATAGATGCCAGATGGCTACAAATTTATTGCAAACAATTAACGATTCCAATGCCATTTATTTACAGTTCAACCGAAGGGGTGGGAGATGGCGACCTTCATGTGGTCCGCCCTGTTACGACTAATGCAATCAACTCGACGTGCACAAAGAAGATCAAATAGAACAAGTTGACCTACAACTTTAGGCTGTGCACGCCATACGCAAGAAGAAGAAGAAGTTTAACTGAAACAAAGTACTGCATACGCTGGTGTATACCAAAGAAAGACACAAAATGCTGAAGTGACTCAGCAGGTCGGGCAGCATCTCTGGAGAGAAGGGACCCACCTTCAGATTATTCACGGCTGTTGTTCTTCAATAAATGCAAAAAACACTTCACACCCTGGGTGGGCGGCACGACTCACGTCGCAGCGGCCTCTGTAGCCCGTCTGTCGTTTTTTAAATTTTTTGTCTCGTTTGTATGTAGTTTTGATTTTTTTTTTAAACTGGGTATGCGTGTGGGGGGTGGGTGGGGGAAACCTTTTAAAATCTTTCCCCTGCACGGAGAACCCGACCTTTTCTCTGTCGGGTCTCCGTTGTCGTTGGGGCCTAGCAACATGGAGCGGCCTCCAACTGGAACGACCTGGGTGCTCCAGTCGCGGAGCCTGCGGACCTACTCACCATCATGGAGCTGGCCGAGTTCGGAGCGGGAGGAGTGGTGGTGGCGCGCTGCTGCGGCCCGACCCAGGAGATTCGGGGGCTCCAACCACAGGTCTGGTGGACGGTAACACCGGGAGCCGTGGGTCCCTGCTGGGAGACCGCTTTTCAGGGCTTCTGCCACGGCGACTTCTCCCGCCCGAGTTGCGGGGTTGAAGATGCCTGGAGCGGGGCCTGACATCATCGCCCGGCGTGGCTTTAAATGGCCGCGGGACTTGCTAGCGCACGCCGGGGGCTCCAACATCAAGACCCGGAGCGCGGCCTTGCATCACCCGGCGCGGCTTTATAATCGCCGCGGGACACTTACCATCGCCCGCTGGGGGCTTTGTCTCTGACATCGGGAGAAGAACGAGGAGTGCAGGGGAGAGATAAGACTTTGCCTTCCATCACAGTGAGGTGGAGATGCGCTGTGATGGATGTTCGTGTAAATTGTGTTGTGTCTTGGTTATTCTTCTTGTTTGTATGACTGCAGAAACCAAATTTTGTTTGAACCTCTGGGTCCAAATGACAACAAATAAATTGTATTGTATTGTCTTGTATTGTGTGCACCCACTCACAGCCTGACCCCAGTCTGCAAAGACTGAACACTTCCCCACCCACCCCTCTCCAATCACCACTTCACACCCAGTTACCCATCCCCTCCGTGCTGCACAACATCACTTCTCCATCACCAACAATAAAAATAGAGGAGGTGGAGAGGTCTTTCATAGGACAGAAAAGCCGGAAATCTCCAGGATCGGACAATGTTTCCCCCTCTACTCTCAAGCTCTGTGCCGAACAAGTGGCACCGGTCTACACAGACATTTTCAACCAGTCACTGCAAACCTGTACCGCCCCTGCCTGCTTCAAAGTCTCCACTATTGTCCCTGTACCCAAAAAGGCAAGGATTACTGGTCTTAATGACTATAGGCCTGTCACGCTGACCTCTGTAGAAATGAAAACCCTTGAAAGGCTTGTGCTGGCCAAGCTGAAAAATATCACAAACCCCCTGCTGGACCCTCTGCAGTTTGCATATCGGGCCAATAGATCTGTTGGATGATGCAGTCAACCTGGGCCTGCACTTCATCCTCCAGCACCTAGACCGCCAGGGGACCTATGCGAGGATTTTATTTGTTGATTTAAGCTCTGCATTCAACACCATTGTGCCAGAGCTACTACACTCCAAACTTTCCCAGTTGACTGTGCCTGAACCCCTCTGTCGGTGGATCACCAACTTCCTGACAGACAGGAAGCAGCATGTGAGGCTGGGAAAGCACATCTCGGACCCGCAAACACTCAGCATATGAGCACCTCAAGGATGAGTACTCTCCCCTCTCCTCTCCTCTCTCTACACCAATGACTGCACCTCCACAGACACCTCTGTCAAGCTTCACAAGTTTGCGGATGACACAGCCCTGATTGGACTGATCCAGGATGGGGAGGAATCCGCCTACAGACAGGAAGTGACACAGCTGGCGTCCTGGTGCCATAGCAACAACCTAGAGCTCAATGCTCTTAAGACAGTGGAATTGATTGTAGACTTTAGGAGAGCCCCCCCCCCTCCCCTCACCCCACTCACCATCAACAACACCACAGTCACATCTGTGGAGTATTTTAAGTTCCTGCGAACCATCATCTCGAAGGACCTTAAGTGGGGGGCTACCATCGACTCCACAGTCAAAAAGGCCCCACAGAGGATGTACTTCCTACGGCAGTTGAGGAAGCACAATCTGCCACAGGCAATGATGGTCCGATTCTACACGGCCATCGTAGAGTCTGTTCTCACCTTTTCCATCATGGTCTCGTTTGGCTCAGCCACCAAGCACGACACCCGGAGGCTGCAGCGAATCGTCCGATCTGCTGAGAAGGTTATTGGCTGCAACCTTCCCTCCATTGATGAACTGTACACTGCAAGGGCCAGGAAGCGAGCAGGCAAGATCATCTCTGAACCCTCTCACCCTGGCCACAAACGCTTTGAATCACTTCCCTCTGGAAGGCGACTCCGGACTGTCAAAGCTGCCACACCCAGAAATTAAACTCTACTCAATAACACCAAAAATCTGTAGCCTCCTTTTGCTCTGGTCACATGTTTAATCAATAATGTTTTATTATTAATGTTTTATGTGTCAATCCTAACTGTCACTGTATGTCACGTTGTCACTTGTGGGCGGAGCACGAAAGCAAATTCCTTGTATGTGAATACTTGGTCAATAAACCTATCAACTTAAACTTATTCAAACATATTCTAGAGAGTCATGGAGATATACGGTGTGTATGGAATGAGCTGCTGGAGGGGTTAGTTGAGGCAGACACTATCATAATATTTAAGAGACATTTGGGCAGGTACATGGATGGCATAGGTTTAGAGGGATATGGGCCATGCGCGGGTAGGTGGGGCCAGTGTAGATGGGGCATGTTGGGCGGCGTGGGCAAGTTCAACAGTTCAGTGGTGCTTTATCTGATGCAGCTGTACTGATTCTCATTTGTTTTCTGCTCTCTCAAAACGGTTGTGAATTAATCACACTGAATGGATTCTTCCAATGCAGATTTGATTCTTTCCTTCACTGTACCCAGCTATCAGAACTGGTAGCTGTATCTATTTTCTGTTTTGTTAAATAACCACACATTGCCTGAGCTGGAGGTTTTATTGCCTCAGGGACAAAAAGTTACGGGCAACTTGAGGGGGAACTTCTTTACTCAATGAGTGGTAGCGGTGTGGAATGAGCTTCCAGTGGAAGTGGTGGAGGCAGGTTCGTTTTTATCATTTAAAAATAAATTGGATAATAATAATAATAATAATAATAATAATAATAATAATAATTTTATTTATAGAGCACTTTAAAAACAAACATAGCTGCAACAAAGTGCTGTACATCACTAATCATTGACAAAAAAGTTAATACACACCAAAAACAACAATCAAAAGAAATAGTAGGAAAAGACGGTAAAATAAAGAAACATCAAAAACACCACAAACAGAAGCAAAGCCTCAGGCATGGTCAAAAGCCAGGGAGTACAAATGTGTTTTAACACTGGATTTGAAGATGGACAGTGAGGGGGCCTGTCTGATGTGCAACGGCAGGGTGTTCCAGAGTGCCGGAGCAGCAACAGAGAAGGCTCTATCCCCTCTGAGCCTCCGACTAGACCTCGGTACCTCCAGGAGCAGCTGACCAGCTGACCTGAGGGACCGGGCAGGAGCGTATGGGTGGAGCAGCTCAGAGAGGTAAGGCGGGGCGAGCCCATTCAGAGATTTAAAAACAAATAACAGTAGGTATAGGGACGGGATAGGAATGGAGGGTTATGGTCTGATTGCAGGTAGATGAGACTAGGTGAGAATAAGTGTTCGGCACGGACTAGAAGGGCCGAGATGGCCTGTTTCTGTGCTGTAATTGTTATATGGTTATATCTGAATATATCTCCGGTTTCAGCTACTTTCTTGATAATGTCACTTTGCATAACCCCCCATGGGTCTGTGTCGACCCTGCTGCAGAATCCAGCAGTTCCAAATGTGTAAGAAGGAGCTGCAGATGCTGGTTTAAACCGAAGGTAGACCCAAAATACTGGAGTGACTCAGTGTGTCCTCTGGAGAGAAGGAATAGGTGACCTGAAATTCACTCCTGAGATGCTGTCTGACCTGTTGAGCTAGTTTTTGTGTGCCTATCTCCGGTTTAAACCAGCATCTCCAGCACTTGACATTCCAGCTCACCTATTCCTCCCCTCTAGAGAGATGCTAATTATGTGTAGTTCTGGTTGCCCCCTGTTACAGGAAGAATGTTGAGGCTTTGCGATCTTGAATACAGCAGTTAGCAGCTGCACTAATGATCAATGTTCAGCGTATTTAGTTGTCAAAAACTTTCACTTCATGTTTAACATTGCTACAGGTTCCATTCCTGCTCCTTATGGTATATATATATATATGAATATTGTTTGAATTTCCATCTTCAAATCACCGCATGTGTTATACAAGATACTCCCCTGCGGCTTTCTGTTGTCAGTTTTACCCTCTATATCAAGTATGGCTCCATCCAAGGCTGCAAGGAATCACGGAGAATTGTGGACGCAGCCCAGACCATCACACAAACTAACTTGTGTTTAAGAGGGAACTGCAGATGCTGGAGAATCGAAGGTTACACAAAAAAGCTGGAGAAACTCAGCGGGTGCAGCAGCATCTATGGAGCGAAGGAAATAGGCAACGTTTCGGGCCGAAACCCTTGGGTTTCGGCCCGAAACGTGGCCTATTTCCTTCGCTCCATAGATGCTGCTGCACCCGCTGAGTTTCTCCAGCTTTTTTGTGTAACACACAAACTAACTTCCCTTCCATCTTCGCCTCACGCTGCCTTGGCAAGGCCAGCAGCTTAATCAAGGACAAGTCGCACCCTGGTCACTCCCTCTTCACTGAAACTTTGGCTGGCACGATTCTTACTTGCCAAGCTTTGCAGACTGAGGCTATTCGCTCTTTTGAATGTTGCTGCTCAGAGGACGTGGGTTTAAGGTGAAGGGGAAAAGATTTAATAGGAATAGAAACATAGAAACATAGAAATTAGGTGCAGGAGTAGGCCATTCGGCCCTTCGAGCCTGCACCGCCATTCAATATGATCATGGCTGATCATCCAACTCAGTATCCCGTACCTGCCTTCTCTCCATACCCCCTGATCCCCTTAGCCACAAGGGCCACATCTAACTCCCTCTTAAATATAGCCAATGAACTGGCCTCAACTACCCTCTGTGGCAGAGAGTTCCAGAGATTCACCACTCTCTGTGTGAAAAAAGTTATTCTCATCTCGGTTTTAAAGGATTTCCCCCTTATCCTTAAGCTGTGACCCCTGGTCCTGGACTTCCCCAACATCAGGAACAATCTTCCTGCATCTAGCCTGTCCAACCTCTTAAGGATTTTGTAAGTTTCTATAAGATCCCCTCTCAATCTCCTAAATTCTAGAGAGTATAAACCAAGTCTATCCAGTCTTTCTTCATAAGACAGTCCTGATATCCCAGGAATCAGTCTGGTGAACCTTCTCTGCACTCCCTCTATGGCAATAATGTCCTTCCTCAGATTTGGAGACCAAAACTGTATGCAATACTCCAGGTGTGGTCTCGCCAAGACCCTGTACAACTGCAGTAGAACCTTCCTGCTCCTATACTCAAATGTGGTGGGTAACTCTTTCACACAAAGGGTGGTGGGAGTTTGGAACGAGCTGCCACAGGAGGTAGTTGAGGCAGGGACTATTTAAATATTTAAGAAACAGTTAGACAGGTACATGGATAGGGCAGGTTTGGAGGGATATGGGCCAAATGCAGGCAGGTGGGACTAGTGTAGATGGGTCATGTTGGTCGGTGTGGGCAAGTTGGGATGAAGGACCTGTTTCCACGCTGTATGACTATGACTTTACGACTAAACTGGCATACTCGATGATCAGTTGCAACTTTTCCCTTCTATCAAGTTTCTCACATCTGATTTGTCCACATAACTGGGATTTTCGTTGGAACTCCTCCATTTCCTAATTACGTCTGCCTACGTAACCTTGTAACCTTTTAATCAGTCTACATCAAGTTGTCTGACTCAGTCATGATGATGCCAATGTAACATTACCTCTGATACGTTCCTGCGTGCATGCAGGTGAGGTGGCTCAACCAGGAGGTGGCATGCACATGCTAGGCTGACTGTATCATTGCAATGCTGTGATTCTATGGTACAGTGCATGGATCCGTCCTGGGAGGGGAGTTGGATTCACGAGAGGTAGTTGGATTCACTTGGAGGGGAGGATGCTCCTCAAACTGCGGAGCATCCTGGACAATACAGCCCACACTGACACACTGGTCAACCTGAGGAGCACCTTCAGCAACAGACTGGCTCCACCAAGATGCAGGACAGAACGCTCTGTAGAGCCCTAGTGAGACCACACCTGGAGTATTGTGTGCAGTTTTGATCCCCTAATTTGAGGAAGGACATTCTTGCTATTGAGGGAGTGCATGGTAGGTTTACAAGATTAATTCCCGGGTGGCGGGACTGTCATATGCTGAGAGAATGGAGCAGCTGGACTTGTACACTCTAGAGTTTAGAAGGATGAGAGGATATCTCATTGAAACATAAAAGATTGTTAAGGGCTTGGACACACTAGAGGCAGGAAACATGTTCCCGATGTTGGGGGAGTGCAGAACCAGGGGCCACAGTTTAAGAATAAGAAGTAAGCCATTTAGAACGGAGATGAGGAAACATGTTTTCTCACAGAGAGTGGTGAGCCTGTGGAATTCTCTGCCTCAGAGGGGGGTGGAGGCATGTTCTCTGGATGCTTTCAAGAGAGAGCTAGACAGGGCTCTTAAAAATAGCGGAGTCAGGCGATATGGGGAGAAGGCAGGATCGGGGTACTGATTGGGGATGATCAGCCATGATCACATTGAATGGCGGTGCTGGCTCGAAGGGCCAAATGGCCTACTCCTGCACCTACTGTCTATTGCCTATTGCCACAGGAGATCCTTCTTCCCTGTGGCTATCAAACTGTCCAACTACTCCCCCTTCCGAGGTGGGGTAGATTGAGACAGACTCCCCTCCCTTCCCTCTCCTACCTCTCTTCCCAATCTTTGCACATCCCCTAATCCTTTCCACTCGCCACTTTAATTTCATGTTTCATGTATCCTATATTAATTCTAGGAGCATTGTAAGAAATGTGGATGAGCTTAGAGTCTGGTTAGACACCTGGAAGTATGATGTTGTGGCGATCAGTGAATAATGGTTGCAGGAGGCCTGTGATTGGAAACTAAATATTCCAGGATTTCGTTGCTTCAGGTGCGATAGAATTGGAGGGGCAAGAGGTGGAGGTGCTACATTGCTTATCAGGGAAGATATTACAGCAGTGCTTTGGCAGGATAGATTAGAGGGCTCGTCTAGGGAGGCTATTTGGGTGGAACTGAGAAATGGGAAAGGGGTAGCAACACTTATAGGGGTGTATTATAGACCGCCAAATGGGGAGCGAGAATTGGAAGAGCAAATATGTAAGGAGATAGCAGATATTAGTAGTAAGCACAAGGTAGTGATTGTGGGAGATTTCAATTTTCCACACATAGACTGGGAAACACATTCTGTAAATGGGCTGGATGAGTTGGAGTTTGTAAAATGTGTGCAGGATAGTTTTTTGCAGCAATACATAAGGTACCTACTAGAGAAGAGGCGATGCTGGACCTCCTGTTAGGAAATGAGACGGGTCAGGTGGCAGAGGTAAGCGTTGGGGAGCAGTTCGGGTCCAGTGATCACAATACCATTAGTTTCAATATAATTATGGAGAGGGTCAGAACTGGACCTAGGGTTGAGATTTTTGATTGGAGATAGGCTAACTTTGAGGAGATGCGAAAGGATTTAAAAGGAGTAAATTGGGACATTTTGTTTTATAGGAAAGATGTGGAAGAGGAATGGAAGACATTTAAAGGTGAAATTTTAAGAGTACAGAATCTTTATGTCCCTGTTCGGTTGAAAGGAAATAGTAAAAATTGGAAAGAGCCATGGTTTTCAAGAGAAATTGGACACTTGGTTCGGAAACAGAGAGAGATCTACAATAGTTATAGGCAGCATGGAGTAAATGAGGTGCTTGAGGAGTATAAAGAATGTAAAAAGAATCTTAAGAAAGAAATTAGAAAAGCTAAAAGAAGATATGAGGTTGCTTTGGCAAGTAAGGTGAAAGTAAATCCAAAGGGTTTCTACAGCTATATTAATAGCAAAAGGATAACGAGGGATAAAATTGGTCCATTAGAGAGTCAGAGTGGACAGCTATCTGCAGAGCCAAAGGGAGATGGGGGAGATATTGAACAATTCCTTTTTTTCAGTATTCACCAAGGAGAAGGATATTGAATTATGTGAGGTAAGGGAAACAAGTAGAGTAGCTATGGAAACTATGAGATTCAAAGAAGAGGAAGTACTGACACTTTTGAGAAATATAAAAGTGGATAAGTCTCCAGGTCCGGGCAAGATATTCCCTAGGACATTGAGGGAAGTTAGTATAGAAATAGCAAGGGCTATGACAGAAACATTTCAAATGTCATTAGAAACTTGAATAGTGCCGGAGGATTGGCGTACTGCGCATGTTGTTCCATTGTTTAAAAAGGGTTCTAAGAGTAAACCTAGCAATTATAGACCTGTTAGTTTGACGCCAGTGGTGGGAAAATTAATCGAAAGGATATTTAGAGATAATATATATAAGCATCAGGATAAACAGGGTCTGATTAGGAACAGTCAACATGGATTTGTGCCTGGAAGGTCATGTTTGACTAATCTTCTTGAATTTTTTGAAGAGGTTACTCGGGAAATTGACGAGGGTAAAGCAGTGGATGTTGTATATATGGACTTCAGTAAGGCCTTTGACAAGGTTCCTCATGAAAGGTTGGTTAAGAAGGTTCAATTGTTGATTATTAATGGTGGAGTAGCAAGATGGATTCAACAGTGGCTGAATGGGAGATGCCAGAGAGTAATGGTGGATGGTTGTTTGTCAGGTTGGAGGCCAGTGGCTATTGGGGTGCCTCACAGATCTGTGTTGGGTCCACTGTTGTTTGTCATGTACATCCATGATCTGGATGATGGTGTGGTGAATTGGATTAGTAAGTATGCAGATGATACTAAGATAGGTGGGGTTGCGGGTAAGGAAGTAGATTTTCAAAGTCTACAGAGAGATTTATGCCATTTGGAAGAGTGGGCTGAAAGATGTCAGATGGCATTTAATGCTGATAAGTGTGAGGTGCTACATCTTGGCAGGACAAATCAAAATAGGACGTACATGGTACATGGTAGAGAATTGAAGAATGCAGTTGAACAGAGGGATCTGGGAATAACTGTGCACAGTTCCCTGAAGGTGGAATCTCATGTAGATAGGGTGGTAAAGAAAGCTTTTGGTGTGCTGGCCTTTATAAATCAGAGCATTGAGTATAGAAGTTGGGATGTAATGTTAAAATTGTACAAGGCATTGGTGAGGCCATTTCTGGAGTATGGTGTACAATTTTGGTCGCCTAATTATAGGAAAGATGTCAACAAAATAGAGAGAGTACAGAGGAGATTTACTAGAATGTTGCCTGGGTTTCAGCAACTAAGTTGCAGAGAAAGGTTGAACAAGTTAGGGCTTTATTCTTTGGAGCACAGAAGGTTAAGGGGGGACTTGATAAAGGTCTTTAAAATGATGAGAGGGATAGACAGAGTTGATGTGGATAAGCTTTTCCCACTGAGAGTAGGGAAGATTCAAACAAGGGGACATGACTTCAGAATTAAGGGACAGAAATATAGGGGTAACATGAGGGGGAACTTCTTTACTCAGAGAGTGGTAGCTGTGTGGAATGAGCTTCCAGTGGAAGTGGTAGAGGCAGGTTCGATTTTATCATTTAAAAATAAATTGGATAGTTACATGGACGGCAAAGGAATGGAGGGTTATGGTCTGAGTGCAGGTAGATGGGACTAGGGGAGAATACGTGATCAGCACGGACTTGAAGGGCCGAGATGGCCTGTTTCCATGCTGTAATTGTTATATGGTTTATATGGTTATATCCTCCTGGGATCAATTTCAAATTTCCTCCTGGGATAAATAGAGTTAGAATCGTATTGTATCGAATCGTATCGTAATAGAATGTGGTGTGCTGTATCGGTACTGTAGTGGCCAGAAATAAGGACTTGTGTTCCCCACAGATGGAGACAAGGGGAAGCTAAGTAAACCCGTGAAATAATATGGAATTGGAAAACGTGACAGGGGAACAGTTGGAAGAAGGAGTTGATGGACCATTAAAGGATAATTGGATCAGTTGGACCAAATTACAAGCTGATGAGTCAAATTTAGTTTAGTTCGGTTTAGAGATACATTTACAAAAAAATTAAAATAAACTTTATTTAATGTATAAAATATGTACATAACAGGAACTGAGCAAAATTTCTTTCGACATTCTCGGTGGCTAAACATACTTTCACTTCGTCGTTACATTGTGTTTTCACAATATTTCACCACCCCCCCCCCCCCCCCCTCACCCTTACCACGCATGTAGACAAAAATACTGGAGAAACTCAGCGGGTGCGGCAGCATCTATGGAGCGAAGGAAATAGGCAACGCTTCGGGCCGAAACCCTTCTTCAGACTGATGTTTTACCATCCATGTGGTCCTCTGGGGTGAATTACCTTCCCTTATTTTGAGGGGAGCCTCCACCGCACCCTGCCCCCCAATGCCTAGAGATACAGCGTGGAAACAGGTCCTTCGGCCCATCGACTCCGCGCCCACCAGCAATCCCACCAACACTTCCCCCCACACACACTAGGGACAATTTACATTTATACCAAGCCGATTAATCAGCAACACTGTACGTCTTTGCACTGTGGGAGGAAACCAAAGTTCTCGGAGAAAACCCACGCGGTCACGGAGAGAACGTCCAAGGTCGGAATCGAACCCGGATCTCTGGCGCTGGAGGTCAGCAACTCTACCGCTGTGCCACCGTGCCGCCCAAATATGGGCTGTAAACTATTTGTCTTTGAAGCCTTTGAGTCATACAGTGTTTCTCATTGAAACATATCATGTAGTGAAAGGCCTGGTCAGTGTGGATGTGGAGAGGATGTTTCCACTAGTGGGAGAGTCGAGGACCAGACGTGCCTTTAGAAAGGAGATGGGGAGGAATTTATTTCGTCAGAGGGTGGTGAATCTGTGGAATCTATTGTCACAGATGGCAGTGGAGGCCAAGTCATTGAATATTTTTTAAGGTGGGGGTTAATAGGTTCAATATTTGTAAGAGTGTCAGGGGTTATGGGGAGAAGGCAGGAGAATGGGGTTGAGAGGGAGAGATAGATCAGCCATGATTGAATGGCAGAGTGGACTTGTTGGCCTAATTCTGCCCTTAGAATTTATGAATTGATGAAACGGGACCTTTGGCCCAACTTCCCCATACCGCCCAACATCCCCATCTACATTAGTCCCACCTGCCTGCGTTACACACATACGCTTCTAAACTTTATTTTTCTTCCTCTTTTTCTTCTTCCACTACTGCAACATTTCCTCAACGTCAGAGTTTCCACTCCTGTGCTGTGAGGTTGCTAAAGATGATGCAGGGTGTATAGACTTAGCTGCAGGATGGGCAGGGGAAGTTTGGTGAGGCAGGAGGCACGGGGGAGGTGATCAACTGAGAGGGGGAAAGCTTAACGGAGATGTGCGGGGGCAAGTTTTTTACATAGAAAGTGGTGGGGGTCTGGAACTCACTGCCAGGGGTGGTGGTGGAGGCAGATACGATAGTGGTGTTTAAGAGGCATTTGGACAGGCATATGGAGGTGCAGGGAATAGAGGGATGTGGATCGCATACAGGCAGAAGAGATCAGTTTATCATTTTGGCCACAAACATTGTGGGCTGATGGGCCCGTTCCTGTGCTGTACTGTTTGCTGTTGTGTGATCTATAAGTCCTCTCCGCAGTGCAACACCCTTTCGCCTCTGCCCTCGATCTCTGTCCCTGTTCCCTTTGCAGCGATAGAGATGCTGCCTTACAGCGCCAGAGACCCGGGTTCGATCCTGACCTCGGTGGCTGGCTGTAAGGAGTCTGTACGTTCTCCCCTGTGGCTTTTCACCGGGTGCTCCAGTTTCCTCCCACACTCCAAAGACAACACAGGTTTGTAGACTAATTGGCTTCGGTAAGAAATGCGAGTTGTCCCCAGTGTGTAGGATACTGCCAGTGTACGGGGATCGCTGGATCGTGGGTCGTTGCGGACTTGGTGGGCTGAAGGACCTGTTTCCTGGGATGTCAGGACTTTCATATGAAGAAAGACTGGATAGACTCGGCTTGAGCTCGCTAGAATTTAGAAGATTGAGGGGGGTTTCTTATAGAAACTTACAAAATTCTTAAGGGGTTGGACAGGCTAGATGCAGGAAGATTGTTCCCGGTGTTGGGGAAATCCAGAACAAGGGGTCACAGTGTAAGGATAAGGGGGAAATCTTTTAGGACCGAGATGAGAAAAACATTTTTCACACAGAGAGTGGTGAATCTGTGGAATTCTCTGCCACAGTAGGTAGTTGAGGCCAGTTCATTGGCTATATTTAAGAGGGAGTTAGATGTGGCCCTTGTGGCTAAGGGTATCAGGGGGTATGGAGAGACGGCAGTTACAGGATACTGAGTTGGATGATCAGCTATGATCATTTTGAATGGCGGTGCAGGCTCGAAGGGCCGAATGGCCTACTCCTGCACCTATTTTCTATGTTTCTATGTTTCCGCGCTGCATTGCTAGTCTAAACTAAACGATCCCGATCTTTTGTGTTCCATTCCACACATGTGGTTCTTCCTTCTCTTATCATAAACTCTTTGTCCTCTTTACAACTCGCCGCTCTGTGTTCTTTCCATGCATCTTTTTGCGAGCGTTCTTCTCCACCGTAGTTTAGTTTAGTTTAGAGATACAGCGCGGAGACAGGCCCTTCGGCCCATCGGGTCTATGCAGACCAGCGATCCCCGCACACTAACGCTATCCTGCACACACTAGGGACCATTTGCAATTTTATCAAGCTAATCAGCCTACAAACCTGTACGTCTTTGGAGTGTGGGAGGAAACCGCAGCACCCGGAGAAAGCCCACGCTGTCACGGGGAGATCGCCTCTAATCACTTCCCCCCCCCCCACCCACCCTCCCCCTTTTCATACCAGAATTCCATATAACCATATAACCATATAACAATTACAGCACGGAAACAGGCCATCTCGGCCCTACAAGTCCATGCCGAACAAATTTTTTTCCCCTTAGTCCCACCTGCCTGCACTCGTACCATAACCCTCCATTCCCTTCTCATCCATATGCCTATCCAATTTATTTTTAAATGATACCAATGAACCTGCCTCCACCACTTCCACTGGGAGCTCATTCCACACAGCCACCACTCTCTGCGTAAAGAAGTTCCCCCTCATATTACCCCTAAACTTCTGTCCCTTAATTCTGAAGTCATGTCCTCTTGTTTGAATCTTCCCTATTCTCAAAGGGAAAAGCTTGTCCACATCAACTCTGTCTATCCCTCTCATCATTTTAAAGACCTCTATCAGGTCCCCCCTTAACCTTCTGCGCTCCAGAGAATAAAGACCTAACTTATTCAACCTATCTCTGTAACTTAGTTGTTGAAACCCAGGCAACATTCTAGTAAATCTATCCTATCCCTAAAGAGGGATAGATTTACTAGAATGTTTACTAGAATTCAACAGCCACAAAAGCAACCTCTGCGGGAAAAATATCCCATTTGACACTGCCGAAAGCAATGAACCCCTGACGTACTTGCAAACGTTCACCCTTAGATAGACACAAAAAGCTGGAGTAACTTAGCGGGGACAGGCAGCATCTCTGGAGAGAAGAAATGGGTGACGTTTCGGGTCGAGACCCTTCCACAGACTCTTAGTTGGGTTTCTCCTACCTTGAGCGGGATGTCTGGGACTTTCAGTAAGACTCATGTTATGGTCGGCTCCCTCGGCTCATTGTTTTACTTGGAAATAAAACTCGTTGTTGGACGTCGATTTTATTTTTCCCTTTTACAGTTGAGCCAGGTAACGTCAAACTATTGATGCATATCCTGGAGACAGCAAAGTCATTGCAATTTCAGACATGTGGTTGAGGTTCTAGAGAGCCAGTGATTCATCATTCTGATTTTTCAGTTGCAGGCAGCTTGATCGGAAATTACAGTTTCATTTGAGTAAATATTTTGAGGAGTGCTTTTGAGTAAAATAACATTTATGGCAATTTCATCATTAGTATGAAGTACTTGGAACTGCAAACCAAATTTCCGTGTGTGTACGTGTAGAATAATGGCCACCTGTAATAAAGTAACTAATAACAAAATGGGTCGACTGGTCTTGTATTCACTGGAATTTAGAAGGAGGAGAGATAAAAAATAGAACATAGAAAATAGGTGCAGGAGGAGGTCATTCGGCCCTTCGAGCCAGCACCGCCATTCATTGTGGTTGTGGCTGATCGTCCCCTATCAATAACCCGTGCCTGCCTTCTCCCCATATCCCTTGATTCCACTAGCCCCTAGAGCTCTATCCAACTCTCTCTTAAATCCATCCAGTGACTCGGCCTCCACTGCCCTCTGTGGCAGGGAATTCCATAAATTCACAACTCTCTGGGTGAAAACGTTTTTTCTCACCTCAGTCTTAAATGACCTCCCCTTTATTCTAAGACTGTGGCCCCTGGTTCTGGACTCGCCCAACATTGGGAACATTTTTCCTTCATCTAGCTTGTCCAGTCCTTTTATAATTTGATATGTTTCTATCAGATATCCCCTCATCCTTCTAAACTCCAGTGAATACAAGCCTAGTCTTTTCAATCTTTCCTCATATGACAGTTCCACCATCCCAGGGATCAATCTTGTGAACCTACGCTGCACTGCCTCAATCACAAGGATGTCATTCCTCAAATTAAGAGACCAAAACTGTACACAATACTCCAGATGTGGTCTCACCAGAGCCCTATACAACTGTAGAAGAACATATTTATTACTATACGAGACCTGGGTGTCATGGTACACCAGTCATTAAAAGTAGGCATGCAGGTGCAGCAGGCAGTGAAGAAGGCGAATGGTATGTTAGCATTCATAGCAAAAGGATTTGAGTATAGGAGCAGGGAGGTTCTACTGCAGTTGTACAGGGTCTTGGTGAGACCACACCTGGAGTATTGCGTACAGTTTTGGTCTCCTAATCTGAGGAAAGACATTCTTGCCATAGAGGGAGTACAGAGAAGGTTCACCAGACTGATTCCTGGGGGATGTCAGGACTTTCATATGAAGAAAGACTGGATAGACTTGGTTTGTAGTCACTAGAATTTAGAAGATTGAGGGGGGATCTTATAGAAACGTACAAAATTCTTAAGGGGTTGGACAGGCTAGATGCAGGAAGATTGTTCCCGGTGTTGGGGAAGTCCAGAACAAGGGGTCACAGTTTAAGGATAAAGGGGAAATCTTTTAGGACCGAGATGAGGAAAACGTTTTTCACACAGAGAGTGGTAAATCTGTGGAATTCTCCCGCAGGAGGTAGTTGAGGCTAGTTCATTGGCTATATTTAAGAGCGAGTTAGATGTGGCCCTTGTGGCTAAAGGGATCAGGGGGTATGGAGAGAAGGCAGGTACAGGATACTGAGTTGGATGATCAGCCATGATCATATTGAATGGCGGTGCAGGCTCGAAGGGCCGAATGGCCTACTCCTGCACCTATTTTCTATGTTTCTATGTTTCTATGAAGGCCAACATTTCATTAGCTTTCTTCACTGTCTGCTGTACCTGCAGGCCAACTTTTAGTGACTGGTGTACAAGGACACCCAGGTCTCACTGCACCTCCCCCTTACCTAACCTAACCCCATTGAGATAAAAATCTGCTGTATCGCAAAACAAAACTAAAAGAATTAGGCCATTTGGCCAATCTAGTCCCATCATAGCTGATCCAGAAAATCATTAATCCATGTTCCCCATGGATGCTGCCTGACCCGCTGAGTTTCTCTGGGCCTTTCGGGTCGAGACCCTTCCACTTCTTTGACCAAAATGTAGTTAATTGATTGCAGATCAATTATTTTTTCTTAGTTTAGTTTAAACTATATAGCGCGGAAACAGGTGAAAAAGCTTTTCCTCACCTCAGTTTTAAATGGCCTCCCCTTTATTCTTAGACTGTGGACCCTGGCTCTGGACTCGCTCATCAACGGGAGCGATATATGGCAGTAGGAATCTGAAGAGGGTTGGAGGGCGAGGGATGGAGGCGTGCAGGTACGTAGTTTGCTGAAGGTGACGCTGCAGCTAGATCTATTGGTCAAGAAGGATTTCGATACATTGGCTTCCATCAATCAGGTCATCAAGTACAGAAGTTGGGGGAATTATATTGGGAAGTATATATACGTCTCCTCTCCAACACTCGCCAGGTTCCTACTGCTATCCTTACATGGCTGGGAGTAGTCTATTTGACAACATGACTCACAGATGCCCCATGAAATAGTAACACAATCTCTCCGATGAGGGACAATTAAGGTTGGACTGAGAATATTGGTCCACCCAGTGGTGTTCATAGCTTGGAGGAAGAGAAAGAAGACTGGCCTTCCATCACAGTGAGGAACGTGGGGAATCCACTGTGGTGGATGTTTATGTTAACTTTTATGTAGTTGTGCGTCTTGTTGCTTTTTCTCACTATGGCTGTACGGTAATTCGAATTTCACTGTACCTTAATTGGTACACGTGACAATAAACTGACCTTGAAACCTTGAAATGCATAATTTAAATTGTGAGCAAAATAAAATAAAATCCTGAGAAATAATTCACTGAAAATCTGGCTATAACTCTCTTTAACTGATTGTGGGTGATCAGCCATGATCACATTGAATGGCGTTGCTGGCTTGAAGGGGCGAATGGCCTACTCCTGCACCTATTGTCTATTGTCTATTGCAACCTCAAATGGAAAACAGTGCTATGAATCTTGTCTTTGAAGCAAAATGCCTGCTGTCATTGGCACTCAACAGGTTAGTTTAGAGAGACCCCATGAACATAGAAACATAGAAACATAGAAATTAGGTGCAGGAGTAGGCCATTCGGCCCTTCGAGCCTCCACCGCCATTCAATATGATCATGGCTGATCATCCAACTCAGTATCCCGTACCTGCCTTCTCTCCATACCCTCTGATCCCCTTAGCCACAAGGGCCACATCTAACTCCCTCTTAAATATAGCCAATGAACTGGCCTCGACTACCCTCTGTGGCAGAGAGTTCCAGAGATTCACCACTCTCTGTGTGAAAAAAAGTTCTTCTCATCTCAGTTTTAAAGGATTTTCCCCTTATCCTTAAGCTGTGACCCCTTGTCCTGGACTTCCCCAACATCGGGAGCAATCTTCCTGCATCTAGCCTGTCCAACCCCTTTAGAATTTTGTAAGTTTCTATAAGATCCCCTCTCAATCTCCTAAATTCTAGAGAGTATAAACCAATCCAGTCTTTCTTCAAAAGACAGTCCTGACATCCCAGGAATCAGTCTGGTGAACCTTCTCTGCACTCCCTCTATGGCAATAATGTCCTTCCTCAGATTTGGAGACCAAAACTGTACGCATCCTTTTACTCCAGAGATGCTGCCTGGCCCGCTGAGTTACTCCAGCACTTGGTGTCTCCTTGCTACCTCGTGATCTGGACCCACACATCTACTCAGCACAGCCAGATATCTCCAAGCAGCAATCTAACCTCAACATCCACCCATGCTGCTATTGATAGCTCTCTACGTGCAAAGGAAAAGGAAGAATTAAATGCAGTGGCTTTAAAGATTAACTGAAGAACATTGTCGACTCAGCACTGTCCTTAAAGCACCCAGAATGAGTCCAAACACTGACCAACAGCCAGCGGTGAAGACAGACCACAGAAGCCACAGAAACCTACAGAGACTACTCTTTGCCACAGCACTGTAGCTGAAAGGATACAATCTGCTGGATAGACACTGCAAATCCCCTGGATACAAATCCCCGCTGCTGCTTCCTCTCCCCACTGCAAGCCATAGAACAACTGTGGTGCAAACAAGGTGCCTACTCGAGACGCAGTTCTTACGCTGGTTTTATGCAGCTTGTGATGTGTCGGGAGGAACTGCAGATGCCTGTTTAGACCGAAGATGGACACAAAAGGCTGGAGTAACTCAACTGGGACAGGCAGCATCTCTGGCCAAAAGGAGCAGGTGACATTTCGGCTCGGGATCCTTCCTCAGACTGAGAGTCAGGGGAAAAGGGAACAAGAGATATGGAAGGTGCTTAGCAGAAGTGAATGGATTCACTCATTCATTAGCCACGCAGAGGTGCTGGTTTCCGACAGATGCACCACACATCTCTGTCCTCCATGCAGCTGGCAAGCTCCTCTTTTGTCTCTAAACGTGTGTCCCCATCAACGTCTTCCGCATCATCTTGCCTGGCCGTCCAGGGTCACGTCTTCCATGGGTGGGTTCCCACAGCACAACCTTGTTTGCTGGTCATTTCTGGGTGGCAGTGGCAGTGACCAGCGAACCTCACCCTTCTCCACCTGATCTTCTCAGTCAGAGGTGGATCTCCCCATAGAGCTGGGCGCTGGTGATGTGGTCCCTCCAACTGAGCATTCGAGTGTATATAACCATATAACCATATAACAATTACAGCACGGAAACAGGCCATCTCGGCCCTTCTAGTCCGTGCCGAACACTTACTCTCTCCTAGTTCCATCTACCTGCACTCAGACCATAACCCTCCATTCCTTTCCCGTCCATATACCCGCTCAATTTATTTTTAAATGATAAAATCGAACCTGCCTCCACCACTTCCATTGGAAGCTCATTCCACACAGTTACCACTCTCTGAGTAAAGAAGTTCCCCCTCATGTTACCCCTAAACATCTGTCCCTTAATTCTGAAGTCATGTCCTCTTGTTTGAATCTTCCCTACTCTCAATGGAAAAAGCTTGTCCACGTCAACTCTGTCTATCCCTCTCATCATTTTAAAGACCTCTATCAAGCCCCCCCTTAACCTTCTGCGCTCCAAAGTATAAAGAACTAACTTGTTCAACCTTTCTCTGTAAATTAGTTGCTGAAACCCAGGCAACATTCTAGTAAATCTCCTCTGTACTCTCTCTATTTTGTTGACATCCTTCCAATAAATGGGCGACCTAAATTGTACACCATACTCCAGATTTGGCCTCACCAACGCCTTGTACAATTTTAACATTACATCCCAACTTCTATACTCAATGCTCTGATTTATAAAGGCCAGCACACCAAAAGCTTTCTTTACCACCCTATCTACATGAAATTCCAACTTCAGGGAACTATGGTGTAAGTACCATCGAGAGACTTGGACAGTGCTCGAGTGAGAGTCCATGCCTCACACCCGTGTAATAACATGGTCTCTACAGTTGCATGGAAGAATCTCAGTTTGAGACCCTAAAGGCCGTGTCCCACTTGGCAATTTTTTCGGCGACTGCCGGCATAATTGACTCATGTAACAAGTCACCAATAAATGGCGCAGCGTGATGCGGCATGCCGCGGCATTGATGACGTACATTGACGCACGGTGTTTCCTCAAGTGTCGCAACATTTATTTTGTCGCCGCTGGATTTTGAAACGTTCAAATTCTTTCGCCGACCCAGATACGTCAGTCAATGATGCCAGCAGTCGCCAAAAAAAATCCCCAAGTGAGACAGGCCCTTTAGACATCCGAGACGTCCAGATTTTCCACATGTTATTGAGGGCTTTCCATGCGAGCGCTTTCCAGACCTTGATGTCATTCCCCGAGCTCTGCATCCTCGCTCCCAGGTACTTGACGTACTCCACCTTCTTGAGAGATGCTCCACCACTGGTGAATGGAAGATATGCAAAAAGCAATTATAATCAAGGAAATAGGACATTGTTGGCAGTGGGAAAGGTGATAACGAGTATACAGACATAGGAAAAACAGGACAACAGTAATGCTAGTACAACGGCCAGGGTAGAGGAGGAACGGAGAGAGAAGGGATGCAAGGGTTACTTTAATTGCAGCTGTAATGTTGCTATGGTCCGGTTGCCTAATCTAACCAATAATTTATTGCATTGTTTATTGTATCTATATTAATAAAAATAAGATCTTGACCACTTCCTGTTTTTCTGTTTCATGATTTTTGAAAAACCGCTGCCACTTACGGCTGTGATATTTGGCCATCTTACTCAGAGGCCCCCTCCGCTGCGCAGGACAAGACGATTTTTCCCATAGATGAAAAATAAAAGAATTATTAATTTTTTAAACATGTTGACATTCTCTCTGCTGCCCCTGCTGTGGGAGGGGGGGAGGGACTATAAAACACAGAAGTGTTGTGCCTCACTCAGTCTCTGCAAGATGAGGAAGAGGGAGCGAGAGGGTCATGCTGTAGATAACACTGAACACGTGTCTACTCAATTTGAATGCCCTTAATGTGGTTTGAAAATGAAAATGTGGTTGCTTTGAAAGCTGCACTGCAAATGGTTGTTGGTGGTGGTAACTGCATTGAAATGCTGCGCTGCAAATGACAGTTGGTGGTGGTAACTGCTTGGAAATGCTGCACTGCAAATAGCTGTTGGTGGTGGTAACTTGACAACTTCCTGTCTGCACTGTATATTGATTTTAGAACGCTACCACTTACGGTTGTGATTTTTGGCCATCTTACCGAGTCCCCCTCTGCTCATCAGGTGCAGAGGATTCCTCCCATCAATGAAAAATAAAAGTGTTATTAGTGTTTAAAAAAATGTTGAGGATCTCTCTCCTGTCAATCATGCCATGAAGGCCATGCCCCTTCCAGTTGGAGGGGGAGGGGTTATAAAACCAGTAAGTGTGGGTGTGGCTCAGTCTCTCAACGCTCAACTCTCTGTGAAAAAAAGTGTTTCCTCGTCTCCGTTCTAAATGGCTTAACCCTTATTCTTAAACTGTGGGCCCTGGTTCTGGACTCCCCCAACATCGGGAACACATTTCCTGCCTCTTTGTTTGGAAAAGGTTGCCCCTCAAGTTCCTATTAAATCTTTCTCCCCCTCACCTTAAAGCTATGATCTCTGGATCTCGATTCCCCTACTCCTTACAAGGGTTTACCCAATCTATTCCTCTCATGAACTTATACACCTCTATAAGATGACCCCTCATCCTCTTGTGCTCAGTCCCATCCTATTCAACGTATGCCTATAGCTTAAACTCTATAGCCCTGGCAACATCCTTGTAAATCTTCTCTGCACCCTTTCCAGCTTAACAACATCTTTCCTATAACACGGTGCCCTGAACTGAACACAGTATTCTAAAGGTGGCCTCACCAACTGCAACATGGCCTCCCCAAGTTATATATTCAATACACTAACTGATGAAGGCCAAAGTGCCAAAAACCTTTTTGACCACTCGATCTGTGACACCACTTCCAAGGAACCATGCACCTGCACTCCTAGATCCCTCTGCTCTACCACACTCTCCAGAGCCCTGTCATTCACTTGTTGTGTTAATGTGCCTATAAAGCTGCAGCAAAAAATAATAATTTACTATTTAATTCCCTTTCATATGACAAACACTGTTGACTTTCGACACTTGACATCCAAAGTCAACTTTCCCTTCACCGGGGTAACTCAGGGTCAGGCAGCATCTCTGGAGAAAAGGAATAGGTAATGTTTCGGGTCGAGACCCTTCTTCAGACTCTGTTCCCCTGTTTGCCTCCCAAGCCTACTATAGTCACCACACATTATTTCAAGTTGCTTTAATTACATGAACTCAATGTCATTTTTATGAAAGAAATCTTCCTCAGCTGCACCTGGCCAATTCCCGAGGTAAAGATAAAGGTGAATGGTTAACATCTAAATAACATCCTTCATACATAAACTGTAAAGTTATATCACATCAATCCATTACCGGTGACATTTAGTTTAGTTTAAGATTGACACAAAATGCTGGAG
This sequence comes from Leucoraja erinaceus, assembly GCF_028641065.1. NCBI lineage: Eukaryota > Metazoa > Chordata > Chondrichthyes > Rajiformes > Rajidae > Leucoraja > Leucoraja erinaceus. Next base: position 232,851 of record NC_073382.1, read on the forward strand.
TAACTCAGCGGGAAAGGCAGAATTTCTGGAGAGAAGGAATGGGTGATGTTTCGAGTTGAGACTGGGTATACATGAGTATAGAAGCTGGGATGTATTGTTAAAATTGTACAAGGCATTGGTGAGATCAAATCTGGAGTATGGTGTACAATTTTGGTCGCCCAATTATAGGAAGGATGTCAACAAAATAGACAAAGTACAGAGGAGATTTACTAGAATGTTGCCTGGGTTTCAACAACTAAATTACAGAGATAGGTTGAATAAGTTAGGTCTTTATTCTCTGGAGCGCAGAAGGTTAAGGGGGGACTTGATTGAGGTCTTTAAAATGATGAGAGGGATAGACAGAGTTGATGTGGACAAGCTTTTCCCTTTGAGAATAGGGAGATTCAAACAAGAGGACATGACTTCAGAATTAAGGGACAGAAGTTTAGGGGTAACATGAGGGGGAACTTCTTTACTCAGAGAGTGGTGGCGGTGTGGAATGAGCTTCCAGTGGATGTGGTGTCGGCAGGTTCGTTGGTATCATTTAAAAATAAATTGGATGGGCATATGGATGAGAAGGGAATGGAGGGTTATGGTATGAGTGCAGGCAGGTGGGACTAAGGAAAAAAAAAGTTGTTTGGCACGGACTTGTAGGGCCGAGATGGCCTGTTTCCGTGCTGTAATTGTTATATGGTTATTGTTATATGGAGACCCTTCTTTTAGTTTAGTTTGGTTTAGAGGTGCAGCATGGAAACAGGCTCTTCGGCCCATCGAGTCCGCGCTGACCAGCACATTAACACCATTCCACACTAGGGACAATTTTTTTAACATTGATACTAAACCAATTAACCTACAAACATGTACGTCAAATTTGATTCAGAGATTCAAATTTGGTGGAGCGTGGGGGAAAACCTAAATTCTTGGTGATAGCCCACGCAAATCACGGGGAGAACGTGCAAACTGCGTACAGCCAAGCACCAGTAGCCAGGATCGAACCCAGGTCTGTGAGGCAGCAACTCTACCGCTGCGCCACCATGGCTGAAAGCAATGAGCTGTGCACAACTGAATCATACAGACCACAGAAGCTTCAGATCAGATAACATGTCTGCACTGTGCTATCTCAGACAGCGTTGTAAGTACTTTCCATAGGAAGTGTTACACCCATGATTAAATAAACAGTCAAGGATAACGTTAGATTTAAAGGTTATCGTGCTTGCAAAGAAGATTAGTAAGCATAACACGGTGAAAGCTGTCCAAAATATTGTTAGGAAGTGTTTGCGAGGTCGACAAAAAAAACTTAATTCCCCTCCAATAACAATCTCCACCCAAGGTTTCCAAGGATTTCTCACAGATGCATTATTTGAGATTTTCCCAAATTCCCTATGATCCTTGAAAGTTTCTGCAAGCTATGTAGCGCTGATGTTTAAGGAAGGAAGGGCTCAGTGAAACATGGTCCATCAACAGCTTTCAGCCATTGGCAATAGCTCCATTAACAGTATCCTTAGGATCCCTTTCCTGCTAGACATATACAGGAAGAGATGTATCAGCAGAGCCATCTCCATCATCAAAGACCCCTACCACCCATCGCATGACATTTTCTCCATCCTGCCATCTGGGAAGAGGTACAGGAGCATTAGCTGCAAAACCAGCAGGATGTTCCTCAGCTTCTTCCCACAGGCTATAAGACCGATAAACGGACTTTGCCCCCTGCCAAAGTATCGCGCACCAACCACCAACCTGGACACACTGCAGCAGAGCCACTGTTGTGCCGCTGCCGATCGGAACGCCTGTTGAATGTTTAGTAGAGTGTTAAATTTGTTCATGATACATGTATTTTTATTTCTATTTATTTTTAATGCACACTGAATGGACACTGGTTGAGCAACGGTTTTTTGTTTCCTCTGGGTATGTGAATACTCAGGAAATGACAATAAAGATATACATACATACATACATACATACATACATACATGAAACAATAAGTCTTCGGTAGCCGACAAGGTTCTAATGGAAGACACAAAGTGTTGGAGAAACCCAGCGGCTCGGGCACCATCGCTGGAGAAAACGGATGGGTGACGTTTCGGGTGCTCCGGTTTCCTCCCACATCCCAAAGCTCGGTAGGTTAATTTGCTTTGGTAAAATTGTAAATCGTCCCTCGTGTGTAGGGTAGCGCTGATGTGCAGGGTGATTGGTGGTCAGTGCGGACTCGGTATGCCAAAGGGCCTGTTTCCGTACCATGGTGTGTAGACCAAAGTCTAAAGTCCTCTCCCAAGATGCTTATGAATACTTGATGAGTGAACCATTTGAGTTGGGTATATTCCTTGCCATTTAAGATATATCATTAGGACTAAGGGCCCGTTTCGTGCTGTACGATTCTATATCCTTTGGAACAGGGTGGCCCAGGCAAGATGAAAGGTAAAGAATTAATTATAGACAATAGACAATAGACAATAGACACATAGAAACATAGAAAATAGATGCAGGAGTAGGCCATTCGGCCCTTCGAGCCTGCACCGCCATTCAATATAATCATGGCTGATCATCCAACTCAGTATCCTGTACCTGCCTTCTCTCCATAGCCCCTGATCCCATTAGCCACAAGGGCCACATCTAACTCCCTCTTAAATATAGCCAATGAACTGGCCTCAACTACCTTCTGTGGCAGAGAGTTCCAGAGATTCACCACTCTCTGTGTGAAAAATGTTTTTCTCATCTCTGTCCTAAAAGACTTCCCCCTTATCCTTAAAATAGGTGCAGGAGTAGGCCATTCGGCCCTTTGAGCCAGCACCGCCATTCAATGTGATCATGGCTGATCATCCCCAATCAGTACCCCGTTCCTGCCTTCTCCCCATACCTCTTGACTCAGCTATTTTTAAGAGCCCGATTCATTCATGACTGATCTATCTTTGCCTCTCAACCTCATTCTCCTGCCTTCTCCCCATAACCCTTGACACCCGTACTAATCAATAATATGTCAATCACCGCCTTAAAAATATCTATTAAAAGACTATTTATATCATGAATTGGACCTCAAATGACAGATGAGTGCTATTTGTGAAAATCTTTATAAGGACTAGACACAGCTGCAGATCTATATATAAGTGTCAGGGTCTATAAATAAATACAGGGCTCTCTATGCAAGGAAGGTTATACATAGAACATAGAAGGCTATACATAGAGGAAGGTTCAATGACATCCGTCTGAAAAGGCCTCGACCCGAAACTTCACTCCATAGATGCTGCCTCACCCGTTGAGTTTCTCCAGCATTTTTGCCTACCTTATACATAGAACAGGTTACTGAAAAGCACAGCACAGGCTCTTCGGCCCACTATGTCTGTGCTGAATATGATTCCAAGTTAAATTGATCTCCTCTGTCGCTGTCAAGGAAGACTCTCTCTAACTTCTACAGGTGCACAGTAGAGAGCATGCTGACCGGTTGCATCGTGGCTTAGAAACATAGAAACATAGAAATTAGGTGCAGGAGTAGGCCATTCGGCCCTTCGAGCCTGCACCGCCATTCAATATGATCATGGCTGATCATCCAACTCAGTATCCCGTACCTGCTGCTTCTCTGCATACCCCCTGATCCCCTTAGCCACAAGGGCCACATCTAACTCCCTCTTAAATATAGCCAATGAACTGGCCTCAACTACCCTCTGTGGCAGAGAGTTCCAGAACTTGGTTCGGCAATTTGAGCGCCCTGGAGAGGAAAAGACTACAAAAAGTAGTACTGCCCATTCCATCATCGGCTCTGACCTTTCTTCCATCGAGAGGATTTATCGCATTTGCTGCCTCAAAAAGGCTGGCAGCATCATCAAAGACCTACACCATCCTGGCCACACACACATCTCCCTGCTACCTTCAGGTAGAAGGTACAGGAGCCTGAAGACTGCAACAACCAGGTTCAGGAATAGCTACTTCCCCACAGCCATCAGGCTATTAAACCTGGCCCGGACAAAACTTTGAACATTAATAACCCATTATCTGTTATTTACACTTTATCAGTTTATTTATTCATGTTTGTATATATTTATATTATGGGATATGGACACACTGATCTGTTTTGTAATAAATGCCTACTATGTTCGGTGTGCTGAAGCAAAGCAGGAATTTCATTGTCCTATACAGGGACACATGACAATAAACGCACTTGAACTTGAACTCTTGAACGATATGATCCATATCCCTCCATTCCCTGCATACCCATGAGTTCATTGAAAAGCCTCTTAAAGAAAACCTTTATCGTATCTGCGTCCACCACCACCTCTGGTAACACGTTCCAGGCACCCACCACCCTGTTTGTAAAAAAATTGCCTCAAGCATCTCCTTTAAACTTTGCCCCTCTTACCTCAAAGCTACTGTATGCCCTCTATTATGTTGCTCCTTTATTCTTTTCAAGGCACTCTGCAAATGAACACATTCCTGGGATCCCACTCATTCCTTGGGATCATTCTCGTAAACCTGCTCTGGGCCCTCTCCAATGCCAGCACATCCTTCATCAGATAATTCTCAGAAAGCAAACTCAATGCTAGCATTTATTACAAGAGGGCTCCATAAGGCACTGGTAAGGCTACATTTGGAATATTGTGAGCAATCTGAGGAAGGCTGTGCTGGCTCTGGAGAGGATCCAGAGCAGGTTTACAAGAATGATCCCAGGAATGAGTAGGTTAACAAATGATGAGCGTTTGTTGGCACTGGGCCTGTACTCGCTGGGGTTTCGAAGAATGAAGGGGAATCTCATTAAAAGATACAGAATAGTGAAAGGCTTGGATAGAGTGGATGTGGAGAGGATGTTTCCACTAGTGGGAGAGTCTAGGACTAGAGGTCATAGCCTCAGAATTTTAGGAAGGAGTTGAGGAGAAATGTCTTTAGTCAAAAGGTGGTGAATCTGTGGAACTATTTGCCGCAGAAGGCTGTGGACGTCAAATCAGTGGATATTTTAAGACAGAGATAGATAGATTCTTGATTAGTACAGGTGTCAGAGGTTATGGGGAGAAGGGGTTAGGAGGGAGAGATAGATCAGCCATGATTGAATGGCGGAGTAGACTTGATGGGCCGAATAGAGTATTGCATACAATTTTGGTCTCCTAATCTGAGGAAAGACATTCTTGCCATAGAGAGAAGGTTCACCAGACTGATTCCTGGGATGTCAGGACTTCCATATGAAAAGGACTGGATATACTCGGCTTGTACTCTCTAGAATTTAGAAGATTGAGGGGCAATCTTATAGAAACTTACAAAATTCTTAAGCGGTTGGACAGGCTAGATGCAGGAAGATTGTTCCCGATGTTGGGGAAGTCCGGAACAATGAGTCACAGTTTAAGGAGAAGGGGGAAATCTTTTAGGACCGAGAAGAGAAAAACATTTTTCACACAGAGAGTGGTGAATCTGTGGAATTCTCTCCCGCAGAAGGAAGTTGAGGCCACAGTTCATTGGCTATATTTAAGAGGGAGTTAGATGTGGCCCTTGTGGCTAAAGGGATCAGGGGGTATGGAGAGAAGGCAGGTACAGGATACTGAGTTGGATAATCAGCCATGATCATATTGAATGGCGGTGCAGGCTCGAAGGGCCGAATGGCCTACTCCTGCACCTATTTTCTATGTTTCTATGTTTCTATGAATGGCTCACAATATTACAAATGTGGTCTGACCGGTTCCCTGAGAAGCATCAGCATTATATCTCTGTTATAATATTTTTGCCCTCCCAAAATAAATGCTAGCATTGCACTCACCTTCCTTACTACCGATTCGACTTGCAAGTGACCTTTTTGAAAATCCCGCATCGGCATTCCCAAGTCCCTTTGCATCAGGTGGCATGAGAGTTCCTCCCCATTATTCCTGCTTTAACAGTGGGGACCATCACTTCCTTCCCTCCCCTTGAACTCATCATCGCTTAAAATAAAGGAACAATTCAGCATTTGTACCATCATCGTGAAACTGATGGCACTGCAGGGATTTTCACACACGCGGATATTTCCCAGGAAGTCCCCACTTTCCTCCCTGTTGCAACATAAGACCAGGTCAATCTGTCAAAGCAATGTTTAGTTTAATTTAGAGATACAGCACGGAAACAGACCCTTCGGCCCATCGAGTCCAAGCTGACCAGCGATCCCCGCACACACTAATACTAGCCCTATACAAGCTGGTGACAATTTTACATTTACACCAAGCTAATTAATACAATACAATGAACTTTATTTTTCCGTTAGCAACGTTGGTTTCTGCAGCCATACGACAAAAAGAAACAATTTTACAAGACACACAACCAACTCAATTCACACAGACACCCATCACAGTGGATCTCCTCCTCACTGTGATGGGAGGAAAAGTCTTGTAGGAAGGCAAACCTACAAACCTGTACGTCTTTGGGGTGTGGGAGGAAACCGAAGATCTCGGAGAAGTCACGGGGAGAACGTACAAACTCTGTACAGACAGCACCCATAGTCAGGATCGAACCCGGGTCTCTGGAGCTGTAAGGCAGCAACTCTACCACTGCGCCCAAAAATGGTGAAATGTTTAAAATATAGAACAAGCAGCAATACAGCACAGGGACAGGCCCTTCAGCCCACTATGTCCAAGCCAAAATTCCTCCACTTTGATGACCTTGAAAAGATCATCCACACATTTATCTCCTCCCGCCTCGATTACTGCAACTCCCTTTATACTGGCATCAGCCAATCTTCCCTGTCCCGCCTGCAACTGGTCCAAAACGCCACAGCGAGACTCCTGACGGGCACCCGGAAATGGGACCACATCACCCCGATCCTGGCCTCTCTCCACTGGCTCCCTGTGCGGTTCCGTATACATTTCAAGACCCTCCTCTATGTCTACAAAGCCCTCAATGGGCTTGCCCCCTCCTACATTAAAAGTCTTCTCACCCACCACTCCACCTCCAGGTCCCTCAGATCGGCCGACTTGGGGCTGCTGAATATCCCACGGTCTAGGCATAAGCTCAGGGGCGACCGCGCCTTTGCGGTTGCAGCTCCTAGACTGTGGAACAGCATCCCCCTTCCCATCAGAACTGCCCCCTCCATCGACTCCTTTAAGTCAAGACTAAAATCTTATCTACACTTCCAAGCCTTTCCTGACCTCCACTGAGCGAGGGCTATATGTATATATGTATGTAGTTTGTTTGTTTATACTATTCTTATAACAAATGTAAAGCATTTTGGCCAACGAGAGTTGTTTTTTAAATGTGCTATATAATTAAATGTGACGACTTGACTTGACAAACATAATGCCATTTAACATTAATGAAAGGGCCGAATTGCCTAATCCTGCACCTATTGTCTATTGTCTATTATCTATTGTCTAAATCCAGCTTGCGTCTTGTCTTTGCCACTCTATCTGCAGTTCCCTGTGTTTCCGGCATCTCAGATCATTTGTGATCAGCCCATCTTTGAGGTCAGTCATTTTGCCATCACTTTGCAGGCGACTGCAATGTCAACATCGCACCTCCTCAACATCAACTTCCTCCTGAGATTTGCATGCTCCTTGCAGTAGCCCGTTTGTTTTCTGCCCTGTTGCAGTCGGCCTCATAAGCACTTTGCATACAGTCAGTCCACTCCCACCAGACAGGAGCGTCCAAAATGTGCAGGAAGGAACTGCCGATGCTGGCTTAAACCGAAGATAGACACAAGAAGCTGGAGCAACTCAGCGGGCCAGGCAGCATCTCTGGAGAAAAGGAATAGGTGACGTTGCGGGTCGAGACCCTTCTTCAGACTGAGATTCAGGGGAAGAGGGAAACGAGTGATAAAGACAAAGATATGGAGAGATATAGAACAATTGAGTGAGAGATATGTCTAGTAACGTCTAACTTGTTCTGTTGAGTTTCATGGTCTGTATAATTCGTTATGACCTAGTCCACAGTCAACAATGGACCATTGTGGGCTCTGCCTTTCCTTGATCATTGTTACTTTTTTGCATACCTCCTACTCATTTCTTCTATATCTCTCTATATCACCATCTATGTTCTCCGCGCCGACCAGCATATTAACACTATCCTGCACACACTGGGGACAATTGATTTTACATTTATCGAGCCAATTTACCTACCTACCTATACGTCTTTGGAGTGTGGGAGGAAATTGAAGATCTTTGAGAAAACCCACGCAGGTCACGGGGGGAGGGGGCAGCGTGCAAACTCCGTAAAGACAGCACCCGTAGTCGGGATTGAACCTGGGTCTCTGGCGCCGTCAGCGCTGTAAGGCAGCAACTCTACCGCTGCGCCACCGTGCTGCCCTTTCTCTCTCTACCCTCTCCCCTTGACTCAGTTTGAAGAAGGCTCTCGACCCGAGATGCCACCTATCCCTTTCCTCGAGAGAGAGATACTGCCTGAGTTACTCCAGCTTTTCGTGTCTATCTTCAGAAATAGGCATCCGATAGTTCAAAGCCATTCCACAAAGAAATGTCTAATGCATAATGCCGCAAAGCTGCTGGTAATACCAGGAATATAAAAGGTAGTACAGTGCAGCACATGAACAAGGTTAGATTAGTTTAGCTTATTGTTATTGCCACGTGTACCGAGGTACAGAGAAAAGCTTTTGCTGTGTGCTAACCAGTTAGCAGAAAGACAATACATGATTACAATCGAGCCACTTACAATGTATAGATACATGATAAGGGAATAACGTTTAGTGCAAGGTAAAGCCACGAAAGTCCGATCAAGGATAGTCCGAGGGATACGGATATGTCCGAGACATTACATTTGGAAAACATTAGGCTTGTCTTGGTGGAAAAAACAGATTAATTTCTTAAGACATGGTTACCTTTTACTGAATTTCTGCAACAACAGAATGGTTAAACACAAATTTAAATATTTAAATCCGACGCGTGGGGGGAGGTATATCTCCATCTTTTCTTTTCTTATTTCCTTTATGCTTTAAATTTTTTTATTTTTTTATTTACTAAACATAAAGGATAGTCCAAGAGTCACCAGAGGTAGATAGTATTTCAGCGCTGCTCTCTGGTTGTGGTAGGGTGAGCCCTTCAGCCTACAACATGATACATTGAATATGAAGCCCGGTTAAACTGACCTCCTAACTAAACTAACCTCCTCTGCATGTATGTAATCCATATCACTCCATTCCCTGCTTATTCACAAGCCGATCGTATCTGCTTCCAACGTCACCCCTGGCAGAATGCTCCAGGCAGCCACTACTTTCTACATCAAAAACCTTGTCCCATGCTTCCCCTTTAAACTTTCCTCTTTCTCACGTTAAATCTGTGCCCTTTAGTCTTTGACAGTTCACCCAAGAAAATGTTTCTGAGTGTCTACCATAATTTTATTTACTTTTATCAGGTTTCCCCAAAGCCTCAGAGAACCTCCAGAGAAAACCATCCAAACTTCTCTACGTCGGCGAGACCAAGCGCAGGCTCGGCGATCATTTCGCTGAACACTTCCTCAATGGGATTTATTATCTCAATGGGGTTAGGTTAGGTAAGGGGGAGGTGCAGCGAGACCTGGGCGTCCTTGTACACCGGTCACTGAAAGTTTGCCTGCAGGTACAGCAGGCAGTGAAGAAAGCTAATGGGATGTTGGCCTTCATAACAAGAGGATTTCAGTATAGGAGTAAAGAGGTTCTTCTGCAGTTGTATAGGGCTCTGGTAAGACCACATCTAGAGTATTGTGTACTAATTTGAGGAAGGACATCCTTGTGATTGAGGCAGTGCAGCGTAGGTTCACGAGATTGATCCCTGGGATGGCGGGACTGTCGTATGAGGAAAGATTGAAAAGACTAGGCTTGTATTCACTGGAGTTTAGAAGGATGAGGGGACATCTTATAGAAACATATAAAATTATAAAAGGACTGGACAAGCTAGATGCAGGAAAAATGTTCCCAATGTTGAGCGAGTCCAGAACCAGGGGCCACAGTCTTAGAATAAAGGGGAGGTCATTTAAGACTGAGGTGAGAAAAAAACTTTTTCACCCAGAGAGTTGTGAATTTATGGAATTCCCTGCCCCAGAGGGCAGTGGAGGCCAAGTCACTGGATGGATTTAAGAGAGAGTTAGATAGAGCTCTAGGGGTTAGTGGAGTCAAGGGATATGGGGAGAAGGCAGGCATGGGTTATTGATAGGGGCGATCAGCCATGATCACAATAAATGGTGGTGCTGGCTCGAAGGGCCGAATGGCCTCCTCCTGCACCTATTTTCTATGTTTCTATGTTTTCCGCTCAGTCCGTTGTAACCTACCTGATCATCCGGTTGCTCAGCACTTCAACTCCCCCTACAATTCCCACACTCCTCCATTGTCAGAGTGAGGCCCAGTGCAAATTGGAGGAACAGCACCTGAGATTTCGCTTGGGCAGCTTACAGCCCAGCGGTATGAACATTGACTTCTCTAACTTCAAGTAGCCCTTGCTTTCCCTCCCTCTCCATCCCCTCCCCTTCCCAGTTCTCCCACCAGTCCTACTGTCTCCGACTACATTCTTTGTCCCGCACCCTCCCCCGACATCAGTCTGAAGAAGGGTCTCGAACCGAAATGTCACCCATTCCTTCTCTCCAGAGATGCTGCCTGTCCCGCTGAGATACTCCAGCAATTTGTGTCAATCTTTGATTTTATCCAGCATCTACAGTTCTTTCTTACACATTCTTTTTCTGGAGTCGCCTTATAGTTAATACCCTATTACAGAAACATAGAAACATAGAAAATAGGTGCAGGAGTAGGCCATTCGGCCCTTCGAGCCTGCACCGCCATTCAATATGATCATGGCTGATCATCCAACTCAGTATCCTGTACCTGCCTTCTCTCCATACCCTCTGATCCCTTTAGCCACAAGGGCCACATCTAACTCCCTCTTAAATATAGCCAATGAACAGCATCTAGACAGCATCCTGGTGAACCTCTACTGTTCCCTCCCCAAAGCTTCCACACCCTTCATGTAATGGGACGACCAGAACAGCACTCTATACCTCAAGCGCAGTCCAACCAAAGCTTTATGTCCCAATAATATATAGTTCGTATGATATATGATATATATCTACCTCATTGGTGACCCTCAGACTATCCTTGATCAGTCTTTCCTGGCTTTACCTTGCAGTAAACGTAATTCACTTATCATGTATCTATACACTGTAAGTGGCTCGATTGTATTCATGTATTGTCTTTCTGCTGACTTCATAGCATGCAACAAAAGCTTTTCACTGTACCTCAGTTCAAGTGACAATAAGTTAAACAGTACCAACTGTAGTTTCCTTTTATTTTTTTTATTTTTATTTTTTTATTATATATATTTTTTTTAAATTAGGAATAAGTTCAATAATGTAGTACATAAGTACCTAATATATAATGAGATATTACAGTTCGTGTACAACTTCTTGTGTCAAATTTAACAGAACAGAACAGGAAATGAGACAAGCCAAGACAGAGGGGGAAAGAGTATCATAAGCAGCGATGATAGTGTTAGTTCGTGAGATAGTAAAGAAAGCCTGGAGAAAAGGTAGAAGGGGATGGAGAGAAAAAAAGAGAAGAAAAAAAAGAAATAAAGAAAAAGAAAGGAAATAAAAATAAGGAGATTGAAAGATATATATACCTATTTAATAGCTTTACTCCTTCACCCAGTTCTGAAACATTTAATTTCTAAGGTTATGTTGCACCATATGCTTGTAAAAAGTCGACAAAAGAAGACCAAATCATTATGAATTGCTGCTTTGCCTGATAGGAGCTCATTTCTTCAAGATGTAACATTTCAAACATATTTGTAATCCACATTTTGAGCGTTGGTGAGGCTGCATTTTTCCAAAATTTAAAAGCATGTTTTTTTGCCGTTATTAAGCCATAGTTTTTTTTTTTTTAATGTGCAAGGCCTTACAGAACAGGCACTCTTTAATGATTTCACCATTTTATCATGTACAATTTTTTTTTTTTGTTTTTTTTTTTTGTTTATTTTATTAGAGGTTAATACAGTACAAAACAGTACAGTGGAACCTAATTTTAGGTGCCAACTATGTCATACCGTAATCCATTCTATGTACAACCTCTAGTTTTATGTTATGAAAAGGAAGTAAGCAAGACAAGAAAAAGAAAACAATAGAAAGAGGAAAAAGTGGAAAAATAGATGGTAGAGAGTAGAAAAACGTGAAGTGTATATATAAAATATAAAAAAATAAAAAAAAATAAAAAGTGGAAAGTAGAAATAGAAGAGAAGGCCCCTTAAAAGAGAATTTTTCAAATCTGTATTCGGAGATGTAGATCTATCCACGTCATGAACTGAAATCAGCAATCTTTACGGTACCGCTGCATCACATGATTCCAAAAAGTCGATGAAAGGAGACCAACTCCTTAAAAATTGGTCATATTTATCTATCAGTCGGAGTCTCATTTCTTCAAGGCGTGCTATGTCCATCATATTCCTAATCCACATTTTAACAATTGGTATGGTTGTATTTTCCAAAATTTAAGTATCAATTTCTTTCCAATTATTAACCCATAATTAAAAAAAACATTTTGGTCTTTATTTAAATTGGTATCTTCTCCTATTATTCCAAATATAATCCATTCCGTTTTGGGTTCTATTCTTGACTTGAAAAGCTTTGTAAATATATCAAATATATCACTCCAACATTTATTCAACTTTATACATCCTACAAATTAATGTGTTATATTAGCGTTTTGAAACAAACATTTATCGCATCTGGGAGAGACGTTTGGATAAAATTTATTCAACCTCGTTTTTGAATAATATGGTCTATGTAATAATTTGAATTGAATTAAATTATATCTTGCATTAATAGAACAGTTATGTGTATTCATCAAATACTTTTCCCATCTATCCTTCGAGATCTTTATCATTAGCTCATGTTCCCAATCTTCCCTTAATGCTTCTGTTGAGGGTGATTCTCTATTTGATATATTATTATAAAAGTATGATATTAATTTTTGTGAATCAGCCTTAATATTCATTGCTTCTTCTAAAGGGTCTAAAAATATAGTTTGAAATCTATGTGCATATTTCTTCATAAAGTCACATACCTGTATATATTTAAAATATTGATTATCCTTCAATTTAAATTTTTATTTTAATTGTTGAAATGATAACAGTTTGACCAATTCATACATATCCCCTACTTTCCTAATCCCCAGTCTATCCCATTGTTGATATGTGTTGTCGATGAGAGAAGGTTTAAATGCGGGGTTGTTCAATAGTGGGGTTAATGCTGATAAATTATTTAATTTCAAGGATACTTTTATTTGTTTCCAAATTCTTATTATATTGTGAATAATTGGATTCTTCTTATATATTATACTATTCAATTTTATCGGTGAGAGCAGGATCGTTCCTATATCAGAATAGAACAGAAAATGAGACAAGCCAAGACAGAGGGGGAAAGAGTATCATAAGCAGTGATGATAGTGTTAGTTCATGAGATAGTAAAGAAAGCCCGAAGAAAAGGTAGAAGGGGATGGAGAGGAAAAAAGAGAAGAAAAAAAAAGAAATAGAGAAAAAGAAAGGAAATAAAAAGAAAGAGATTGAAAGAGATATATATCTATTTAATAGCTTTACCCCTTCACCCAGTTCTGAAACATTTAATTTCTAAGGTTATGTTGCACCATATGCATGTAAAAAGTCGATAAAAGAAGACCAAATCATTATGAATTGCTGCTTTGCCTGATAGGAGGAGTCTCATTTCTTCAAGATGTAACATTTCAGACATATTTGTAATCCACATTTTGAGCGTTGGTGAGGCTGCATTTTTCCAAAATTTAAAAGCATGTTTTTTTGCCGTTATTAAGCCATAGTTAAGGAGAGATTTTTGAAACGTAGTTAGTTTACATCCGTCTTCCATTGTTCCGAAGATAATCAGTTCTATATTGGGGTGTAATTTCCTTTTAGAGTGGACTGATGGTTTTCAACTTTGACCGAAAATTGTATAATGCAATAGCACTCCAATAATCTGGTATCCTCTGGAATTTGGTATAGCCGGACTATCAGATTTTTCTTGAGATAGACACAAATGTCTTTTTTATGTGGCTCAATGTTCCGTTGAGCTTAGTTTATTGTCACGTGTACTGAGGTACAGTGAAAAGCTTTGTCAAAACCCATTTGATGATCACCCTGTCAAGTACCCGCAGACATAAGGTTAAAATTCTACTGGAGAGGGGAAATTTCAACGCTGCAGAGAATAAATAATGTGTTGAGCCAGATTCGAGGCCGACATCAAAACTGAAGTAGCTTTTAATTGTTAGATAAAGGCGACCAATATCTCACGAATATCAGCAAAATAGACAGCAAAACAAGTAGCAAGACACCAACTTGGCTCTTTAAAGAGGAAGGAAACTGTATTGCCACGCATTCATATCCTGAACGATACAATTGTGTAAATGTGTAACTCAGTCCGACAGGCTTAACTTTAAAATGCAGAAAAAGTTATCATCATGGCATCATATCGAAACACCCCTAGAGCTTTAAAATATAAAAAATAGTGTAGGAAGGAACTGCAGATGCTGCTTTAAACTGAAGGTAGACGCAAAAAGCTGGAGTAACTCAGCGGGTCAGCCAGCATCTCTGGAGAAAAGGAAAAGGTGACGTTTCGGGTCGAGAAGAAGGGTCTGGACCTGAGACGTCACCTATTCCTTTTCACCCTCGTTAGACCTCATTTGGACTACGCAGTTGCAGCATGGGACCCACACACAAATAAAAACATGTCTTCCATCGAACATGTCGAAAGACAGGCAGCTCGATTTGTTACTAACACCTATGAGAGAGAAGCGAGTGTCACCAAACTTCTGAATTCTCTGGGGTGGAACCCTCTCCAAGACAGACGTGAAGCTCACCGTTTTACCTGTTTTAACAAAATGTTAAATGGTCAGCTCGACATAGACTACAAGACCTACACCAAACCCAAACCAATTAGGAGCAGACAAGGGTATTCGATCCAATTTGTGATCCCAGCTACCAAGACAGATGTGTACAGCAATTCGTTCTTCCCCCGCACAATTAAAGCATGGAATAATCTCCACCCAACTATAGTTACCCAACCAGATGCAACTAAATTTAAAGTGGCTCTTTCTTCCCAATAACCCTTTCTGGCTTAATCCCTCCCTTCACCACCTCCAGTTTAAATTCCATTTGGAATATTTTGGAGGACCAAGAAATCAAGAACCAAGATGCTGTCTGTCCCGCTGAGTTATTCTAGTGTTTTGTGTCTAAAACTAAACATTGTTTTGAACATATGGACTGTCTTTAGTTGCACTATGGACCTCTGTGCTTTTTCTTTCACCTGTATTAGTTATTAGTTATTTATGAAATTTTGATTATTATATTCATTTGTGTGTGTTGCATTTACAGGCCTGCTAAGCTGCTGTAAGTAAGAATTTCATTTTTCCTTTGTCAGTATATATGTTAATTACAAACTCCTGACTCGACATTCTTGACATAGTTAGACCAATAGAACCAGGTGCCAAAGCCTCCAGATCAAAGGATGTACCTTTAGAATAGAAAGATGAGAAGGAATTTCTTTATTCAGATGGTGGTGAATCTGTGGAATTCATTGCCATTGACGGCTGTGGAGGCCAAGTCAATGGATATTTTAAAGGCAGAGATAAGACAATAAACAATAGACAATAGTTGCAGGAGTAGGCCATTTGGCCCCACGAGCCAGCACAACCATTCAATGTGATCATGGCTGATCATCCACAATCAGTACCCCGTTCCTGCCTTCTCCCCATATCCCTTGACTCTCCTATCTTTAAGAGCTCTATCTAACTCTCTCTTGAAAGCATCCAGAAAACCGGCCTCCACCGCCCTCTGAGGCAGAGAATTCCACAGACTCACAACTCTCTGTGTGAAAAAGTATTTCCTCATCTCCGTTCTAAATGACTTACCCCTTATTCTTAAACTGTGGCCTCTGGTTCTGGACTCCCCCAACATCGGGAATATGTTTCCTGCCTCTTGCGTGTCCAAACCCGCAATAATCTTATATCTATCCATACGATCCTCTCTCATCCTTCTATTGACAGATTCTTGATTAGTACGGGTGTCAGGGGTGATGGGAAGAATGCAGGAGAATGGTGTTGAAAGGAGAAAATAGATCATTCTATAGACCTATAACCTATGAACATATGAACATCCTATACAGTTCAAGATGCTTTAAAGTGAATTTGGGATTACAAGTACAATGATGCCAGACTTAGTCTAAAACAACATCGAGTGGACATGACAAAGTTAATCATTGTCTATAAATGTAATGCACAACTTTCCCCTAAAAATAAGAGCATGAGCACTCCCCACGTGCTTTCACAGTCATAACTGTTTGTTGACTAGCTTCCTCAGTTGGCTTAGATTTCTCAACTATGCATTTGCCTAGTTTTGTTTGGTTCCTTTCGCTGAAGAACTTGCAAACTTGTGGCTGAGTTGTTCTGTGACCCATAAAAAAGAAGCCAGTTCCTCATCGTCATCATCAGGTAAAGATTCATCATCACCAGTGTAGGGGTTTTGCGTTTCCCTTTATCTCCCTTCGGGCCCAACTGCCCGAGTTATTCTCTCCCTTGTCGGAGGGTCAAACGGCCACCACTCCACTCGAGCAGTTTCCAAGAGAGAGAATACAACAAAAGGGATTCCCCTAGGTTCTAGACCTCGGAATTATGGTGGGATATGATAAAAGGTTGAATTGACCAGAGTTTGCTGATGAGAGAAAACAGAAACCAAGATGGACTCAAAGCAAGTCTAAAATTTACAGGCTTTATTAAACAATGAGAAATCGAATCTCACCAACACTACATAATACGTGGCTGAACTTATGCTTTAAACTAAGACTATGGACGGAAAACTATCGGGCACGTCGTAAAACTTACTTTACACAATTTTACCTGCAAGTATACTCCCCCTTTCCCCTTTCTCCTCACTCTCTATCCTATTTCGGGAATTTCACCAGGTCACTGGGGTACTTACAGTTGGTCGACACAGGCCCACGAGCTGTCCAGCAGAGCAGAAAGAGAGAGTTATAGTTGGGCTCACGAGCTGTCCAGCAGGGCAGAAAGAGAGAAAGGGTTCTGGCTTGACTCCTGTTTTATACCTGAGCTTACTTTGAAACCCCCAGGTGGTCCTCTGGATGAAAAGGGTTCTTTTGATGATTCCCAGTTTCGATCTGGCATGAACAATAGGCTTCCGATGATAAGGGGTTTGCTGATGTCATGATCCCTCAGCTGATCGTTATCCCATCGCCTGGACGGGCTCCTATTGTCTCGATGGATGGGTCATCCAAGATGGTGATTGAGCTTGGGCTGGCCTGTTTACCACCGTCTGCTGAGGCTTGGTTCCTTCCTTTGTGTATCCAAGATAATCTCGTTATCTCCGTCTCAGCCTTTCCTCCCCACACGATTCGCCAAGTTGTTTGATGCCCAGATCCACAGGCCAGACAGGTTTGTGGATTGGGGTTTTTTCCGTTGCAGCCAGCAAATTTGTCTTTTTTAAAATGTCCATGTCCTCATCCGAGTTCTTCCATGATTTTGGAGGATTTGCCTCAATAACTTGCACCAGTCTCTTGAGGCATGTCTCCTGAGCTTCAGCTGATCAAGGTGAATGTTTCTCATCTTACTTCTAGAGCTCAGGAAATAAATGTTTCGGCTAAGTTTGGGTTGAGGTTTAGGTTTTGGGTTGTAATGTGCACTGAAGTGGAGTGAAAGGCTTTCTTTTACATGCCATCCCGAAGATCATAAATACCATACGTAGACACAATTAGCTCAAAGACAAACAGAATTAATGGAGCAAAGGGGAAGATACAGAGTGCTGAAACATTGCCAGTTTGATCGCAGATGACACAAAGCTAGGTGGCAGTGTGAGCTATGAGGTGGATGCCATGAGGCTGCAGGAGGACTTGGACAGGTTGGGTGAGTGGGCAGATGCATGGCAGATGTAGTATAATGTAGATAAATGTGAGGTTATCCACTTTGGTGGCAGGAACAGGCAGGCAGGTTATTATCTGAATGGTGTCAGAGCAGGGCCTGTTGTATCTTTCAATTGAGCAATCGATCAATCAACCAACTGG
Organism: Leucoraja erinaceus; assembly: GCF_028641065.1. Taxonomy (NCBI): domain Eukaryota; kingdom Metazoa; phylum Chordata; class Chondrichthyes; order Rajiformes; family Rajidae; genus Leucoraja; species Leucoraja erinaceus. The sequence goes on from NC_073382.1 coordinate 250,815, forward strand.
CCAACCGATCACTCAATCAACCGATCAATCAATCAATCAATCAACTACTTTCCAGAATCTCTCCACATGCAGATGTTTGTCATCTATATCAATGATTTGGATGAGAACGTACATGGCATGTTTAGTACGTTTGCAGATGACACTAAAGTGAGTGGTATTGTAGATAGTGAAGATAGTTTGCAGAAACTGCAGCAGGATCTTGGTCGGTTGGGCAGGTGGGCCGTGGAATGGTTGATGGAATTTAACACAGAGAAATGTGAGGTGTTGCATTTTGGGAAGACTAAACGGAGCTAACTAGGTGGAAAAGATTTGATAGGTATCTGAAGGGTAGCTTTTGCAGAAATAGAGTGGTGGGTGTATGGAATGAGCAGCCGGAGGAGGTAGTTGAGGCAACGTTTAAGAAACATTTAGACAGGTACATGGTTAGGACAGGTTTAGAGGGATATGGGTCAAATGTGGGACTAGTGTAGATTGTGGGACTAGTGTAGATTGGACATATTTGTCGGTGTGGGCAAGATGGCTTCCACACTGTATCACTCTGTGCAGTTTTCTGATCCATCCCCATTTCTAAGCAACTATGCTTGTGTTAACTATGACTGCATGCCACTGTCAAGTTTGTGGTTGATGAAGGGTGGAGTGCCCTGGCACTTTTGCTTGCCATTTCCATGGAAGTCACGGTCTCACAAACTAAATCAAATGTAACGTCTTACATGTTTTTACACCTTTGCTTCAAACCTTAAACCACAAATGTACCTTTCTCGATACATGACCTAAAAACTCTTCAGAGATGCGGTGCCTGGATAGGTTTTGCTCGTGCAATCTTCTCTCATTCTCTCGTAGTGTGTGAATTCAGAGCAGTGCAGCACAGCACAGGAAAAAGGCCCTCCGGCCCACAATGCTTTTGCCGAACATGATGCTAAGTTAAACTCACCTAAACGGCAGCACCGTGGCACAGCGGTAGAACCGCTGCCTTACAGTGGCACAGACCCTCGTAGCAAAAGGATTTGAGGTTAGGAGCAGGGAGGTTCTACTGCAGTTGTACAGGGTTTTGGTGAGACCACACCTGGAGTATTGCGTACAGTTTTGGTCTCCAAATCTGAGGAAGGATATTATTGCCATAGAGGGAGTGCAGAGAAGGTTCACCAGACTGATTCCTGGGATGTCAGGACTGTCTTATGAAGAAAGACTGGATAGACTTGGTTTATACTCTCTAGAATTTAGGAGATTGAGAGGGGATGTTATAGAAACTTACAAAATTCTTAAGGGGTTGGGCAGGCTAGATGCAGGAAGATTGCTCCCGATGTTGGGGAAGTCCAGGACAAGGGGTCACAGCATAAGGATAAGGGGGAAATCCTTTAAAACCGCGATGAGAAGAACTTTTTTCACACAGAGAGTGGTGAATCTCTGGAACTCTCTGCTGCAGAGGGTAGTCGAGGCCAGTTCATTGGCTATATTTAAGAGAGAGTTAGATGTGGCCCTTGTGGCTAGGGGGATCAGGGGGTATGGAGAGAAGGCAGGGATGGGATACTGAGTTGGATGATCAGCCATGATCATATTGAATGGCGGTGCAGGCTCGAAGGGCCGAATGGCCTACTCCTGCACCTAATTTCTATGTTTCTATCCTGACTCTGGGTGCCGTCTGTACGCAGACTGTATGTTCTTGTGACTACATCGGTTTTCTCCTGGTGCTCCATTTCCCTCCTACATTCCAAGGACGTGCAGTTTTGTAGGCTGATTTATCTTTCCCTCTCAACCCCATTCTCCTGGCTTCTCACCATAACCCCTGACACCCAAACTAATCACAAATCTATCAATCTCCAACTTAAAAATATCCATTGACTTGGTCTCCACAGCCTTCTCTGGCAATGAAATCCACAGCTTCACCATCCTAGAGAAATTTCTCCTCATCTCCTTTCTAGAGGTAGGTCTTTTTTGAGGCTATGGCCTCTGGTCCTAAACTTTCCCTCTAGTGGAAACATCCTCTCCACATCCACTCTATCCAGGCCTTTCACTTTTCGGTAAGTTTCAATGAGGTCCTCCCTTCTCCTTCTAAATTCCAGCGAGTACAGGCCCAGGTCCATCAAACGCTCATCATATGTTTCCCCAATCATTTCTGGGATTGTTCTTGTAAACCTCCTCTGAACCCCCTCCAATGCCTGCACATCCGTCCACAGACATGGGGCCCAAAACTGCTCTGATCGTGTTGAAGACAGACACAAAATGTTGGAGTAACTCAGCGGGACAGGCAGCATCTCCGGATGGAAGGAATGGGTGACGTTTCAGGTTGAGACCCTTCTTCAGACAGAGAGTGATTGGAGAGGGAGACACATAGATAAGGAAGGGTAAGGTGTGAAAACAAGACCTCAAAGGAGAAGAGGATCAAGGAAACTGTAGAATAGATCATAGTTAGCTAGGAAACGGTGGCAATGAAGCATACAGAGATAACATTTAATCAGGGGGGCAGTCAGACTGGTCGGCGCTCCGTTAGTATGCTCAGTATGCCCTTCGGTAGTTAGGAAAAGGGATTGAGTGCGGAGAGGCATCGGGGTGTGAAAAAAAGACCAAGAGGGCAGAAGGAATGGCTAAGTGATGAAGCAAACTGTTGTAAAATCTAAAATAGCCACAAAAATGGGTGTGTACTTTGTGTGGTTTGAGCTGACTTGCAGCGTAAAGGTTTGAGGTAAGGACTTCCTGTTCGATGACAGTATTAATACAAACCTTGGCAACAAAGTTGATGGAAGGGACGTGGTGTTTATGCTGCTGATGCATTTTCACATTCTTTTCGAATGCTCCACGCAGTCAATAAAAGTGTGCATTTGCAAATGCAAAATTGCCCCATGTTTAGTTTTGGCTAACGGCTGATTTGGAAATGTGCTCAACTGATTATCCAGCGCCCTTCTGATTATCATCTGAGACAACATTTACCAAGGAAACCAAAACTTCCTTCCGTACGTCATTTCCTGACAGGTACATGATATAGGTTTCTGAAAGATCACGCAAGGATTCAGAAATAGTTCAATTGAATGCCTGCCAATTTAACCGTTTCAGGTGAGTCCTTCAACCTGCAAACTACCTTTCTATTGAATACCCATGTGAAGCTTCATGCATCTGCATGCTCTTTGTCTCTCTTAAACTCACTCTTCATTCAAGCTGATTGTTAAAAGAGTATCCCTTTCACTTACTACTGTTAGCAACTGGTTGCCGGGACCAGTATTTGATAATGTTCCTGTGTTGTGCCTTGGGCATTTGCTTTACACTGTTATTGCTGCTTGCACATGTTCAGAAACAAAAAATGCAACCAAAATATAATTCCTTTGTTTAGTGCAAGGGATCAGTCACGTTTAATTCATGGGCTTGGAGCCAGCGTATAGTGTATCCTGCTTGTTTAAACTAAACTTTGCTGCACGTTTGCCTGTAAGGTTTATGTGATCGTCAACTAACGCAGCATTTCTGATCAGACCTTCAATTAACAGCACAATGCATTGCAGGAGAGAAAGTGGACCTGGTAAAAAATATATATCGGTGTAGTACGGGGCTGCTGTCTTTCCTTTATGCACAGCCCTGGTTCCTTTGGCATGAAAGTCACACAGAGCAACCGCATGCTTAGCTTGATGCCAACGGACAAACCCTGCAGGGGGACAGAATGAGAAGTGATTGCAAAACAACCAGCTGGCAAATTAAGAATTGTTTTTTTAATTTTATCGTGCACAATGTCCAAGCTGAACTTTGCTTGGAACTGTTGCACTACAATGCTGAGAACTGGACACTCAACCTTTCCCGTTGCTCTACCTGTGGTATTTGAGTTTGACTTGTTTGCATTTATGTACAGTACGGGGTTTCAGGGAGAGAAGGCAGGAGAATGGGGTTGAGAGGGAAAGATAGATCGACCATGCTCGAATGGCGGAGTCGACTTGATGAGCATGAATAGCTTAATTCTGCTCCTAGAACTTATGAACTTATGTATTATCTGATAGGATGCAATACAAAGCGATTCTCTGCACCTTAGCACATGTTACGATCATAAAAGTAAACCATCACTTCGTGTGCCTAAAAGTGGCAAATAAATGCTTTTCCAGAGCAGTGTACTAACTTGTTAATATAGCTCTTTTAGGGCTAACGGAATCATATGGGGAGAAAGCAGGAATGGGGTACTGATTTTGGATGATCAGCCAGGATCATATTGAATGCCGGTGCTGGCTCGAAGGGCCGAATGGCCGACTCCTACATCTATTTTCTATGTTTCTATGTTTAATGAGCTCAAGGGTGAGGGTCCCAGGGACAGGGGAGACAGATTCCAACCCCTGAGATGTGGTCAGTACAGGTTCCTTCCTCTTCCCGGGCAGCTTCATGTTACGTTAGCTCAGAGTTATATGCGGCAGTGGGAGGTCGTTCACAGAGGCCCCTTCCTTTCCTCAGCAGCAGGCAAAGCTCACCGCACTGACGTTCCGTGAGTGTGTGGGCCGCTGATACATCAGCAATCTGATAAACCGCTATTTGTGGTCTAACGGCTGTGCCTTGGCTGCTATCGTGCAGGCTGCACGAACTGAAGTGTGACCATGAACACTTGGGAAAGCCATCCTTTGCCTGATGCCATCCGCAGAATGTCCTAAAGTGCCTTTCCCCTCATTAAGTTTAATTAGCTGGGGAAAGACACAAATGCTGGAGTAACACGGCAGATCAGGCAGCATCCCTGGAGAACATGGGGGGAGGTGACGATTCGGGTTGAGACCAGATTGCAATGATGGGGGAGAAAGAAAACTAGGAGAGTAGTTAGCTTGTTACAGTTGCACTTCCCTTTATCATGTATCTGCCCACTATGGATGGCTCGATTGTAATCTTTCTGCCGAATGGTTGGCACGCAACAAAAGCTTTTCACTGCAACTCGGTACACATGACAATAAACTAAACTAAACTAAACTGAGCTAAACTAAACTAAACCTCAGTTCTTTAAACATTAAACTTCTAACTTCATGGGCCTGTCCCACTTTGGCAACTTTTTAGACGGCTGCATGAGTCTGCAGTCGCCACATGGTCACCATATGTTGTTGCCGGGGAGTCGCCTTCGTGGCCGTGAGGAGTTCCCGCATTCTGGGAACTAGTCGCGGCCTCATTATGGCTGCCGCAAATTTTTCAACATGTTTAAAAATTAGCGGCCACTGGAATGAAGCCGCCATGGAGAGTAGCGAGAATTCTCGAGCCGTAGGTGGGTCGCCAGGAGGTCGAAGGTTCCCTTAGGTTCTCGTACGTTGTAACCGGTGCAGACCGGTGAATTTCATTGGCTCATTGGGAAAGAAAACCGTAAGCAACAGTTTTCAAAACCAAGGATAACCGACCAGTAATGTTAAATGTCCGCCGAGCTTCACAACCGTGTATCCATGGCTTCTTAAAGTTGTCTCCATTCCTTCTCCCCCTTCTCCCCCCTCTCCCTCCCTTCTCCCCCCTCTCCCTCCCTTCTCCCACCCTTTTTAAAGGACACAGCGCTTTTTAGCTTCATAATTACATACCAACCTTCCTGTTCATCGAGTTGTGTGTCTGTATCACATTGGCTTTTCACAGTGTGAATTTCACTCCGACAGCACCCCCCCCCCCCCCCCCCCCCCCCCCCCCTCCCGCTTGCCCTGTCCCCCACCTACATAACGGGCTGGTGAAGGAAGCAATGTGTGTGTGTGTGTGTTCCACTCTGACAGTCGCCGTTCCAGTTGCCAGTTTTTAAGGCGACTGCTGGCAACTTGACAGTCACCCACAGTCGCCTGAAAAATCGCCTAAGTGAGACAGACCCATTACTCTTTGGTATAAACCAGTACCAGCAGTTCCTTTTCAGTACGGTTGTAATTCAGTTGTGCCCTTAACATGCTCCTCACTCATCTCCTTGTTCCCCCAACTGGGAAGGCATTGGAACTTGGCTGATGGAGAAACATAGAAACATAGAAAATGGGTGCAGGAGTAGAGGCCATTCGGCCCTTCGAGCCTGCACCGCCATTCAATATGACCATGGATGATCATCCAACTCAGTATCCCGTACCTGCCTGCTCTCCATACCCCCTGATCCCTTTAGCCACAAGGGCCACATCTAACGCCCTCTTAAATATAGCCAATGAACTGTGGCCTCAACTACCTTCTGTGGCAGAGAGTTCCAGAGATTCACCACTCTCTGTTTGAAGAGACTGGCCAAAGTTGACCGCTCCCTATCATGGCCCTCGATAACCGAGGGAACTCCAGGGATGCAAGGCTTGGCCCAGCCACAAAGGTGTCAGGGCGAGGGTGAGCCGCTTGTAGACCCACCCGGCATCAAGCCAAAGGATCACCAAGTTGAAGCTTCCAGCTGCTGTTTATTTTGATCACAGTACCGATAGTTGGGAGTGGGCGGCGTGGTGGCGCAGCGGTAGAGTTGTTGCCTTGCAGCGCCAGAGACCTGGGCTCGATCCTAACCTCGGCTGCTGTCTGTACGGAGTTTGTATGTTTTCCCTGTGACCGTGTGGGTTTTCCCCGGGTGCTCCGGTTTCTTCCCGCATTCCAAAGACGCTCAGGTTTGTAGAGTAATTGCCTTCGGTAAAATGTGTAAAATTGGCCCTAGTGGGTGTAAGTTATTGCTAGTGTATCGGGTGATCACTGGCTGGCATGGACTCAGAGGGCCGAAGAGCCTATTTCCACGCTGAATCTCTAAAGTCTAAACAGGGAAAAGGGGTCGCTTGTAGAGTCATTGAGTATCATAGAGTGGTACAGCGTGGAAACAGGCCCTTCGGCCCAAATTGCCCAACATGTCCCAGCTCACAAGTCCCACCTGCTAGCATTTAGAAACAAAGAAACATAGAAATTAGGTGCAGGAGTAGGCCATTCGGCCCTTCTAGCCTGCACCGCCATTCAATATGATCATGGCTGATCATCCAACTCAGTATCCCGTACCTACCTTCTCTCCATACCCCCTGATCCCCTTAGCCAGAAGGGCCACATCTAACTCCCTCTTAAATATAACCAATGAACTGGCCTCAACTACCCTCTGTGGCAGAGAGTTCCAGAGATTCACCAGTCTCTGTGTGAAAAAAGTTCTTCTCATCTCGAAGAATTTGGTCCATATCCCTCCAAACCCATCCTATCCATGTACCTGTCTGACTGTTTCTTAAATGTTAGACAATGCTTGTTTGTGGTGGTGCATGCCTGGGCTGAACTATCCCCAGCGTCTCAATGTCGACTAGCAGGTGCGTCGAGGTTTTTTGCAGCTCGTACTTAAGGCAACTGGTTTGGTCAACTTCAATGGCCAGGTGTAGCTCTGCAAATGTTGACTATTCGCCGCAGGTTTTGATTTCAGTCAAGCGACTGTTCGCCCGGAGCCACGAGATAATTCTTTCCGCACATGAGAAGGGGGGGGGCGAGGGGGGGGGGAGGTGGAGGAGCCCTGTGATGTGGTCTTGTGCCTCACAGCTGCATTGTTGACATGTGTCGGCACAACGTCCACCCTCTCCATGGGGCACTGGTTACCAGAGTGGGGAGGAGACCAGCAGCTGCCAATGTCTTAGTAGATAACAGCTGGATCTCTGAACCGGAAGGCAGTTAAGTTTAATTTAGTTTAGTTTAGTTTACTTTAGAGACACAGATGCTGCCTGGCCCGTTGACTTACCCCCAGCGCATTGTCTATTTAAAAGTGGCAACATGTAGGTCGGAACTGTATTTTGTCCGATAAATCAGGCCGTGTGTGTGGGGAGAGAAATACTGGGCTGGCATTACATGGAGGGTACATTTGGAGTTGGCCAATGATATCTGCAGTCGTTGACAGAGCCCGGAAGATTGCAAAGTATCCAGAGGAAATATGGGGTGCAGTTCCTCAAACGCTGAGCGTGATTGGAACAGAGCAGCAAACCGCAGAGAAACAGGTCAAAGAGGAGTCAGGTCCAGAATTAAAGTGTTAAAGTGACAGATAGCTGGAAGTTCAAGGTCATTCTTGCCGGCTCACAAAGCAATGAAAAGAGACTGCAGATGCTGGTCCATACCAAAGATCGACACAAAATGCCGCAGTAACTCGCCCCTCCCCTCCCCCCCGAGATACACGGCTGTGAAGAAGGGTCATAATCCAAAATGTAACCAGTCCGTTTTCTCCGGAGCTGCTGCCTGGCCCACTGAGTTATCCAGCACGTTGTGCCTACCTCATAAAGCAGTGGCCCAACTGCATTTTTTTCCTCAGTGCAGAGGAGACCACGTTGTTAACACCAAGTCCAGGATAACATGGGCGGCACAGTGGAGCAGCGGTAGAGTCGCTGGAAACAGGCCCTTCGGCCCAAATTGCCCAACATGTCCCAGCTCACAAGTCCCACCTGCCAGCATTTGGTCCATATCCCTCCAAACCCATCCTATCCATGTACCTGTCTGACTGTTTCTTAAATGTTAGACAATGCTTGTTTGTGGTGGTGCATGCCTGGGCTGAACTATCCCCAGTGTCTCAATGTCGACAGCGCCCATGGTCAGGATTGAACCTGGGTCTCTGGAGGCCAGAGACCCAGGTTCAATCCTGACCATGGGCGCTGTCGGCGCGGAGTGCATCGCGGCCGTCTGGGTTTTGGCCGGGTGCTCCGATTTCCTCCCGCATTCCAAAGAAGTGCAGGTTTGTCGATTCATTGGCTGCAGTAAACTGCGCATAGTGGGTAGGATGTGAAAGTGGGCATAGCATCGATGTGAAAACGTCACCAGGGACTAACTGTAGAACGTTTTTCCTCCGATTACTGATTGTGTAATTTGTTTGGTTGTTTGTTGTTCCGCGGGGCACATCTCGTATGTGTATGTGATTTGTGACAGACTTGACTTGACACTGGTGTATGGGGTGATCGTTGATTGGTGCAGACTGCACGAGTGCAACGGCATGTTTCCACACTGTATCTCTAAATCAATCTGAACTAAACGAAGTGCAAGTGAATTGATACTGGGGTCTAGATACAAATGTCACGTATCCATGTTCTCCTGAGATGCTGCCTGACCTGCTGAGTTACTCCAGCACTTTGCCACTTTTTTGTAAACCTGCATCTCAAGTATCAAGTATCAAGTATTAAGTATCCTTTATTGTCATTCAGACTTTTCAATCTGAATGAAATTTATTGCTTCCATTCTGCAGTCCATTCTGTTTACATTGCACTGCTCCCTTGTGAGATCTCTTCAAGGCATGCCTATTTTGAGGATGTTCTCTTCCTCTACAATCAGACTGAAGAAGTGTCCTGACCCCAAACATCACCTATCCATGTTCTCCAGAGATGCTGCCTGACCTGCAGCTTACCCCAGCACTTTGTGACTTTAAAAAAAATAAAACCAACACCTTGCGGTTCCTTGTGTCTTCACCTGGAGGGATTGTTTGGGTCCCTGGAAGATGGGAAAGGATAAGGTAAAAGGCAAGGTCCGGAATCTACTGTGGGGAAAGGAGGTGTGACTGGGAAGAGATGGAAGAACAGACTAGGGATCTGCAAATGGAATGGTTCAGTCTGAAGAAGGGTCCCAACCCAAAACGGTACCTATCCACGTTCTCCAGAGATGCTGCCTGACCCGCTGAGTTACTGCAACACTTTGTGTCTAAGGGGAATAGAAAATGTTTTTGGCAATGAAATTTACTGTAGGTCAGTTTAGTTTGGTGATACAGCGCGGAAACGGGCCCTTTGGCCCACTGAGTCTGCACCGACTAATGATCTCCTCACATTAACACTATCCTACACACACTAGGGATAATTTACATTTACACCAAGCCAATTAACCTACAAACTGTACATATTGGGAGTGTGGGAGGAAAGCGAAGATCTCGGAGAAAGCCCATGCAGGTCACGGCGAGAACATACAGACTCCATACAGACAGCACCCGTAGTCAGGATTGAACCCTGGTCTCTGGCACTGCCATGCTGCCCACCTTTGAAGATGAAGCAGCAACTCCATAAGCTGATCAATTAAACGCAGAGGTCAATAAATTGGAACGTGTTGATCGGGGAAGCTATCCTTGTTCTCAATAGGGGAGGACTGAGTGAAAGCCAAGATTTGGGCAATGGAAGAGTCTCACCCTGGTCACCCCCCCTTCTCCCCTCTCCCATCAGTGATGTGTGAAAAAGCAGACCTTCAGATTCAGGGGCAGTTTCTTCCCAGCTGTCATCAGGCAATTGAACCAACTAGAGAGAGGCCTTGAGCTACTATTTACCTCATTGGAGACCCTTGGGCTACCTTTGATTGGACTATGCTGGACATTATTTTGCACTGAGCATTGTTCCCATTGTCATGCATCTGTACATGGTGGACGGCTCGATTGTATTCATGTGTAGTATTTCCACTGACTGGTTAGCACACAGCAAAAGCTTGTCAGGTGTACCTCAGTACATGTGACAATAAACTAAACTGAACTAAACTAACGTGAACTGAACTAAACTAAACTGCTATGAGAATGCAGGGTGACTTGGACAGGTTGGGGGAGTGGGCAGATGCATGGCAAATGAAGTTTAATGCGGATAAATGTGAGGTTTTCCACTTTGGTAGCAAAACAGGAAGGCAGATTACTATCTAAATGGCTTCACGTTGGGAAAAGGGGAAGTACAATGGGATCTGGGGGTCCTTGTTCATTTGAAAGTAAGCATGCAGGTACAGCAGGCAGTGAAGAAAGCGAATGGCATGTTGGCCTTTATAACAAGAGGAGTCGAATATAGGAGCAAAGAGGTCATTCTGCAGTTGTACAGAGCCCTAGTGAGATCACACCTGGAGTATTGTGTGCAGTTTTGGTCCCCTAATTTGAAGAAGGACATTCTTGCTATTGAGGGAGTGCAGTGCAGGTTTACAAGGTTAATTCCCGGGATGGCGGGACTGTCATATGCTGAGAGAATGGAGCGGCCTGGCTTGTACACTCTGGAGTTTATAAGGATGAGAGGATATCTCATTGAAACATATAAGATTGTTAAGGGTTTGGACACACTAGAGGCAGGAAACATGTTCCCGATGTTGGGGGAGTCCAGAACCAGGGGCTACAGTTTAAGAATAAGGAGTAAGCCATTTAGAATTGAGACGAGGAAACACTTTTTCTCACAGAGAGTGGTGAGTCTGTGGAATTCTCTGCCTCAGAGGGCGGTGGAGGCAGGTTCTCTAGATGCTTTCACGAGAGAGCTAGATAGGGCTCTTAAAGATAGCGGAGTCAGGGGATATGGGGAGAAGGCAGGAACGGGGTACTGATTGTGGATGATCAGCCATGATCACATTGAATGGCGGTGCTGGCTCGAAGGGCCGAATGGCCTGCTCTTGCACCTATTGTCTATTGTCTATTGTAAACATGGAAGAAGGATTTAAGATCTTGAGGGATCTTGAGTGGATGGATGTGGAGAGAATCATTCCTTTGTGTGAGAATCTAGAACCAGGGATCACTGTTTGAAAATAATGGATCAAACACATTAAAACATGGACATAGATTTGTTCCCTTAGGGTGATGAGTGTTATTGAGTTATAGAGTAATTCAGCATCGAAATATGTCCTTCTGCTCAACTGGACATGAGAACCAAGATTCCCCATCTAAGCAAGACCCATTTGCTCGCATTTAGCCCATATCCCTAAACCTTAACTATCTAGGTACCTGTCTAAGTGTCTTTTAAATGTTCATAAGGTTATAAGGTCAGGTGATAGGAGCAGAAGTAGGCCATTTGGCCCATCACGTCTACTCTGCCATTTAATCATGGCTGATGCATCTCTCCCTCCTAACCCCATCCCCCTGGCACCCATACTAATCAAGAAGTAATCTATCTCTGCCTTAAAAATATCCTTTGACTTGGCCTCCACAGCCTTCTGTGGCAAATAATTCCACAGATTCACCACCCTTTGACTAAAGAAATGCCGCCTCGTCCCCTTCCGATGGGAACGTCCTTTAATTCTGAGGCTTTGTCCTCTAGTCCTCGACTCTCCCATGAGTGCAATGAATATTGTGGAATTCTCTGGCACAGAAGGCAGTGGAGGTCAATGCACAGGATATTTTCAAGAGATTTAGGTCTTAGGGCTAAAGGAATCAAGGGATTTGGAGAAAAAGCAGGAACTGGGTACTGATTTTAGATGGTACACAAAAAAGCTGGAAAAACTCAGCGGGTGCAGCAGAATCTATGGAGCGAAGAAAATAGGCAACGTTTCGGGCCGAAACCCTTCTTCAAACTGATCGGGGGCGGGGTTGGGCGGGGACAAGAAAGGAAAAAGGAGGAGGGGCCCGAAAGCTGGAGGATGGGAGGAGACAGCAGGGGGACTGAGGAAGGGGAGGAGACAGCAAGGACTAACAAAATTGGGAGAATTCGATGTTCATCTGCAGTTCCTTCTTAAATACTGATTTTAGATGATGAGCCATGAGCTGGCTGGAAGGGCCGAATGGCCTACTCCTGCACCTACGTTTATATGTTTCCATGTAAACATCCTGTCCACATCCACTCTATCCAAGCCTTTCATTGTTCTGTATGTTTCAATTAGGTTTTTAAACTACAGCGTGTACAGGCCCAGTGCCGTCAAATGCTCATCATAGGTTAACCCACTCATTCCTGGGATCATTCTTGTAAACCTCCTATGGGCCCTCTCCAGAGCCAGCATATCTTTCCTCATGGTGCCCAGAATTGCTCACAATACTCCAAATGTGGCCTGACCAGCACCTTATAGAGCCTCAGCATTACATTCCTGTTTGTGTATTCTTGCCGTCGTGAAACATTTGCTTTCTCTACTACTGATTCGACCCGCAGATTAACTCTTTGGGAATCCTGCACTAGCACTCCCAAGTCCCATTGCACCTCCGATTTCCGGATTCCCTCCCCGTTTGGAAAATTGTCTGCAACTTTAAAGCCCTGTCCCACGGTACGAGTCCATTCCAAGAGCTCTCCCCAGTTTAAAAAAAATCAAACTCGTGGTAAGCACGGAGACTGAACGTAGCGGGTACGTCGGAGCTCGGGGGCGTCTCTTAGCGGCTCGTAACGCTAACGGCAGGTACTCGGGAAGACTCGCTAACGGCAGGTAAGCACGGGAAGACTCGTAAAGATTTTTCAATATGTTTGAAAAATGTCCACGAGAGCCCCGAGTACCGACGAGCAGCCATTACCGTAAATCTCCGAGTTCGAATCAGGTCAAACTCAGGAGAGCTCTTGGAATTAACTCGTACCGTGGGACAGGGCTATTATTCCTACTACCAAAATGCATGACTCCACACTTTGCTACACTATATTCCCTCTGCCGTATGTTGTTATTGAACCTGCCTCAACCACCTCCTCTGGAAGCTCATTTCATAGATGAACAACCCAGTTATTCCTCAGATCCCTATCAAATGTTTCCACTCTCACCTTAAACTTATCTCCTCTGCTTCTTGCTTTCCCTTCCCCTGCATAAATGGTTCTGTGCATTCACACAATCAATGCCTCTCATGATTGTATACACCTCTATATGATCACCCCCCTAACTTCCTGCACTGCAAGGAATAGAGTCCCAGCAACCAATCTTTCCCTATAGCTCAGCCCCTCAAGTCGTTCCAACATCCTCGTAAAACCTCCCTGCACTCTTTCCAGTTTAATGACATCCATAAGACCATAAGACAATAAGGCATAGGAGAAGAATTAGGGAACTTGGCCATCGAGTCTCCACCGTTATTCTATCATGACTGATCTCTTTCTCCCTCTCACCCCATTCTACTGCCTTCTCTCCACAGCCTTTGACGCCTTCACTAATCAAGAACTGTTTTAAAAATACCCAATGACATCCTCCGTAGCTGTCTGTGGCAATAAATTCCACAGATTAACCACCCCTCCTAAAGAAATTCCTACTCACCTCCATTCTAAAGGCACATTTTTTTTTACTCGGAGGTTGTGCCCTCTAGTCCTTGACAATCGCACTAGTGGAAACATCCTCTCCACATCTACTCTGATCAGGCCTTTTGTTATTTGGTAGGTTTCAATTATATACCCCCTCATCCTCCCGAACTCCACCGAGCACAAGTACAGGGTCATCAAACGCTCCTTATATGTCAACCCAATGATCCCCGGGATCTCGTAAACCTCCTCTGGACCCTCCCCAACACCAGCAGATCCTTGCACAGATATGCGCCTCCAAACTGCTCACAATACTCAAAGTGTGGTCTGACCAGGGTCTTATCCACCCTATAACAGGGTGTCCAAAACTGAACACAACACTCCAAATGGGACCTCATCATTGTCTCGTATAACTGTAACATAATATACCAACTTCTATACTCAGCACCCTGAATGATGAAGGGCAATGCTACTAAAGAGTCTTTTGAGCGGTCATTTGCCCAGAGTAGGGGAATCGAGGACCAGAGGACATAGGCTCAAGGCAAAGGGGAAAACATTTAATAGGAATCCGAGGAGATAACCTTTTTCACACAAAGGGTGGTGGGTGCATGGAACAAGCTGCCAGAGGAGGTAGTTGAGGCCGGGACTATCCTATCATTTAAGAAACAATTAGATAGGTACATGGATAGGACAGGTTTGGAGGGTTATGGACCAAGTGGGACTAGGGTAGCTGGGACTAGGGTAGCTGTTGGCCGGTGTGGGCGAGTTGGGCCGAAGGGCCTGTTTCCACACTGTATCACTCTATGACTCTATAAAGCCTTCATTTGCCTCTGACCTTTCAGTGAACTGTGTACCTGTAGTCCTAGATCCCTCTGCTCGTCAAAAATAAGTTATTTTTAAACTCTCTTCTTCAAAGGTCAGCAGAAGTAGTCCCTGGATACGTTTAAGGCAGAAGTAGATAGGTTCTCGAAAAGCAACAGAATGAAAGGTTTTTGTGGGTGGATGGTATAATGGTGCGGAGGTGGGGTCAGAATAGTCACAATCTTATGGACTTGTCAGAAGTGAATCATTGCAACGTGTGACTTAATCATTCACTTAGCTCATGTGTTTGCATGAAGAGCAAAGAGCATCACAGACTATTGAGATGTTGAGGCAGAGTGTTCAAGAGAACAGGGTGGCACGGTGGCATAGCGGTTGAGTTGCTGCCTTGCGCAGCCAGTGTTTCGCGTTGGATCCTGACTGCGTACTTTGTACATTCATAGAAACATAGAAAACATAGGAAATAGGTGCAGGAGTAGACCATTCGGCCCTTCGAGCCTGCACCGCCATTCAATATGATCATGGCTGATCATCCGACTCAGTATCCTGTACCTGCCTTCTCTCCATACCCCCTGATACCTTTAGCCACAAGGGCCACATCTAACTCCCTCTTAAATATAGCCAATGAACTGGCCTCGACTACCTTCTGTGGCAGAGAATTCCACAGATTCGCCACTCTCTGTGTGAAAAATGTTTTTCTCATCTCGGTCCTAAAAGATTTCTCCCTTATCCTTAAACTGTGACCCCATTGTTCTGGACTCCCCCAACATCGGGAACAATCTTCCTGCATCTAGCATCTGTCCAACCCCTTAAGGATTTTGTAAGTTTCTATAAGATGTAATTCTCCCTGTGCCCGCGTGGGTATTTTTATCCGCGTGCTCCCGTTCCCTGCCACACACCAAAGACATACATGTTTGTAGGCTAATTGGCTTTGGTAAAATTGTAAGTTGTCCCTGGTGTGAAGGATAGTATGGGGGTGATCTCTGGTCTGCCTGGCCGAATGGCCTTTTCCCACACTGCATCTCTGAAGCCTGAAGAATGAGGAGAGATTTTCCGCTCTCCGTTGATGAATACAAAATGCTGGAGCAACTCAGCGGGACAGGCAGCATCTCTGGAGAGAAGGAATGGGTGACGTTTCTGTTCGAGATCCTTCTTCCCTATCCAGAGATGCTGCCTGTCCCGCTGAGTTGCTCCAGCATTTTGTGTCCACCTTCGATTTTAACCAACATCTGCAGTTCTTTCTTGCACATCTGCAGTTCCTGCCTACACATTCTGCTTTCTGCCGACTGGTTAGCACGGAACGAAAGCTTTTCACTGTACCTCAGTACACGTGACAATAAATTCAAACTCAAGTTCAGATTTGATTAAAAAAATAACCAGCAGCGGATTGTTCCCATGGGTGGGCAGGCCAAGGACTAGATGTCACCGTATAAAACAAAGAGGAAGAGAGTGTAACAGGACGTGAAGAAAATCTTATTTTTTTAAAGCTAGCGGTTGGAATTGAAAATGCACTGCATGCAAATGTGGTTGAGGTCGGCTCCACTGTGGTGATCAAGAAGAAAGTCTATGATTATATGGTGAGGCGACATTTGCGCGGCTATGGAGAAGGGTTAGAAAACCAATGAGTTGCTCTGATGAAGATCCAGAGCGGACATGATGGTGTGGCAGTGCCTAGCGGCAGCGGCTCGACTACAGTCCGTCTGTCCTTTTTTAAATTTTTGTCCCGTTAGATGTATGTATTTGCATTTAATTTTTATTATTTTTTAGCTGTGTATTTGTGTGCCCCACCCCCCACACACACAAATACACAGCTAAAAAATAATAAAAATTAAAATATGGTTTCCCCCACCCTTATATGGGGGGAAACCATATAATCTTTTCCCTGTAAGGGGACACGACTTTTTCCCTGTCGGGTCTCCGGTGTCGTTGGGCCTAACATCGTGGAGCTGGCAGCGGCCTCCAACCAGAACTAACCTGAGGGCTCCAGTCGCGGAGCCTGCGGACCTGCCATCGCGGAGCTGGCCAACATCGGAGCGGGGAGAGCTGTGGTGGCGCACGGCTGAAACCCGACTTCGGAGCTTCGGATGCTCCGGCTGCTGGCTCGGTACGCAGGAACATCGTGAGCTCGCAGGTCCCTGGTGGGAGACCGCTTTTCAGAGCTCCCGCGACGGCAACTTGCCCCGCCGGAATTGCGGGGTTTAAAGGACTCGGAGCCGGGGCCTAACATCACCCCGCGTGGCTTAAATGGCTGCGTGACTTACCATCGCCCACGGGGGGGGCTTTAACATCATGAGCCCCAGTCACCTCGACGTTGCAGTGGGACTGCTGGACCGCGGGAGAAGAACTAAGGGAATAGATAAGACTTTTGCCTTCCATTACAGTGAGGAGGTGTTGCAGATTCAGTGTGATGGATGTTTATGTAAATTGTGTTAAGTGTGTGATTTGTTTTTTTTTGTAATGTCATATCTGTAGGAATTAAATTTTGTTCAAACCTTGTCTGTTTGAATGGCAGTAAAAGGCATTCTATTCTATGAGGGGCATCAAGTGTGGATCTTGAACCTGCTTCTGCTGCGAATCAGTGGATTATCGGATTTGAGCCCCATATCTGAGGAAGGAAGTGCTGGCTGAGCACAAAGAGGGACCATCTGGACTCTAATGAGTAATTAGTAACTTTGTTAGCGCCAGATATGTGGGGACTCACATCTGTCGTGAAGAAAGCAAACTCAATGCTAGCATTTATTTCACGAGGGCTTGTATACTAAAGCAGGGATGTCATGCTGAGGCTCTATAAGGCGCTGGTAAGGCCACATTTGGAGTATTGTGAGCAATTCTGGGCGCCACATCTGAGGAAGGATGTGCTGTCCAGAGGAGGTTTACAAAAAATGATCCCAGGGATGAGTAGGTTAACCTATGATGAGCGTTTGTCGACACTGGGCCTGCACTCGCTGGAGTTTAGAAGAATGAGGGGGGACCTCATTGAAACATACAGAAGAGTGAAAGGTTTGGATAGAGTCGATGTGGAGAGGATGTTTCCACTAGTGGGAGAGTCTAGGACTAGAGGTCGTAACCTCAGAATTAAAGGACGTTCTTTAAGGAAGGAGATGAGGAGACATGGCTTTAGTCAGAGGGTGGTCAATCTATGGAATTCTTTGCTACAAAGAGGGATCATCTGGACTCTAATGAGTCAGTGGAGGCAAAGTCAGTGGATGTATTTAGGCAGAGATAGATACATTCTTGATTAGTGCTAGTGCTGAGGTTTGGGGAATAAGACAGAAGAATGAGGCTCGGAGGGAGAGATAGATCAGCCATAATTGAATGGATGGGTCGATTCTGCTCCTATCTCTTATGATTATCACTGTACACTTCCTGATCAGGCGTATGGTTATACTTTACTGGACTGTCTGCAATAAAAAATAATTTCACTGTGTTAACAAGATAGATACTCTACTTTATTGCCACATGTACCACGTACTAAGGTACGGTGAAATCTTTCTTCGTTTTTGCATACGCAATACACAAAAGAGGTGTCACAAGGCGCAGACAAAGATACAAAATATCCTTAACTCTAACTATTACAATAGACAATATGTGCAGGAGTAGGCCATTCGGCCCTTCGAACCAGCAACGCCATTCAATGCGACCATGGCTGATCATCCACATTCAGTACCCCGTTACTGCCTTCTCCCCATATCCCCCGACTCCACTATCTTTAAGAGCCCTGTCTAGCTCTTTCTTGAAAGCATCCAGAGAACCTGCCTCCACCGCCCTCTGAGACTGACTCATCACTCTCTGTGAGAAAAAGTGTTTCCTCGTCTCCGTTCTAAATGGCTTACTACTTATTCTTAAACTGTGGCCCCTGGTTCTGGACTCCCCCAACATCGGGAACATGTTTCCTGCCTCCAGCGTGTCCAAACCCTTAACAATCTTATATGTTTCAATGAGATTCCCTCTCATCCTTCTAAACTCCAGAGTGTACAAACCCAGCTGCTCCATTCTCTCAGCATATGACAGTCCCGCCATTACGGGAATTAACCTTGTAAACCTACGCTGCACTCCCTCAATAGCAAGAATGCCCTTCCTCAACTTAGGGGACCAAAACTGCACACAATACTCCAGGTGTGGTCTCACTAGGGCTCTGTACAACTGCAGATTGACCTCTTTGCTCCTATACTCGATTCCTCTGTTATAAAGGTCAACATGCCATTCGCTTTCTTCACTGCCTGCAATGAACATATATGACTAGAAATGGCACCATTGACTAGTGGTATAATCTTCATCTATACTGCAGCTAAGCTATTATTCAATGATTCTCTTTGATGATAGGAGCAGCAGTAGACACTGTTATGATCTGCCAGACTTTCCATGTCTCTCGTTTCCCTCTCCCCAGACGCTCAGTCTGAAGAAGGGTCTCGACCCAAAACATCATCTATTCCTTTTCTCCAGAGATGCTGCCTGACCCTCTGAGTTACTCCAGCGTTTCGACTCATAGAGCCATCCAGCACCGGAACAGGCCCTACGGCCCAACTCTTCAATGCTATCATCATCTGAAAGCGAAACCTCTGTTCTCAGTCTTTCATGAGCAGCCTCTTATCTTTAGATTTACCTTCTACTTGTCAACTATCGTCGAAGGATGAGGTCACTCAACATCTAGTCAATATCTCTGAAAAACCTTGTTCTTCTTACATCTCTCGGAATTTGAAATTTGAAACTTAGAAACATAGAAAACAGGTGCAGTAGTAGGCCATTTGGCCCTTCGAGCCTGCACCGCCATTCAATATGATCATGGCTGATCATCCAACTCAGTATCCTGTACCTGCCTTCTCTCCATACCTCCTGATCCCTTTAGCCACAAGGGCCACATCTAACTCTCTCTTAAATATAGCCAATGAACTGTGGCCTCAACTACCTTCTGTGGCAGAGAATTCCACAGATTCACCACTCTCTGTGTGAATTTTGTTTTTCTCATCTCGGTCCTAAAAGATTTCTCCCTTATCCTTAAACTGTGACCCCTTGTTCTGGACTTCCCCAACATCGGGAACAATCTTCCTGCATCTAGCCTGTCCAACCCCTTAAGAATTTTATAAGTTTCTATAAGATCCCCCCTCAATCTTCTAAATTCTAGCGACTACAAACCAAGTCTATCCAGTCTTTCTTCATATGAAAGTCCTGACATCCCAGGAATCAGTCTGGTGAACCTTCTCTGTACTCCCTCTATGGCAAGAATGTCTTTCCTCAGATTAGGAGACCAAAACTGTACGCAATACTCCAAGTGTGGTCTCACAAAGACCCTGTACAACTGCAGTAGAACCTCCCTGCTCCTATACTTAAATCCTTTTGCTATGAATGCTAACATACCATTCGCCTTCTTCACCACCTGCTGCACCTGCATGCCTACTTTTAATGACTGGTGTACCATGACACCCAGGTCTCGTTTCATCTCCCCCTTTCCTAACCGGCCACCATTCAGATAATAATCTACTTTCCTGTTTTTGCCACCAAAGTGGATAACCTCACATTTATCCACATTATACTGCATCTGCCATGCATTTGCCCACTCACCCAGCCTATCCAAGTCACCTTGCAGCCTCCTAGCATCCTCCTCACAGCTAACACTGCCCCTCAGCTTCATGTCATCCGCAAACTTGGAGATGTTGCATTCAATTCCCTCGTCCAAATCATTAATATATATCGTAAATAGCTGGGGTCCCAGAACTGAGCTTTGCGGTACCCCACTAGTCACTGCCTGCAATTGTGAAAAGGACCCGTTTACTCCTACGCTTTGCTTCCTGTCTGCCAGCCAGTTCTCTATCCACATCAGTACTGAACCCCCAATACCATGTGCTTTAAGTTTGTATACCCGGTCTGTATTAACCCACCGTGGTCATCGAACAAGGGAAGCTGTTGATGGCCGTTTACTGAGATAGATAGACAAGCGTTAGACAAAAGAACCAGGGATGGGTGAAGCCTCTGTCTTGATAACACTGCCCGGTCCATCACAGGTTCTGACCTCCCCACCATCAAGGGGATTTACAGGAGTTGCTGCCTCAAAAATTCCAGCCAGCATCATCAGAGACCCACACCACCCTGGTCACACATTCATTTCACCCTTGCCATCGGGAAGAAGATACAGCAGCCTGAAAACTGTAACGTCCAGGTTTAGGAACAGCTTCTTCCCTACAGCCATCAGGTTCTTAAATGCTTCGACCTCCAATAAGCTCTGAACTACATAGACTTGGTTTTGTCTCTTTGTGCTATTATTGGTCATTTATTTTGGTGTAATCATGTGTGTGCATGCATGTGTGTATATATATATATATATATATATATATATATATATATATAAGATTCAGATTCAGATTCAATTTTAATAGTCATTGTCAGTGTACAGTACAGAGACAACGAAATGCATTTATTTGCATATATATATATATATATATATTTGTGTGTGTGTGTGCATATGTATATATATATATATATATATATATATATATATTTATACATATATATTTATATACATACATATATATATACACATATATACATGTACTGTATATAGATATATATATACGTGTATATATATATATATATATACACACACACACACACACAAAACATTTTTTTCTCATTTATTATCTTGTTTGCAGTGTACTATGTTTACAAATTCTGTTGTGCTGCTGCAAGTAAGTATTTAATTGTTCTATCTGGGACATATGACAATAAAACACTCCTGACTCCTTTAACTCTTTTGATAAATAAATGCAGCACTACAACCAAGGATACATTTCTCGGCAAAGAGTTATTAGTATCAGACAATAAGGATGTAGGTAGTAGTAGACTGCGAGCCTAGACGTGTGCAGTTCTTCAGGTCTTAAGTTCTCGGAGCAGAATTGGGCCATTTGGCCCATCAAGTTTACTCCGCCATTGAATCATAGCTGATCTATATTTCACCCTGAACACCATTCACTTGCCTTCACTCCATAAACCCTGACACCCGTAATAATCAAGAATCTATCAATCTCCACCTTGAAAATATCCATGGACTTGGCCTCCACAACCGCATGTGGCAATGAAATCCACAGATTCACCACCCTCTGACTTAAGAAATTCCTTCTCATCGAGTCAAAGATAGATACAAAATCCTGGAGTAACTCAACGGCTCAGGCAACATCTATGGAGCATAGGTGACGTTTCGGGCCGAGACCATGCTTCAGACTGAGAGTCAGGGGAGAGGGAAACTAGGGGTATGAAAAGGTACAGAACAAATGTGGCAGGGGGATGGGTACAAGAGCAGAGAGGCAGGGGGGTGTAAAATGAGGGTAGACGCAATAGGTAGCAAGGTGAAAAGTAAAAGTGGCAGGCAGACAAACCCAGGGCAAAAATCAAAAAGGGCCACTTTTCTACATAATTGTATAAGGGTAAGAGCGTTGTAAAAACAAGCCTGAAGGCTTTGTGTCTCAATGCAAGGAGTATTCATAATAAGGTGGATGAGTTGAACGTGCAAATAGCCATTAATTACTATGATATAGTTGGGATCACGGAGACATGGCTCCAGGGTGACCAAGGCTGGGAGCTGAACATCCAGGGATATTCAATATTCAGGAGGGATAGAGAGAAAGGAAAAGGAGGTGGGGTAGCGTTGCTGGTTAGAGAGCAGATTAATGCAAAAGGAAGGAAGGGCATTAGTTTGGAGGATGTGGGATCGATATGGGTAGAGCTGCGAAACACTAAGGGGCAGAAAACGCTGGTGCGAGTTGTGTACAGGCCACCTAACAGTAGTAGTGGAGTTGGAGATGGTATCAAACAGGAAATTAGAAATGCGTGCGACAAAGGCAAAACAGTTATAGTGGATGACTTCAATCTACATATAGATTGGATGAATCAAATTGGCAGGGGTGCTGAGGAAGAGGATTTTATTGGAATGTATGCGGGATAGTTATCTAAATCAACATGTAGAGGAACCAACGAGAGAGCAGGCTATTTTAGACTGGGTATTGAGTAATGAGGAAGGGTTAGTTAGCAGTCTTGTTGTACGTGCCCTCTTGGGCAAGAGTGACCATAATATGGTTGAGTTCTTCATTAGGATGGAGAGTGACATTGTTAATTCAGAAACAATGGTTCTGAACTTAAAGAAAGGTAACTTTGAGGGTAATTGGCCAAGATTGACTGGTAATTAATTCTAAAAGGGTTGACGGTGGATATGCAATGGAAAAGAAAGAGATTTGTTAAAACAAATGTAGGTCCCTTGCAGACAGAAACAGGTGAGTTGATCATGTGGAACAAGGATTTGGCGGACCAATTGAATAACTACTTTGGTTCCGTCTTCACTAAGACATAAATAATCTGCCGGAAATAGCAGGGGACCACGGGTCAAAGGAGTTGGAGGAGTTGAGTGAAATCCAGGTTGGTCGGGAAGTGGTGTTGGGTAAATTGAATGGATTAAAGGCCGATAAATCCCCAGGGCCAGATAGGCTGCATCCCACAGTACTTAAGGAAGTAGCTCCAGAAATAGTGGATGCATTAGTAACAATCTTTCAAAACTCTTTAGATTCTGGAGTAGTTCCTGAGGATTGGCGGGTAGCAAACGTAACCCGACTTTTTAAGAAGGGAGGGAGAGAGAAAACAGGGAATTACAGATCAGTTAGTCTAACATCGGTAGTGGGGAAACTGCTAGAGTCAGTTATTAAAGATGGGATAGCAGCACATTTGGAAAGTGGTGAAATCATTGGACAAAGTCTGCATGGATTTACGAAAGGTAAATCATGTCTGACGAATCGTATAGAATTTTTCAAGGATGTAACTAGTAGAGTGGATAAGGGAGAACCAGTGGATGTGGTGTATCTGGACTTCCAGAAGGCTTTCGACAAGGTCCCACATAAGAGATTAGTATACCAACTTAAAGCACATGGCATTGGGGGTTCAGCATTGATGTGGATAGAGAACTGGCTGGCAAACAGGAAGCAAAGAGTAGGATTAAACGGGTCCTTTTCACAATGGCAGGCAGTGACTAGTGGGGTACCGCAAGGCTCAGTGCTGGGACCCCAGCTATTTACAATATATATTAATGATCTGGATGAGGGAATTCAAGGCAATATCTCTAAGTTTGCGGATGGCACTAAGCTGGGGGGCAGTGTTTTTTAGATAGATATTTAGATAGCCTTTTATTGTCATTCAGACCGAAGTCTGAACGAAATTGCAGCAGTCATACATATAATACCATACAATAAAACAACAATAAACACACATTAACATCCACCACAGTGAGTCCACCCAGCATCTCCTCACTGTGATGGAGGCAAAAGTCTTAGGTCGCAGTCTCTTCCGCTCTTCTCCTCTGCTGGGGACCCCAGCTACCCCCCCCCCCCCCCCCCCCCCCCCCCCCCCCCCCCCCCCCCCCCCCCGGGCGATGTTAAGAACAGTCCCGCGGCTCAAACACCGTTAGCTGTGAGGAGGATGCTAGGAGACTGCAAGGGGACTTGGATAGGCTGGGTGAGTGGGCAAATGTTTGGCAGATGCAGTATAATGTGGATAAATGTAAGGTTATCCATTTTGGTGGCAAAAACAGGAAAGCAGACTATTATCTAAATGGTGGCTGATTAGGAAAAGGGGAGATGCAGCGAGACCTGGGTGTCATGGTACACCAGTCATTGAAAGTAGGCATGCAGTTGCAGCAGGCAGTAAAGAAAGCAAATGGTATGTTAGCTTTCATAGCAAAAGGATTTGAGTATAGGAGCAGGGAGGTTGTACTGCAGTTGTGCAGGGTCTTGGTGAGACCACACCTGGAGTATTGCGTACAGTTTTGGTCTCCAAATCTGAGGAAGGACATTATTGCCATAGAGGGAGTGCAGAGAAGGTTCACCAGACTGATTCCTGGGATGTCAGGACTTTCATATGAAGAAAGACTGGATAGACTCGGCTTGTGCTCGCTAGAATTTAGAAGATTGAGGGGGGATCTTATAGAAACTTACACAATTCATAAGGGGTTGGACAGACTAGATGCAGGAAGATTGTTCCCGATGTTTTGGAAGTCCAGGACAAGGGGTCATAGCTTAAGGATAAGGGGGAAATCCTTTAAAACCGAGATGAGAAAAACTTTTTTCAAACAGAGAGTGGTGAACCTCTGGAACTCTCTGCCACAGAGGGTAGTTGAGGCCAGTTCATTGGCTATATTTAAGAGGGAGTTAGATGTGGCCCTTGTGGCTAAGGGGATCAGAGGGTATGGAGAGAAGGCAGGTACGGGATACTGAGTTGGATGATCAGCCATGATTGTATTGAATGGCGGTGCAGGCTCGAAGCGCCGAATGGCCTACTCCTGCACCTAATTTCTATGTTTCTAAATCACAGCCGGCACTGATGATTCAAGAGAGACGGAGCCCACAATGGTCCATTGTTGGCTGTGGAAGAGGTGATAACGAAGGGATACAAAACAGTGAAACTGGACAAATCTTGTGAAGGAGGGACATATAGAGATGGAATGCAGAGGCTACTTGAAATGAGAGAAATCAATATTCATACCGCTGAGTTGTAAGTCGTCAAGTCGAGTTTGTTGTCATATGCACATGCATATTGGGACTCAGATACGATGAATGACATGTTGGCAGCAGAATCGTCAGACATCATAGAAAAACATCAATAATACAGAAATGATACCGAATTTACACGGAAATTCTGCAAGACAGCAAAAAGAAAGAAGATTTTGCAAACAGGCAAGGCATTAGGCAGATAAATACTCCTTCTTGAGGGAGTGCCTGATGTACAATTCATATTCAGATTCAGATTCAACTTTAATTGTCATTGTCAGTGTACAGTACAGAGACAACGAAATGCATTTAGCATCTCCCTGGAAGAGCGACATAGCAAATGATTTGAATAAATAATAATAAGTGTCCGGGTGGTGGGGGGGTGATTGGCAGTCACCGAGGTACGTTGTTGAGTAGTGTAACAGCCGCAGGGACGAAGCTGTTCCTGGACCTGCTGGGCCGGCAACGGAGAGACCTGTAGCGCCTCCCGGATGGTAGGAGGGTAAACAGTCCATGGTTGGGGTGGGAGCAGTCCTTGGCGATGCTGAGCGCCCTCCGCAGACAGCGCTTGCTTTGGACAGACTCAATGGAGGGGTGCGAGGAACCGGTGATGCGTTGGGCAATTTTCACCACCCTCTGCAATGCCTTCCGGTCGGAGACAGAGCAGTTGCCATACCATACTGTGATGCAGTTGGTAAGGATGCTCTCGATGGTACAGCGGTAGAAGTTCACCAGGATCTGAGGAGACAGATGGACCTTCTTCAGTCTCCTCAGGAGGAAGAGACGCTGGTGAGCCTTCTTGACCAGAGTTGAGGTATTGTGGGTCCAAGAGAGGTCATCGGAGATGTTGACTCCCAGGAAACTGAAGCTAGAAACACGTTCCACCTCCGTCCCGTTAATGTGGATGGAGGTGTGCGTGCCGCCCCTAGACCTTCTGAAGTCTACAATGAGCTCCTTGGTCTTCTTGGAGTTAAGGGCCAGGTTGTTGTCAGCGCACCATGCTGCTAAGTGCTGGACCTCCTCCCTGTAGTCCAACTCATCGTTGTTGCTGATGAGGCCAATCGCCGTTGTATAATTTGCATACTTGATGATGGTGTTAGTACCATGTACAGGTGTGCAGTCATAGGTGAAGAGGGAGTAGAGGAGGGGGCTCAGCACACAGCCCTGTGGCCTTCTTGATGCCCCTCTTCAGGTTAGCCCTGGATGAACTGTAGGCTCGAGCATCGCCTGACCTGAAAGCGGTGTCCCGTGCTTTCAGCAGTAGCCTGACCTCGCTGTTCATCCATGGCTTCTGATTCGGGAATATGGTCACCCGTTTGAGGGAGGTGACACTATTGTTGGTGGAGTTTATAAAATCCAGAACAGAGGATGTGTAGGAATCAATGTCCCAATATGGGAGTCAAGGGTGGCCTGGGCTGCAAACGCCTTCCAGTCAGTGTTTCCAAAACACTGCTGAAGTGTGGAGTCCGCTTCCTCTGACCAGACTTTAACTGTCCTCAAAGTGGGTTTAACCCGTCTGATGAGTGGGGGAGTACTTAGGGAGCAGGAACAATGAGAGGTGATCAGACTGACCAATCTAACTATGATGGGTAGCTCCCTGCTGTACTCCTTATACACCTATACATGACTGTGTAGCCAAATACCAATCCAATTCAATGTACAAGTTCGCAGACGACACCACTGTACTGGGCCAGACATCAAACTAACACAAGACTGAGCACAGGAAGGAGAGTGAGACACTCATAACCTGGTGCCTAGATAACAACATCAATTGTCAGCAAGACAAACCAAATAGTGATTGACTCCAGGAAATGAAGCAGTAACTCTAGAAATACCCGACAGCCACAGGACAATTTACAGTTACCAAAGCCAATTTAACCAACAAACCTGTATGGCTTTGGAGAGTGCTAGGGGCTCTAGCATTAGCTCTAGGGGCTAGTGGAGCCAAGGGATGTGGGGAGAAGGCAGGCACGGGTTATTGATAGGGGACGATCAGCCATGATCAAAATGAATGGAGGTGCTGGCTCGACGGGCCGAATAGCCTCTTCCTGCACATATTTTCTATGTTTTTATGTTTCTACTAAACCAAGTGCAGACTGCTCCTCCAATGGTGTGATCCCCCAACCCAATATTCCACCATGTACCCGTCTCCTCCAACGGAACTGAACCCGTTCCCAAATGTAAGATTCCAGCACTCCCCTGCCTCCCTCAGCAGTGAATTTAAAAAAAAATCCAATTTCACCTGCCCTGCCTGCTGCAGCAGTTCCAATCGCAATACCAGTTGGACCTCCCCCTCCTGTTGAAGCACTTGCTGTGATATCCCATTGAGGTGAAAAGTTCGGAGTGTTCCTGTCTTGCAACTTTGTTTTGAAGTGTGTTGGAAGCTGATAGGAAGGAGCAGCGAATCAAAAGGCAGAAAGGCAGCCGGACGCCAGGTGGCAGGTGGCAGCCACACAGTTTTAATATATAATAGATGGGTGGGAGGAAACCGGAGCACCCGGAGAAAACCTGCGCGGTCACGAGGAGAACGTACAAACTCTGTACAGCTAGCACCCGTAGTCAGGGTCCCTGGCACCGTAGGGCGGCAACTCTATCGTGCTGCCCATCTGCGATGCCCAGTAGGGTAGAGGGTGCAGCCAGGGGTATCAGGAGATGTAATGGAAGGGGGTCAGTTTGGACCTTCTGATTAGGAAGTATCCCTCGATCAAGTTTTTTTGTCCACAGTCCACCTTTCACTTCCAAAGAGCAGAAATAGTTAAAGTAGAAACTCCAGATTGTTTTTGAAATGATTTTGTTTTAAAAACCGCTGATGACTCTTTGAGAAATCACTTTAACTCACGGTTGGGAAAGACCCCAACTTTTTTTTTTGTGGGTGACGTTTAAACAGTTTCAGTGTAAAATAGAGGAAACTAGCTGGTTACTTTATTTCTCATGAGTCAGTCCAAGGGGACGGTTGACTTTACCAGCTCTCCGTGCGATGGTCTTTACTGAAAGTGGCTTCCCTGCACTGGAGGTAAAGACGTTGACCGTTTTATCTTCATTGCCTTCACTAGTTCTCCAAGCAAAAGCAGCCAATTATTTAAAAAATAAATTGGACATGTACTTGGGTGCCACAGTGGAGCAGTGGTAGAGTTACTGTCTTACAGCGCTTGAGACCCGGGTTTGATCCGGACTACGGGTGCTGTCTGTAAGGAGTTTGAGTGTTCTCCCTGTGACCTGCGTGGGGTTTTCTCCAATTTCTCCGCTTTCCTCCCACCCTCCAAAGACATACAGGTTTGTAAGTTTTATTGGTGGATGTTAATTTGGATGTTAATTTGTGTTAACTTGTGTTTATTGTGTGTTTTGGTGTTTATGGCTGCAGGCAACGACATTTCGTTCAGACTGACAAATAAAGGATCGAATCTAATCTAATCTAATAACTGTAAAATTGTCCCTCTTGTGTGTAGGATGGTGTTAGTGTGCGGGGTGATCACTGGTCGGCGCGGACTCGGTGGGCCAAAGGGCCTGTTTCCCCGCTGTATCTCTACACTAAACTAAACTAAACTACTTGAGGGAGGTAAATTGGCAAGGAACGCGAGGTGGAATGGGGTGAATGGAACCAAGTGGACTTGAATAAGCCTTCTGTGTTGCAATGGTTCTTGGCTATCACTTGATACCCCACAGAAATACCTTACACTTCAAGACCTTCTATAATGCTCTTGGAATGGGAGAAATTAATTTTCAATCTTCAAACCAGTCATCGACCTGAAGACTTACACTGTTGTTCTCTCTCTGCAGATGCTGCCTGACCGAACAATTTCTTCCAGCACTCTAAGCCTTAATATTGAATCGTGAGTCCCTTTGTTTATTGTCAATCTCAAAGCAGTATTACAGTGCAACAATCCTGCTTATAGTATTATTAAGAACTATTTATTGAGTCTGTGACTATCCCTAAGGCCAGCTATTACTGCTATATCCAACCACATTTGAGATATCGTTGGGGAGTCTTTTTATATATAAAAAGTATACATTATTCATGAAAATTATCTAATGGTAACACTATCAGTGCATGTCTTTCATTCCTTGTGCCATCAAACAATATATAGTCTTACACTGTAATAATACAATGCCTGTTTTCTGTTTAATCAATCCACCCGTGAACTATTTGAGATGCTGGTACTCAGGTCCACGTATCTCAGTGTCCATCATAGCAAGACTCTAGACTGTGGTCTTTCCCCATTGAGCATCAGCCCGCTCTTCAGCATTGGCTCTTGTCCCTTGGAATGAGTCACTTCAGTTCAATAGACAATAGACAATAGGTGCAGGAGTAGGCCATTCAGCCCTTCGAGCCAGCACCGCCATTCAATGTGATCATGGCTGATCATCCCCAATCAGTACGCAGTTCCTGCCTTCTCCCCATATCCCCTGACTCCTCTATCTTTAAGAGCCCTATCTAGCTCTCTCTTGAAAGCATCCAGAGGTCCTTCTGCATCCACCGCCCTCTGAGACAGGGAATTTCACAGACTCACAACTCTCTGTGAGAAAAAGTGTTTCCTCGTCTCCGTTCTAAATGGCTTACCCCTTATTCTTAAACTGGTGCCCCTGGTTCTGGACTCCCTCAACATCAGGAACATGTTTCCTGCCTCTAACGTGACCAAAACCTTAATAATCTTATATGTTTCAATGAGATCCCCTCGCATCCTTCTAAACTCCAGAGTATACAAGCCCAGCCGCTCCATTCTCACAGCATATGACAGTCCCTATACAACTGCAGAAGGACCTCTTTGCTCCTATACTCAACTCCTCTTGTTATAAAGCCCAACATGCCATTTGCTTTCTACACTGCCTGCTGTACCTGCATGCTTACTTTCAGTGACTGATGAACAAGCACCCCCAGATCCCGTTGTACTTCCCCTTTTCCCAACTTGACACCATTTAGATAGTAATCTGCCTTCCTGTTTTTGCTACCAAAGTGGATAACCTCACATTTATCCACATTAAACTGCATCAGCCATGCTTCTGCCCACTCACCCAACCTGTCCAAGGGCTGCATTCTCATAGTATCCTCCTCACAGTTCACACTGCCACCCAGCTTTGTGTCATCTGCAATTTTGCTAATGTTACTTTGAATCCCTTCATCCACAACATTGATGTATGTTGTAAATAGTTGCAGTCCCAGCACCGAGCCTTGCATACCCCACTAGTCACTGCCTGCCATTCTGAAAGGGATCCGTTAATCCCTACACTTTGTTTCCTGTCTGCCAACCAATTTTCTATGCATGTCAGCTCCCTACCCCCAATACCATGTGCCCTAATTTTGCCCACTAATCTCCGATGTGGGACCTTATCAAATGCTTTCTGAAAGTCCAGGTACACTACATCCACAGGTTCTCCCGTGTCCACTTTCCTAGTTCCATCCTCAAATAATTCCAGAAGATTACTCAAGCATGATTTCCCATTCATAAATCCATGCTGACTCTGACCGATCCTGTTACTGCTATCCAAATGTTCCCTTATTTCATCTTTAATAATTGACTCCAGCATCTTCCCCACCACCGATGTCAGGCTAACTGGTCTATAATTCCCCGTTTTCTCTCTCCCGCCTTTCTTAAAAAGTGGGATAATATTAGCTACCATCCAATCCACAGGAACTGATCCTGAATCTATTGAACATTCGAAAATTATCACAAATGATTCCACAATTTCTAGAGCCACTTCCTTAAGTACCCTGGGATGCAGACCATCAGGCCCTGGGGATTTATCAGCCTTCTGTCCCATCAGTCTACCCAACACCATTTCCTGCCTAATGTGGATTTCCTTCAGTTCCTCCGTCACCCCAGATCCTCTGGCCACTAGTATATCAGGAAGATTGTTTGTGTCCTCCTTAGTGAAGACGGATCCAAAGTACCTGTTCAACTCATCTGCCATTTCCTTGTTCCCCATAATAAATTCACCCGTTTCAGTCTTCAAGTGTCCAACTATTTTTTTCCTCTTCACATACCTAAAGAAGCTTTTTCTATCCTCCTTTATATTCTTGGCTAGTTTACCTTAGTATCTTATCTTTTCTCCCCGTATTGCATTTTGAGTTATCTTCTGTTGCTCTTTAAACGCTACCCAATCCTCTGGCTTCCCGCTCATGTTTGCTACGTTGTACTTCTCCTCTTTCATTTTTATACTATCCCTAACTTCCCTTGTCAGCCACGGTCGCCCCTTACTCCCCTTGGGATATTTCTTCCTCTTTGGAATGAACTGATCCTGCACCTTCCGTATCATTCCCAGAAACACCTGCCATTGTTGTTCCACTGTCATCCCTGCTAGTGTATCTTTCCGATCAACTTTGGCCAGCTCCTCCCTCATAGCTCCATAGTCCCCTTTAATGAACTGTAACACCGACACCTCCGATTCACCCTTCTCCCTCTCCAATTGTAGATTAAATGTGACCATATTATGCTCACTACCTCCTAATGGCTCCTTAACCTTAAGTTCCTTTATCAAATTTTGTTCATTACATAACACTAAATCCAGAATTGCCTTCTTCCAGGTAGGCTCCAATACAAGCTGCTCTAAGAATCCATCACAGAGGCACTCTACAAACTCCCTTTCTTGGGGTCCAGTACCAACCTTATTTTCCCAGTCTACCTGTATGTTGAAATCTCACATAACAACCACAACATTACCTTTGCGACATGCCAATTTAAACTCCTGATTCAAGTTGCACCCTATATCCAGGCTACTGTTTGGGGGCCTGTAGATAATTCCCATTAGGGTCTTTTTACCATTACAATTCTTTAGTTCTTCTATCCATACTGACTCTACATCTCAGATCAGTTGGGAGACACAGCATGGAAAAAGGCTTTTGTCCCACTGAGTCCACACTGGCCAGCAATCGGCACGGACTCGGTGAGCCGAAGAGCCTGTTTCCACACTGCATCTCTGAACTGAACTGAAGCCAATTTGCAGAAGCCAATTAACCTACAAACCTGCACGTCTTTGTAGTGTGGGAGGAAACCGGGGAACCCATGTGGTCACAGGAAGCACGTGCAAACTCCGTACAGACAGTACCCATAGTCAGGGTCGAACCCGACTCTCTGGCGCTGTAAGGCGGCAACTCTACCGCTGCGCCACTGTGCCGCGCCTTGGTGGCATTCACTTGTGGAGGTCTCTTGTGGAACATCGGGAGATTTTGGAAGCCCAAGGTACAAATCTTTTCACTGAGGTGTGCAAGATTTGCTGTATCTTTCAATCAATTCAGTCTTTCAATCAACCCAAAAGTTGCCTTGAATCCGTATAAGATAGTCAGTTCTGCACAGGCTTACTGAGGTTCAAATGCAAACGTTTGCAAAGATCCAATATTGCCCTAGAGAAAGGAAGTGCTGGTATCTCTTTATATCTACCCTGGTATCGACTGAAGATAGACACAAAGTGCTGGAGTACCTTAAGAGGATCAGGAAGCATCGCTGGAGAAAAACAATGGGCGACATTTCGGGTTGGGACCGTTCTTGTCTGAAGAAAGGTCCCGACGCCGAAACATCACCCATCCTTTTTCTCCAGAGATGCTGCCTGACATGCCGAGTTACTCCAGCACTTTGTGCCTCTCTATGCAGTCATACAGCATGTAAACAGGCCCATTGGCCCAACTAATCACACTGATCAGTTCTGGATTTCAGAACTGACTGGTTATTTTCTCTTCTTTGTGGCATTTTTTTTCCCTGAAAAAACTGCACGTCATTTTGGATGGGAATTTCCCTCTGTAGCTTATGGCTTGCTGGAGGGGAAATTTTGAGTCTTTTTAACTCTAAACTACTTTCATTTAAAAAAAATCTCTGCGCATTTCAAGAGTCTTCCTAGTCATGCCAAGCATTTTTTATCACTGTGCAATTATCTGTCACGCTCTGCAAAGATGCTGATGTTTAACTTCCATCCAGTAACTGAAGTGAGCAGTTCCACCACATCTCTCTCTGCTGGGTTTGTAAGCAGAAAACCAAGCACCACAATCAAAATCTTCTACTCTTTCTATTACTCTCAAACTTCACCTACAAACTTCACGTTCTCCAAAGATAGACACCAAATGCTGGAGTAACCCAGCGTATAGAATATAAAATATAGGACCCAGAGTGTAGAAATTGGGATGTAATGTTAAAATTGTACAAGGCATTGGTGAGGCCAATTCTGGAGTATGGTGTACAATTTTGGTCGCCTAATTATAGGAAGGATGTCACAAAATAGAGAGAGTACAGAGGAGATTTACTAGAATGTTGCCTGGGTTTCAGCAACTAAGTTACAGAGAAAGGTTGAACAAGTTAGGGCTTTATTATTTGGAGCGCAGAAGGTTAAGGGGGGACTTGATAGAGGTTTTTAAAATGATGAGAGGGATAGGCAGAGTTGACGTGGAAAAGCTTTTCCCACTGAGAGTAGGGAAGATTCAAACAAGGGGACATGACTTGAGAATTAAGGGACTGAAGTTTTAGGGGGTAACATGAGGGGGAACTTCTTTACTCAGAGAGTGGTGGCTGTGTGGAATGAGCTTCCAGTGAAGGTGGTGGAGGCAGGTTCGTTTTTATCATTTAAAAATAAATTGGATAGTTATATGGATGGGAAGGGAATGGAGGGTTATGGTCTGAGCGCAGGTATATGGGACTAGGGGAGATTATGTGTTCGGCACGGACTAGAAGGGTCGAGATGGCCTGTTTCCGTGCTGTAATTGTTATATGGTTATATGGTTATATGGTCAGACATCATCTCTAGAGCTAAACGTTTCCCGTCAAGATCCTTCTTATAGGTCCTTTTTCTCCAGAGATGCTGCTTGACCAGCTGAGTTACCCCAGCACTCTGTGTCTATCTTTGGTATAAACCAGCATCTGCAGTTCCCTGTTTCTACATTTTGTCTTCTCCAGTGATGCTGCCTGACCCGTTAAGTTAGTCTAGCACTCGGTGTCTTTCCTTGTAAACGACCATCACAGTTCCTTGTTTCTTCACATGCCTCTTGTTTAATTTAATTTTTCAATTGGGATCGAGATTTATCGATGATCACCAGCCACAGGGTGGTGGAGGCAGGTTCTCTAGATGCTTTCAAGAGAGAGCTAGATAGGGCTCTTAAAAATAGTGGAGTCAGGGGATATGGGGAGAAGGCAGGAACGGGGTACTGATTGGGGATGATCATCCATGATCACATTGGTGCTGGCTTGAAGGGCCAAAGGGCCTGCTCCTGCACCTATGATCAATTGTCTATTGTCTATAGAGTGCAGTCCTGTCCTCCCATCTATCTCATTGGAGATAGATGAACTATCTTTAATCTGACTTTTTCAAACTTCAATGTTATATAGAGTTATAGAATCAGTCACACAGCAAGGAACAGGCCCTTTGGCCCAGCTTGCCCATGCCACCCAAGGTGCCCCATCTACACCAGTCCCATCTGCCAGCGTTTGGCCCATATCCTTCTAAACAGTTCCAAACCATGTATCCTGTCCAAATGTATTTTAAATGTTATTATAGTTATCTTTCCACTAAATGTTGTGCCCTTTAAACTATATCAGTGCACTGCGGACGGCATTTAGGTGTAGTTTTTTCTTTGACTGGATAGTAGACAAACAGAAGCTTTTCTCCGTACCTCGGTACATGTGACAATGATAAACTAAACTAATGTCCCATTAGTCCCACTTAGGCGATTTTCTGGGTGACTACAGGCGACTGCTGCAAAATGTTCTGCTGCAAAACGTACTCTCTAGAATTTAGGAGATTGAGAGGGGATCTTATAGAAACTTACAAAATTCTTAAGGGGTTGGACAGGCTAGATGCAGGAAGATTGTTCCCGATGTTGGGGAAGTCCAGGACAAGGGGTCACAGCTTAAGGATAAGGGGGAAATCCTTTAAAACCGAGATGAGAAGAACTTTTTTCACACAGAGAGTGGTGAATCTCTGGAACTCTCTGCCACAGAGGGTAGTTGAGGCCACAGTTCATTGGTTATATTTAAGAGGGAGTTAGATGTGGCCCTTGTGGCTAAGGGGATCAGGGGGTATGGAGAGAAGGCAGGTACGGGATACTGAGTTGGATGATCAGCCATGATCATATTGAATGGCGGTGCAGGCTCGAAGGGCCGAATGGCCTAATCCTGCACCTAATTTCTATGTTTCTATGTTTCTATGTTTCAACATGTTGAAAATTTTTCGCCGACAGTGGCGACAGTTTTTGCTATTGTAGGTTGCCATAGGTTGACATGGGCGCTGTCGTAGGTTGTCGCCAGTTGTCATAGGTAAATTCCATTAAAACTAGTCCCTGGCAGTCGCCTAAAGAGTCTCCTAAGTGGGACAGGCCCATAAAGAAGAGCTTCTAGCAGTATTAACGTAGAAACATAGAAACATAGAAAATAGGTGCAGGAGTAGGCCATTCGGCCCTTCGAGCCTGCACCGCCATTCAATATGATCATGGCTGATCATCCAACCCAGTATCCTGTAACTGCCTTCTCTCCATACCCCCTGATCCCTTTAGCCAGAAGGGCCACATCTAACTCCCTCTTAAATATAGCCAATGAGCTGGCCTCAACTACCTTCTGTGGCAGAGAATTCCAGAGATTCACCACTCTCTGTGTGAAAAATGTTTTTCTCATCTCGGTCCTAAAGGATTTCCCCCTTATCCTTATTATCGGACGAATGTTCAGGAGACACGAGTTCTCAACCCACTGTGAATTTAAATTCAGCTAAATATGTCCAAGCACCAAAAAGGACTGATAACTCCAAACAAACTTAAATTCAGACGTGTACAGGGAAGGAAATCTACCGACCTAATGTCGTGCGTGGTTTGGCCTAGAAATAACTCCAGACGCAGTTCTATGTGGTTGCTAAAACCACTCAGTGGAATGGCCCAGGAAGCTTACGTGACACATTGAAACGTTACACGTGGTTCAAGAAGGAAGCTCACTGATCCCAAAGATGCTCATCGACTGCAGCTGGACGGTCTGCAGTTTAGTTTAGAGATACAATGTGGGAACAGGCCCTTTGGCCCACACTAAGTCAGTGCAGACCAGCGATCAACTGCTCACACTAGTTTTATCCTGCTTCACGTCTATCCCTAACTCTCAGCACCGATCAGTTTAGTTTAGAGACACAGCGTGGAAACAGACCCCTTGTCCCACCGGGACCATGCTGACCATCGATCATCCCTTCACACTAGCTCTATGTTATCCCACTTTCGCTTGGGGCATTTTACAGAGGCCAATAAACCTATTTCTCCTTCTTCTTGCGTATGGCGTGCACAGCCTAAAGTTGTAGGACAACTTGTTCTATTTGATCTTATTTGTTTACGCACACCCCCAGGTGGATTGCATTCATCGAAACAGGGCGGACCACGTGAAGGTTGCAATCTCCCACCCCAATAAACCTACAAACCCGCATATCTGTGTTGGTTTTAGTTTGGTTTAGTCATAGAGTTATAAACCGGCCCTTCGGCCCAACTTGCCCACACACTGGCCATTTAGTTAATTATTGTCACGTGTAGCGAGGTAGAGTGAAAACCAACATCTTATATGATAGACAATAGACAATAGGTGCAGGAGTAGGCCATTCGGCCCTTCAAGCCAGCACCGCCATTCAATGTGATGATGGCTGAACTGCAACATTCACTGGATGAATTTAAATAGAGTTAGATAGAGCTCTAGGGCTAGTGGAATCAAGGGATATGGGGAGAAGGCAGGCACGGGTTACTGATTGTGGATTATCAGCCATGATCACAATGAATGACGGTGCAGGCTCGAAGGGCCAAATGGCCTCCCACTGCATCTATTTTCCACGTTTCTATGACCTTCCAACTTCAATACTCAATGAGTAGGAAGGAACTGCAGATACTGGTTAAAACCGAAGATAGACACAAAATGCTGGAGTAACTCAGCGGGACAGGCAGCATCACTGGAGAGAAGGAATGGGTGACATTTCGGGTCAAGACGCTTCAGACCCTCAATGCTCCGACTGATGAAGGCCAAAAGATGCGCGTTGACTCTGATTCACTTTCCATGGATGCTGACTGACCAGCTGAGCATTTCCAGCTTTTTCATTTTTACTTAGCGTGTAGGTTCATTATGCCTGCAGCAACTGAAAATTCTGTGCCTACTTTCACATCCGTCCAAACAGGGAGGCTGATTCATCTGAAAAGTGATACCACCACTTTGAACGCTGATCTGGTAAACATGACCATGCAAAATGAAGATCCTTCTGACTGAAGAAATTAAAATTAAAACAATGAGAGTATGTTCTTTCACTCGCGGTTAAATATCAACTTGACAAGAAATGTATTTTCTGTGTTACAGGATCATTGCAATGATTGTTAAGGTGAAGAGTGTTAGGCGGATGAAAGCGACTTAGAAAACAGTCTCTGAAAATTGCGGGAGGTTTGAATTAGCACAGTCCCTTGTGAAGAGAAAGCACACGAGGTATGTATAATATTTTCCAAGATGGCCCCCAACCCAGGTGACTATTTGCATGCTGGCCACAGAAGCAGATCTACACTCACATGTTGCAATCGCTCCACACTCTTAATTCTCTATTTCCACAGCAACATTTCCCACCTTAACTATGATGCCCTCGGACTATCCTTGAATGGACTTTGCCGGCTTCACCTTGCACTGAACGTTATTCCCTTATCATGTATCTATACACAGCAAACGGCTCGATTGTAATCATGTTTTGTCTTTCTGCTGACTGGCTAGCATGCTTTTCACTGTACACATGACAACAAACTCAACTAAATCTAAAACTAACACTAAATGTGTATTCATCCCTGCAGGGAGGTTTGTATTCATGTGTGTATATATTTATAGAAACATAGAAACATAGAAATTAGGTGCAGGAGTAGGCCATTCGGCCCTTCGAGCCTGCACCGCCATTCAATATGATCATGGCTGATCATCCAACTCAGTATCCCGTACCTGCCTTCTCTCCACACCCTCTGATCCCCTTAGCCACAAGGACCACATCTAACTCCCTCTTAAATATAGCCAATGAACTGGCCTCAACTACCCTCTGTGGCAGAGAGTTCCAGAGATTCACCACTCTCTGTGTGAAAAAAGTTCTTCTCATCTCCGTTTTAAAGGATTTTCCCCTTATCCTTAAGCTGTGACCCCTTGTCCTGGACTTCCCCAACATCGGGAACAATCTTCCTGCATCTAGCCTGTCCAACCCTTAAGAATTTTGTAAGTTTCTATAAGATCCCCTCTCAATCTTCTAAATTCTAGAGAGTATAAACCATTATACAATAGTATATGGACACACTGATCTGTTCTGTAGTCAATGCCTACTATGTTCTGTTGTGCTGAAGCAAAGCAAGAATGTCATTGTCCTATCAGGGACACATGACAATAAACTCTCTTGAATCTTGAAGCTCTTGAATTCTTGAATCTTGAGGTTCGTGAGAACGGATGGGCAGGGGACATCAACTTCGGATACGGGGCAAGAGATGGGAGTGGAGTTGGCACGTTCTCCCTGTGACCTCTTGGGTTTCATCCCATAGACGTGCGGGTTTGTAGGTTACTTGGCCTCTGTAATATTGGTTCTCTCCAAAGGGCCAAATGGCCCCGTGCTCGTGGAATAGGAATATCATTGTCCTATCTGGGACAAATGACAATAAAATCTCTTGACTTGTCTTGACTCTTGACTTGCGTTTTAGTTTAGTTTAGTTTAGTTCGGAGATACATCGTGGAAACAGGCCCTTCGGCCCACCGAGTCCACACTGACCAGCGATCCCTGCACACTTACACTCTCCTACACACACGAGGGACAATTTATTATTATAACAAGTCATTTAAACTACAAATCTGTACATTTTTGGAGTGTCGGAGGAAACCAGAGATCCCAAAGAAAACCCACTCAGGTCACTGGGAGAATGTACAAACTCCGTACAGACAAGCACCCGTCGTCAGGATCGAACCGGGGTCTCTGGCGCTGTAAGGCAGCAATTCTATCGCTGCACCACCCTGCCACCCTGTGTTTTATTCTTCCATGTTCTATGATCTATGTTCTATATTCAGATTCCATTTATTTATTAACCCATTTTCTCCACCTTGGCAGTTGGAGGAAACCCATGCGCTCAGAGAACGTGCAAACTCCACACAGATAGTACCCGGGACTCCAACACTGTGGGACTGCAGCTCTACCAGCCACGCCACTGTGCTGCCCCTTTCCGATATTGATCCCTTAAGCCACATCACATGCTTTGACCTCAGTTCAAAGCGCTTTGGTGCTACATGGATAAGGTCATAAGGTCATGAGATAGGAGTGGAATTAGGCCATTCAGCCCATCAAGTCTACTCCGCCATTCAATCATGGCTGTTCCATCTCTCCCTCCTTACCCCATTCCCCTGCCTTCTCCCCATAACCTCTGACAGCTGTACTAATCAAAAATCTATCTATTGCTGCCGTGAAAATAGCCACTGACATGACCTCCACATCCTTCTGTGGCAAAGAATTCCACAAATTCACCACCCTCTGACTTAAAAGATTTTTTCTCATCTCCTTCCTAAAAGAAGGTCCTTTAATTCTGAGGCTGTGACCTCGAGTTCTAGACTCTCCCATTAGTGTAGGACGACAGATAGCACAATGGGCTAAGAGTTCGGCTGGCGACCGGAAGGTAGCCGGTTTAAATCCCGCTTGGAGTGCATACTGTCGTTGTGTCCTTGGGCAAGACACTTCACCCACCTTTGCCTGTAATGGAATGTTACGGCGGCAGGCGCGGGCACACCGCGACGCCCTGTGTCTCCCTTTCAAGGGAGATGCTAAAAATGCATTTCGTTGTCTCTGTACTGTACACTGACAATGACAATAAATTGAATCATTTCATTTTCATTTTTTTTTTTTTAGTGGAAACATCCTCTCCACATCCATTCTATCCAAGCATTTAACTATTCAGTATGTTTCAATGAGATCCCCCCTCATTCTTCTGAACTCCAGCGAGCACAGGCCCAGTGTCAACAAATGCTCATCATAGGTTATTCGTGGATAGGGTAGGTTCAGAGGGATATGGGCCAAACCAAGATAGCAAGGTGAGCTATCACCTTCCTTTAAACATTACCTGCATGTCTGGACACACAGCAAGTAGCTTAAAATAGATAATGGACAATAGACAATAGACAATAGGTGCAGGAGTAGGCCATTTGTCCCTTCGAGCCAGCACCGCAATTCAATGTGATCAAGGCTGATCATCCCCAATCAGTACCCCGTTCCTGCCTTCTCCACATTTCCCCTGACTCTGCTATTTTTAAGAGCCCTATCTAGCCCTCTCTTGAAAGCATCCAGAGAACCTGCCTCCACCGCCCTCTGAGGCAGAGGGCTATACATGTAAATGTAAGGTTCTGCCTTTTTGACTCTCATTGTTTGCCAGAGATCTGTTGTCAGGATTGATGACATTCAGAAATGCACATGCAAGCAAGGTGTTGTGGTTATGGGTGGAGTAACAATGAAAGAAAAAGTCTTTCAAATGATCAAAATCTAAAACAAATCACAATGAACAGGAAATGCATTGTTCTGGGGAAAGAGACTGGTTATTTTTTTTTTCAGAAATGGCTGATCTGACAGATAGCTTGAAGTGAAACCCAGTGATCTAATATGCGTGCCCTCGGTAGCAGTCCAGATATTAAAACCCCCTCTGGTTCTCCTTATTCAAGGAGTCACAGTGGCGCAGCAGGTACAGCTACTGCCTCACGTCGCCAGAGACCCCGGGTTCGATCCTGTCCTCCAGTGCTGCCTGTGTGGAGTTTGCACGTTTTCCCCAGTGACCGTGCAAGTTTCCTCCGGGTGCTCCGATTGCCTCCCGCATCCCAAAGACGTACGGGTTTGCAACTGTAAACTCCCACCGGTGTGCCGGAAGTGGATGCGAATGTGGGATAATGTTGAACTACTGTGAACGGGTGATTGGTGGTTGGCATGGGCTCTGTGGGCCGAAGGGCCTGTTTCCATGCTGTGTCATTCAATCAATTACTTGATTTATACTTCAGCCGCTCCCGCTTCCACAGCAGACCCTTGTTCATTAGTGATAGGAGCAGAATTAGGCCATTCGGCCCAACGAGTCTACTCTGCCATTCAATCATGGCTGATCTATCTTTCCCTCTCTTGCCCAATCCCCATTCTCCTGCCTTCTCCCATGCTCTTTGACACCTTTACTAATCCAATACCTGTCAATCTCTGCATTAAACAAACTCAAAGACTTGCCTCCACAGCCATCTGTGGCAATAAATTCCATTGATTTATCACCCTCTGGCAAAAGAAATTCATCCACATCTTCATTTTAAAGTACAAACCTTTATTCTATGACTGTGCCCTTTGGTACTAAACTGTGCCACTAATAGAAACACACTCTCCACATCCACTATCTCGACCTTTCAGTATGCGGGGGGTAAGGGGGATCTTTTAGGACCGAGATGAGAAAAACATTCTTCACACAGAGAGTGGTGAATCTGTGGAATTCTCTGCCACAGAAGATAGTTGAGGCCAGTTCATTGGCTATATTTAAGAGGGAGTTAGATGTGGCCCTTGTGGCTAAAGGGATCAGGGGGTATGGAGAGAAGGCAGGTACAGGATACCGAGTTGGATGATCAGCTATGATCATATTGAATGGCGGTGCAGGCTCGAAGGGCCGAATGGCCTACTCCTGCACCTATTTTCTATGTTTCTATGTATTCGGTAAGTTTCAATGAGATCCACCCTCATCCTTCTCAACAGGCCCAGAGCCCTCAAATGCTCCTCGTACGTTAAACCAATAATCCCTGGGATCTTTCTCGTAAACCTCCTCTGGACCCTCTCCAAGGCTAGCCTAGCATATCCCTCCTAGAGAAAGGAAGTCATAGAGTGATACCATGTGCAAACGGGCCCTTCGGCCCAACTTGCCCACACCGGCCAACAATATCCCAGCTACCCTAGTCCCACTTGCCTGCGTTTGGTATATAACCCTCCAAACCTGTCCTATCCATGTACCTGTCCAACTGTTTCTTAAATGATGGGGTAGTCCCAACCTCAACTACCTCCTCTGGCAGCTCGTTCCATACACCCACCACCTTCTGTGTGAAAATGTTACCCCTTGGATTCCTATTAAATCGTTTCTCCTTCAACTTAAACCTATGTCCTCTGGTCCTCGATTCCCTTAATCTGGGTAAAGGACTGTGCATCTACCCGATCTATTCCTCTCATGATTTTGTATAAAATTTGGTCAAATTTATTTTGGTCTTCGCCACCCCCTGTGTAAAGAACTTGCCCCATAATCTCCTTTGAACTTTCTCCCTCACACCTGAAAGCTATGCAATCAAGTATTTGATATTTCCATCCTGAGAAAAAAAGGGTCTGACTGTCTACCCCATCTATGCCTCTCTTGATTTTATATACTTCCATCAGATCATCCCACAAACCTTTGGCGATCCAGGGAAGCGTTCCGCGTCTGTCCAACCACTCCCTGTAGCTAACACCCAACTGTCAATCCGATCCACTTCTCTCATAGTTTTACAGACTTCGTCATAGTCATCGATCACCATTGAACTGTACATAGACAAAAAGCTGGAGTAACTCAGTGGGGCAGGCAGCATCTATGGAGAGAAGGAATGGGTGACGTT
This sequence comes from Leucoraja erinaceus, assembly GCF_028641065.1. Lineage (NCBI taxonomy): Eukaryota > Metazoa > Chordata > Chondrichthyes > Rajiformes > Rajidae > Leucoraja > Leucoraja erinaceus. The sequence goes on from NC_073382.1 coordinate 293,463, forward strand.
TCGGGTCTTGACCCTTCTTCAGACACTATGACGCCCAGGGTCTCAACCCAAAACATCACCCATTCCTTCTCTCCATAGATGCTGCCTGTCCCATTGAGATACTTTTTGTGTCCATCTTCACGTTAAACCAGCATCTGCAGTTCCTTCCTGCACATTGACCCATATATCACATGAATGAAGAGACCTTATAGCCCACAATGTCCAACTGACCAACTTCATGTGCCTTCACATTCCATTCTCTCTGCCTACCCAAAAGCCTCTTAAATGTCACGTTTGTTTGTATCTGCGTCCTCCACCACCCTTGGCAGCATGTTCCAGGCATGCTCCATACTCTGCACATCTCCTTTAAACTTTGACCCTCTCATCTTAAAGTTGTGCCCTTCAATATTTGATACTTCCATCCTGGGAGTAAAGATCTGACTATCTACCGTACCTCTGCCCCTCTAACAAATCTCTGCTCGACCTCTAGAGAAAGTCTATTTTAGATAAGTTCATTTTAAAGTTGTATGTATTTATTCTGTTTTTATTAACTGCACTGACAGGAACTGATTGAGAAACAATTTTTCATGTCCTCTGTATGTGTATGTCAGTACTCAGTGAAAATGACAGTGAACTAAATACTGAATACTGAAGATCCAGAGGAAACAGTCCAAGTCTGTCCAACCTCTCCCTCTGGCTAATACCCCCTAATCCATGTATTGTTCTGGTAAACCTTCTCTGCACCCCTCCAAAGCCTCCACATCTTCCCGCAGTGGGGTGACCAGAACTCCATACAATCCTCCAAACGATGTCCAACCATAGTCCCAAACCAAGCTGCATCATGACTACCTGACTCTTATTCCCGTTGAGAATATATTTAATTTATAGCCTTTTAATAATTTGTTGTTTATTTTCCTCACTCTTGGAGCTGGATATTGCTGTGATGCTTACATAGTACTTTCATGAGTGACAGTGGCAGAATTAGGCCATTCAGCCCATCTACTCTGCATTTCAATCATGGCTGATCGATCTTTCCCTCTTAACCCCATTCTCCTGCCTTTTCCCCATAGCCCCTGACATGCATTTTGTTGTCTTTGTACTGTACACTGACAATGACAATTAAAATTGAATCTGAATCTGATCTGAATCTGACATCCATACTACTTCAATGAATAGTTACATGGATGCTGTCAATGTTATTACTTGTGTACCCTTTATCCTTTCTCTGTGCACTGTGGACAATTTGTTTGTATTTGTGTATAGTATTATCTTTGACGGGATAGCATGTAAACAAAAGCTTTTCACTGTTCCTTGGTTTTCGTCCCAATAATGAACTAACCTAAACTAAACTAAACTAAAACTAAAACTAAACTAAACTAAAACTAAAACTAAACTAAACTAAACTAAACTAAACTAAACTAAACTAAACTAAACTAAACTAAACTAAACTAAACTAAACTAAACTAAACTAAACTAAACTAAACTAAAACTAAAACTAAAACTAAACTAAACTAAACTAAAACTAAACTAAACTAAAACTAAACTAAACTAAAACTAAACTACACTAAACTAAACTAAATTAGTAGGAACGAACTGCAGATGTTGGTTTATACCAAAGATGGACACAGAATGCTGGAATAACTCAGTGGGTCAGGCAGCATCTCTGGAGAAAAGGAATAGGTGACATTTCAGGTCAAGGTACCCTTCTTCAAACTGGGAATCAGGGAAGAAGGAAACGAGAGATATAGATGATTCAGGGTGGTCACGGTGGCGCAGCGGTGGAGTTGATGCCTTACAACGAATTGAGCGCCGGAGACTTGGGTTCGATCCTGACTACGGGTGCTGTCTGTACGGAGTTTGTACGTTCACCCTGTGATCTGTGTGGGTTTGCTCCGAGATCTTCGGTTTCCTCCCACACTGCAAAGACGTATATGTTTGTAGGTTAATTGGCTTGGTGATTGTTCAAAAAAAATAATTGTCCCTAGTGTGGGTGTAGGATAGTGTTAATCTGGGGGGATCGCTGGTCGGCGCGGACCCGGTGGGCCGAAGGGCCTGTTTCCACGCTGTATCTCTAAACTAAACTAAACTAAAAAAACTAAAAGGTACAGAGAACAAATTAAAGAACGTCATGCAAACGATGATCAAGGAAAGGTGGAGCCCACAATGGTCCATTGTTGGCTGTGGGGAAGGTGATTGCGAGTTATCCAGACAGTGAAACTGAATGGGACAACAGCTTGGTGATGACTAGGGTGGAATTTTGGGTCGAGACCCCCTTTTTAGACCAAAAGTCATGGGAGAGGGAAACTAAGGGTTAAAAAGGTACACACAAATAGCTGGAGTAACTCAGTGGGACAGGCAGCGTCTGTGGAGAGAAGGAATGGGTGGCGTTTCGGGTCGAGACCCTCCTTGAAAAGGTAGAGTTTTTCCTTCTAAGGCAGTGGTGAGTTCCATTAATTAATGCTTCGCTAAAGATTCATGGCTCGTATAAAAAAAAATTCTCTCAGGTCAACATCAGAATATTACTTCTTTTTGATGTGTTGAGTTATTATTAAAGCCAACTTTCTTTTCCTTTTTCAAATCAGAAGTAAAATCCATCGAACCGTGGCTGCGTGGGAGACTGTTGCCGATCGTGTCGGTTTACTTTGTCATGGCGGAAAATGAAACTAGCTTGGACAATGAAACTCTGGAGATGCTCTCCAGCCCGACCATCAAGAACGCTCTTCCCGTCGTCTACCTCATCGTTGCTATGATCAGTTTGCCCGGCAACGGGTTCTCTCTGTTCCTGCTTTGCCAAACTCAGCCGAAGACACCATCCATCATCTTCATGATCAACCTCACCATCACCGACCTGGTGCTCGGTATCTTCCTGCCCTTCCAGAGCATGTACCATTGGAGCGGAAACAACTGGACGTTTGGGTCGAGCCTGTGCAGCGTGGTTACGGTGCTGTTTTACTCCAACATGTACTGCTCCATCCTAACCATGACCTGCATTAGCCTGGAGCGTTACGCGGGCGTGGTGCACCCGATGTACTGCACCAGATGGCGGACAAAGAGGTACTCCGTTCTGGTTTGCTTTGGGATGTGGGCGGCGGTCCTTACCGCCTTGCTGCCTCTGGAGATGAGCGACTTGACTTACCACGTCGGCGCGCTGAATATCACCACGTGCTTCGACATCTTGAGGAAGGACATGCTTCCTTCCAAAGAGGCCTGGGCCGCCTTCCTCTTCACCTTGTTCTTGGTTCTGTTCCTCATCCCCTTCTGCATCACCGTGTACTGCTACACCCGCATAATCGCCAAGCTGATCAGGACATCCTCGTACCACGGCTACGAGCAAAAGCGGAGAGCGATTTGCTTGGCGTTGATCGTGCTCTCGGTGTTCATCACGTGCTTCGCCCCGAACAACTTAATCCTTCTGGCCCACATGATCAAGCGCATCTTTTACGGGGGGGGCATTTACAGCGCCTACAAGATCACCCTTACCCTGAGCTGCTTGAACAGCTGCCTGGATCCCTTCATCTATTATTTTGCCTCCAAGGAGTTTCGCAAGAAGCTCAGGACCTATTTTGGCTTTGCGCTCGTCTCGAGTCAAGGAAGTTTAACGGAATACAGAAGGGAGAGCATGCTCTCCATGAGATCAGGGCAGCACCAGCACAATCTGGAGGCACAACTCTCTTTGAACAAAGCAAATGGAACGGCGTAGGCCAACAACGCCAGGAGAACACTGTGGTAGCACCAATCCCCAGGTCAAATTAACCTGATGGAAATATCATTTAGCCTGATCGACATCTTTCGATATCGACAATGAAACTAATCAACGCTGCAAATGTTTCTTCATCCAACCTCTGCGGCTGGGAAATGGACGAATTCCAAAAAATAGATGTCTATGGTTACGACCATAAGAGGCAGGAACAGAATTATGCCATTCGGCCCATCCAGTCTGCTCCGCCATTCGATCATGGCAGATCCATGATCAAGTGTTAATTCCCAGAATTGATGTATATTTGAACGTGATGAATTGAGCGCACTCCTCAATTGGAGTCAAAGGACTCAAGGCTCCTGCTCACTGGCAACTGTGATTGTGTAACTATAACTGATGGGGAACGGAGCATCGGACAAAGGAGATTTGCAAAAATAACCCGCGGTGTTTCCAGAGAGAGAACCTTGCCCGCGATTGTTGGCCACTGGAAGTCCACAAACAAACAAACACATCTTGACAGCTCGCTGGTTGCAGTTCTGGATCACAAAGCTAGGACACTCTGATGACAGGGGTGGGAGAGAAGAGGAGGCTTGGAACGTCACTTCTAAAAATTACACCGAGGTTTTTGGAAAGGGCTCGTGCGAATCCACCCTCCCCTCTTTTGGTGTGACGTTTTCTTCCTGGGTTTTTTTGATCAGATGTCAAATATCTTCCTACACCCGCTGAGTGACTCCAGCTTTTTGTATCAAACAACTGTGGGGTTTTGCTCTTTGTCGCACACGGGTTTTTAAGATATCTTTCGGCACATATATATTAAACACGGTCGTACATTGTACATCAAATAGCCCTTGCGTTCCCTCTCTCTCCATCCCCTCCCACTTCTCCCACCAGTCTTACAGTCTCCGACTACATTCTATCTCTGTCCCGCCCACTCCCCTGACATCAGGCTGAAGAAGGGTCTCGACCCATTCCTTCTCTCCAGAGATGCTGCCTGTCCCGCTGAGTTGCTCCAGCATTTTGTGTCTACCTGCATACATTTCATTTGCTGCTTTATGAATGTGAATGTTTATTGTTGCTCCATCTTGATGTAAAAATCTCTTCAGATAAAGAATATATTTGTAGACATGAAAAGTAATAATGATGTTGTCGGCTACCTCCTTTGAGCAGTGATGGTCAAGAGAAGATCAGAAAGATGCGTTCAAAGTCTCGATGAGTCAGTGGACATCAAGCAATGCTGTTCTAATTTCCAGAGCAGGATTACGATAGTGATCCCGGGGATGTTTGGGTTAACGTATGCTGAGTGTTTGACAGCACTGGGCCTGTGCTCTCTGGAGTTTAGGATGAGGGGGGAGGGGGCTCATTGAAACTTACCAAATAGTGAAAGGCCTGGATAGAGTGGATGCGGAGAGGAAATTTCCACTAGTGGGAGAGTCTTGGACCAGAGGGCACAGCCGCAGAATAAAAGGATGCAGGAGCTGAAAGTGACAATAAACAATAGACAATAGACAGTAGGTGCAGGAGTAGGCCATTCGGCCCTTCGAGCCAGCACCGCCATTCAATGTGATCATGGCTGATCATCCACAATCAGTACCCCATTCCTGCCTTCTCCCCATATCCCCTGACTATCCCCTTCTCCCCATATCCCCTGATCAGCCATGATCTTATTGAATGGTGGTGCAGACTCGAAGGTCCGAATGGCCTACTCCTGCACCTAATTTCTATGTTTCTATGTTTCTATGACTCCGCTATTTTTAAGAGCCCTATCTAGCTCTCTCTTGAAAGCATCCAGAGAACCAGCCTCCACCGCCTCTGGGGCAGAGAATTCCACAGACTCGCCGCTCTCTGTGAGAAAAAGTGTTTCCTCGTCTCCGTTCTAAATGGCTTCCTCCTTATTCTTCAAAGTGTTCAGATAAGGTTTGATCGTGAGTCACAAAAAGAGGCATTAAGACAAAGGGATAGAAATGTGGATAATGACATCGATTGCAATGAGTGTTTTGAAGGAGGGGAAACAGAAAGAGAAAGAGAAATTGGGGAGGATATTGAAGAGTTCCTAGTTTTGATCATCAGGAATGTCCAAGAGACCAGTTTAGGAGTAATGCCCCTGTCCCACTTAGGAAACCTGAAAAGAAATCTCTGGAGACTTTGCACCCCACCCAAGGTTTCCGTGCGGTTCCCAGAGGTTGCAGGTGGTTGCTAAAGATTGCAGGTAGTGGAAGCAGGTAGGGAGACTCCTCCCCATTCCTCACTGTGATGGAAGGCAAATAAAAGTTCAATCTCCTCCCTTTGTTACATAGAAACATAGAAAATAGGTGCAGGAGTAGGCCATTCGGCCCTTCGAGCCTGCACCGCCATTCAATATGATCATGGGTGATCATCCAACTCAGTATCCTGTACCTGCCTTCTCTCCATACCCCCTGATCCCTTTAGCCACAAGGGCCACATCTAACTCCCTCTTAAATATAGCCAATGAACTGGCCTCAACTACCTTCTGTGGCAGAGAATTCCAGAGATTCACCACTATATGTGTGTGAAAAATGTTTTTCTCATCTCGGTCCTAAAAGATTTCCCCCTTATCCTTAAGCTGTGACCCCTTGTTCTGGACTTCCCCAACATCGGGAGCAATCTTCCTGCATCTAGCCTGTCCAACCCCTTAAGAATGTTGTAAGTTTCTATAAGAAACCCCCTCAATCTTCTCAATTGTAGCCAGTACAAGCCGAGTCTATCCAGTCTTTCTTCATATGAAAGTCCTGACATGTTCTGCCAAGGTCGGGGGCCATGAGCTATCCGTTGACAGGATGATCTTGGCTCCGTAGCCGGCGGCGTTTGGGCCCCTCCATGTCGGGGCGAGCAACCTCCTGCATCAGTGAGGGAATCTATGCTCCCCTGCGCCGGGCTGATCGGACCCCGGGTCAGCGCTGGTCGAACCTTCTGCGTCATTGGAGCTTCCCGACTCGGTCTCTACCCGAGACTGCGAGCTCTGCGATGTTGAAATCTGCAGGCCGTGGTTGGAGTGTCGATCCCAGGCAAGGGATCAACTCCGATGGTAAGTCCACTTCCCCGCGGTGGGGCTCAAAGTCAGGCCCGAGCGAGGCCTCCAGCTCCACGATGTTAGGCTGCAGAGCGACCGGAGATACGATCCGGAAAATAATCGCATCTCCGGCAAGGTGAGAGATTGAAAATATTCTGATGAAATTCATTATTGATTTCCCTCCCACTCCATTTCCTAACACTGCATTGTGATTTGTCATGTCTTAACCCAATAAAAATCTATTCACATGAATTATTGACTCTTAATTGTCTCAGAAAGGAGAGCCAATTCAAAGGTTTCAAAGGTTCAGATTATGTTTCAGATTTCTACTCAGCTTCGCAGAAGAAAGGATCTGATGAAGGATTATTTACTTTACTTTAGAGATACAACGCGGAAACAGGCCCTAAAGCCCAACGAGCCCCCACCGACTGGCGATCCCCGCATATTAACACTATCCTACATACATTAGGGACAATTCACACTTACACCAAGCTAATTAGTCCCAAGTCAAGTCAAGTCGAGTCAAGTCAAGTTTATTTGTCACATACACATACGAGATGTGCAGTGAAATGAAAAGTGGCAATGCTCGTGGACTTTGTGCAAAAAGACAAACAAACTACAAACAAAATGTAAAAGAATCACATGTTCTTTTTCATATTAAATATTGTGGGCAGAAGGAAAAAGAGAAAAAAACAGCAATTTTTATAAAAATGCAGTAGAGTGGTTCAGTAAAGTTAGTCCCTGGTGAGATAGGAGTTTACATTCCTAATGGTCTCTGGGAAGAAGCTTTTTCTCAACCTCTCCGTTCTCACAGCATGGCAACGGAGGCGTTTGCCTGACTGTAGCAGCTGGAACAGTCCGTTGCAGGGGTGGAAGGGGTCTCCCATGATTGTATTGGCTCTGGAGTTGCACCTCCTGATGTATAGTTCCTGTAGAGGGGCGAGTGAAGTTCCCATAGTGTGTTCGGCCAAACGCACTACTCTCTGCAGAGCCTTCTTGTCCTGGGCAGAGCAATTCCCAAACCAGATGGTAATATTTCCGGACAAGATGCTTTCCACAGATGCATACAATCCTGCATATCTTTGGAGTGTGGGAGGAAACCAAAGATCTCAGCGATAAACCACGCAGGTCACGGGGAGAACGTTCAAAAACTCTGTATATGCAGCACCCGTAGTCAGGATTGAACCCGGGTCTCTGGTGCTGCAAGCACCTTAAGGCAGCAACTCTACCACTGCACAACCACTGAGACTTGAAACTTTCTTTTTTTCTTTCTCCAAAGATCCTAGCTAACCTGTTGACTATTTCCAGTGCTGTGTCTACTTCATGACATAGTTTATCCTAATTTTGCTAAAAATTGTCCTTTCTGTAAATTTAGCATGTCTTCCCCTCCTATTCCCGACCCCCATCCCATTTCCACTAGTATTCGTTTATCTGGCTTTACATTTCACTCTGCTTCTCTTCTGATCAACACTGTTTCTTTGTCCCCTTAGTCCCCTTTTGTCATCCTTTTGTTTCCTTATGATCTCCAACCTGTATCCACCTGACACTCACCAGGATTTGTCCTAGTTTTTTCACCCCAACAACAATCAGTCTGAAGAAGGGTCCTGACCCAAAACTTCCAGAAATGCTATCTGACCCATTGAGTTCCATGCAAGAGTCAAGCATCTGCAGTTTAGTTTAGTATAGTTTAGAGATACAGCATGGAAACAAGCCCCATGGCACAGCATGCCGACCAGCAATCCCCACACACTGACACTCCTACACACTAGGGACAATTTTACATTTATCCCAAGCCAATTAACCTACAAACCTGTACGTCTTTGGAGTGTGTGAAAAAAACGAACATCGCGGAGAAAACCCACGTGGCCAGGGAGAGAACATACACACTCTGTGCAGACGGCACCAGTAGTCAGGGTCAAACCCAGGTCACTGGCGCTGTAAGCACTGTAATGCCCCTGTCCCACTGAGGAAACCTGAACGGAAACCTCTGGAGACTTTGCGCCCCACCCATGGTTTCCGTGTGGTTCCCGGAGGTTTTTGTCAGTCTCCCTACCTGCTTCCACTACCTGCAACCTCCGGCAACCACCTGCAACCTCCGGCAACTGCACGGAAACCTTGGGTGGGGCGCAAAGTCTCCAGCGGTTTCCGTTCAGGTTTCCTAAGTGGGACAGGGGCATAACACAGCGATCCTGGTAAGTTCGGTGGTAGAAATGGAAGTTATGAAGACATCTGATTGCTAGCAAGAGGGAATTAAATGTGAGATTATTAGGTCGGGAGTCCACAGATTGAGAAGGGTCAACATTATCTGTGGTTCACTGTAATTGAATAATCTACCAAGATCTGACACGATTTTTTCAAGAGGAAAGATGATCAGAAATTACTTATATGAAGTCTGCTGGTGCCTCAGAAACCACCAAACAATAGGGACCCTAAGCAGAAGTGGAAATGGAAGTGAAGAAACAATCTAGTCATAAAAAGATAACCTTTCTCAATGCACTTTTTGTCACCCATTTCCACCTTAACTCTCCACATAGATAGATAGATAGATAGATAGATAGATAGATAGATAGATAGATAGATCCTTTATTGTCATTCAGACCTTTCGGTCTGAACGAAATTATGTTGCCTGCAGTCATACACAGAATCAATAATAACAAAACATACAATAAAAACAAATTAAACATCCACCACAGTGAGTTCACCCTCTGCGCTGAGGCGATCGATCCAGGCCGAAGATGCCGCCCTCCAGTCCAGCGGACCTCCGTGGTGATGTCGCCGCCACCGAAAGCCGTGGTGCTATCTGGACTTTATCATTTAATCAGGCTAGGTATTAAAACAAACTGCATGTGTAGGAAGGAACTGCAGATGCTGGTTTAAACCAAAGATGGACACAAAAAGCCAGAGTAACTCAGCGGGACTGGCAGCATCTCTGGAGAGAAGGAATGGGTGACGTTTTGGGTCACGACCCTTCTTCTGATCCTTCTACACACACCAACCCATATCATAAGTTCTAGGAGCAGAATTAGACCCTTCGGCCCATCAAGTCTACTCCACCATTCAATCATGGCTAATCTATCTTTCCATATCAACCCCATTCTCCTGCCTTCGCCCCATAACTCGACACCCTTACTAAGTACAGGTGCACAACCTTTTATCCGAAGATGCAAATAACGAAAAACTCCGAATAGCGGACATTTTTACAGTCCTTGAAGAGAGGTCCTTGAAAACGTTCACCGAGGGCGGCCCGCAGAGGTGACAGCGGAACCTCCGGTCGGTCCTCGAAGAAAGGGGAACTAAATCCCCATTCATAAAAGAGAAGGTGAGGGTATATTGCGCGGGAGGGTTAATAATTGACAATCTCTGCTGCCTGCCCGCTGAGTTTAAATGTTCCCACGGTAGACACAATACACAGTGTATCGTGAGTCTTGCGTGGGAACTTTTTAACTCAGCGTGCAGGCAGCAGCAAATTGTCGCTCCCTTCAGTTTCACCCCACCTACACCCCTCTGCTTCCCGGCCATGTGTGTGACCCCTTCCCTCCCCTCTCCAGTTCCCCGCCCATTGCACCGGCGCGGGGGCTTTGCACTGTCTTCACGTCGGCGATGCCAGCCAGCAGGTCAGTGCCAGTCACCAGAGATGTCAGGACCAACGGGACACCGTCCCTCAGGCCCACTGCAAGCATGGAGATCCCAGAGACCCACAGCCAGCAGCAGCCCAGCCCCGTTCCAACTCCAGAGGAACACGCTTCCCGTAGGGACAGAAGCTGATGGTGTGCAAGGTACGTCTTGTTCTTGGGGTTGCAGATGAGGGGGCGCAGCTCGGGCTGTGACGTCTCCGGCCACCCCCCTGTACAGGAGCTGAGACTGGGAACTGTACCGCCCTTGCAGGTGAGCAGGAGAGTGGGGTTGTTTGCAATTGCAGAGGGAGGGGGCAAGGGCGGTACAGTTCCCAGTCTCAGCTCCATTCCAGGGGGGTGGCCGGAGACGTCAGGACCAACGGGACACCGACTGCAAGCACGGAGATCCCAGAGACTCACAGCCAGCAGCAACTCTAGCCCAGCCCCGTTCCAACTCCAGAGGAACCCGGGTTGCGGATGAGGGGGCGCAGCTCGGGCTGTGGGCGAACTGCCACTTGTCGCTGTAGCGGCGCATCGGGGAGTGGGTTCCTGTTGGTCCTGACGTCTCCGGCCACCCCCCTGGACAGGAGCTGAGACTGGGAACTGTACCGCCCTTGCCCCCTCCCTCTGCAACTGCAAACAACCCCACTCTCCTGCTCACCTGCAAGGGCGGTACAGTTCCCAGTCTCAGCTCCTGTACAGGGGGGTGGCCGGAGACATCAGGACCACCAGAAGCCGCTCCCCGATGGGCCACTACGGCAACAAGTGGCAGTTCGCCCACAGCCCGAGCTGCGCCCCCTCATCGGGACACCGACCCCCAGGCCCACTGCAAGCACGGGGATCCCAGATCAGCAACTCCAGAGGAACACGCTCAGGGGCAGAAGCTGATGGTGTGTAGGTACGTCTTGTTCTTGGGGTGGCGCAGCTCGGGCTGTGGGCGAACTGCCACTTGTCACCATAGCGGCCCATCAGGGAGCGGATTCCTCTGGAGTTGGAGGGACAGGGAGACACAGCGGCTTTTGAGAATGGTGGGCAATCACTTCCAAAGTTCTGCCCACACAGTCAGTACACCTCTCCTATACTTGTCTCCCGCACTAAGATCATCTCACAGAGAATGATCCCAGCCTAACTCTCCCTATTCTCTCCTATTCTGCAAGAAAAAACTACATTGAAGACTCAAACTCGCGATCGAGTAACTGCCGGGATCGAGGCGCAAATTCGCGACCTTGCGGATATGAGCCGAGCACTCTACCACTGAGCCAGCCATTAAAATCTACGCTAAAAATCTTCCAATCCGAAAGCCGAAAAATTCCGAATTACGAAAAGTGTCTGGTCCCAAGGCTTTTGGATAAAAGGTTGTGCACCTGTAAATTTACTAATTTTACTCCAATAAACACATTTACGGCACCCTAACCAACATGTAACAAATTCCAACTTACATATGTTTTAATTATATATATTACAATTTGTATTGCTAATATTAGTAATAATATTCCACCACACATATAATTCACTTTACAATGCTCCCTTTCTCCCATCAATGCTGGAGAAATGGCAACAAGGAAGAAAAAACACTCTCGTTAAAAACAATTAAACCAATTGCTAATGACAAGTTTCGTAATTTAGTCAGCAAGATGGCGCAGTGATAGAGTTGCTGCCTCACAGCGCCAGAGATCCAGGTTCGATCCTGACTACAGGTGCTGTCTGTACGGGGTTTGTACGTTCTCCCTGTGAACTGCGTGGGTTTTTCCACAGGGTGCTCCGGTTTCCTCCCACACTCCAAAGACTTGCAGGTTTAGAGGTTAATTGGCTTCGGTAAAATTGTAAATTGTCCCGTAGTGTGTGCAGGATAGTGTTAGTGTGCGGGGATCGCTAGTCGGTGCGGACTCGGTGGGCCGAAGGGCCTGTTCCCGCACTGTATCTCCAAACTAAACTAAACTAAACTAAACACGAGAAACTTCAGATTATAAAAATTTTAAAAAGGAAATTGTCTTAATCTTGATTTGAACCACTAATGTGTTTTTCCTTCTGCTTTGCTTGTTGAAATAAAAAAAACTCATATCTGCCAACGTAAAGTGATCAAGTTACGTGTTTGGATTTGGGTCACTGTACGTATTAGCAAGGGAAGCAGGCAGGTTATACCGTCCGCTAACTCTGGCTGTTGCATGGAGCTAGAACGGGATCAAAGTAAGACGATGAACAAGGGATTGATATTTCCGTCGGTAGGAAAGCAAAACTTAACTTGGTTGTCAGACATTTCTTCAGTATCTTTTAGAAGTCTGGTCCATTATATCAGAGTCATAGGCAAAAGTGCCCTTCATAGAAAAAAACCTCCCTTCACCAACCACAAGTTTCATGGTGGCATGTAGTCATAGTATCGTTGCTTAGAAATAGAGATAGATCAAAGAACTGCATGGCAGCATAGTTATACATCGTAGAAACAGGCCCTTTGACCCAACTCGCCCACACCGACCAACACATCCCATCTACACTCGTCCCATCTGCCTGCGTTTGGCCCACATCCCTCTAAACCTGCCCTATCAATGTACCTGTCCAAATGTTTCTTAAACCAAATAACCATATAACCATATAACAATTACAGGACGGAAACAGGCCATCTCGACCCTTCTAGTCCGTGCCGAACACGTATTCTCCCCTAGTCCCATACACCTGCGTTCAGACCATAACCCTCCATACCTTTCCCGTCCATATAACTATCCAATTTATTTTTAAATGATAAAAACGAACCTGCCTCCACCACCTTCACTGGAAGCTCATTCCACACAGCCAGCACTCTCTGAGTAAAGAAGTTCCCCCTCATGTTACCCCTAAACTTCTGTCCCTTAATTCTCAAGTCATGTCCCCTTGTTTGAATCTTCCCTACTCTCAGTGGGAAAAGCTTATCCACGTCAACTCTGTCTATCCCTCTCATCATTTTAAAGACCTCTATCTAGCAATGTTACAAAATTTTGAGATTTAAAAAATCAAGTCTGCAATTTATCCCACCAGATAAAGCATAAAAAGAAGTTTAATTTGACACCTAATTCACTTTCATATCTCAAGTAATAAAAAGGTTATGGCCATTTTCATACTCGGAAATTAGCATCTTGTTCCCTGTTGATTTTCTATGGACATAACAAAAAAGCTGTGATCGTGGACAGTCAAAAGCCCATAACCTTCTTAAAAATTAAGAGAACTGAATGAAATTTTCAGTTATCATAGATTGAACCATTCTGAAACAAATATAAAATAATCTAACTTGGATGACCTGAAATTAAAGCATATAATTAGTTAGTTACCCAATTGTAGCTAATTTCAAACTTCAATTTACCAGATCTAAACATCTATCCATTTCTTAATAAATGATTAACATTTTTAAATAGCCCAAGTGTCCAAATAATATTCACAAATAATTCACAATAAAGCATGATTTTTAAATCTCATTTACATCAATTTATAGGCCAAATGAAAGGAATTTAGTGTTCAATTGCTGTAAATTAAAGTCAATTTAAATCGGCTTTCTATTGGGTTCCTGTGAACGCGCTGGTTTAGAACGTTCACATTGCGCTGGATTTGTGCCCTCAAATGCCCAGAAAAATACTGCGGGATATAAAGAGCCCAAAATGAGCTACTTGCTATAGAAAACTTTATATTACAGGGTTAAATACATGCCCCATTTAATGTAAAAATAAGGTACCTACCTTTAATTGTTTGCTTTATAAAACCTTGGGGCTGCGAGAGGTTGCGGAGTGAGAGAGTGATTTTTAAACTACTATAACTATTATACAAGGCCATAAAAACTAATAGTACCTTTTGCGACGGGGTCTTTCAGCGATTTTCCGTTAATGATTTACTAGGCTGAACATTTTCGATTGCGACAGCCTAGTAAAAATCGCGTTTTAAACCCGCCCCCTCTAAACAGCGCCAAAATCACACACAAGGGGTGGGGCAGATGCTCAGCCACGATTCAGGTAGGTTTTGTAACATACCTACTCTATCAAGTCCCCCCTTAACCTTCTGCGCTCCAAAGAATAAAGCCCTAACTTGTTCAACCTTTCTCTGTAACTTATTTGCTGAAACCCAGGCAACATTCTAGTAAATCTCCCCTGTACTCTCTCTATTTTGTTGACATCCTTCCTATAATTAGGCGACCAAAATTGTACACCATACTCCAGAATTGGCCTCACCAATGCCTTGTACAATTTTAACATTACATCCCAACCAACATCCCAAACGTTGGGATTTCCCTGCCTCAACTACCTCCTCTGGCAGTTCGTCCCACACACCCACCACCCTTTGTGCCAAAAGGTTACCCCTCAGTCTTATATGACCACTTTCCCCCCTCACCTTAAACTTGTGTCCTCTGGTCTGTACCAGAGGACACAAGGAGTAAGAATTCTCTTACTCTGGACAAGATCTATTCCTCTCACAACGTATGTATTGAAACACAATATTTCTACATGTGTTTCTGTTAGTTATGGATAAGGAAGACTGGCTTGCAGATAAAGTCGGCATCAGCCTAAGGGTATTATTTCAATGATCCCAGGAATGAGGGGGTTAACATATAGTATGATCAGTGTTTGAAGGCACTGGGCCTGCACTCGCTGGAGTTTAGAAGGATGAGGGGTAGGAACATAATTGAAACTTACCAAATAGTGAAAGGCCTTGATGGAGTGGATGTGGAGAGGATGCTTCCACTAGTGGGAGAGTCTAGGCCCACATGCCGTTGAATAAAAGGGCGTGCCTTTAGACAGAAGGCGAGGAGGAATTTCTTTAGTCAGACAGCGGTGAATCTGTGAAATTCACAGCCAGAGACTGCTGTGGTTAAGTCAATGGATATTTTTAATGCAGAGATAGACAGGTTCTTGATTAGTAAAGATGCCAAGTATGGGGAGAAGGCAGTGATATGGGGTTGAGAGGGAAAGATAGATCAGCCATGATTGAATGGCGTAGACTTGATGGGCCGAATGGTCTAATTCTCCTTCTAGGACAAATGAACATATGAACTATCCACCTCTCCCCATCAATGTTACATCTGATTATCTTGAGTGGTCACCTCCATTTACAAACCTGAGAACATGGAGTAAAAAAAACACTGGAGTGCTGGAGTAACTCAGATGGTCATTTCAGGTCAAACCCATCTTCAAACAAGTACATACTCCATACATTCTAAGAATCTCCAAATAAAGATTATATTTTTAACTTTAACAGCTTTGATATCCTGATATGTTGACCAGCTCCATCTATTTTGTGTGAAGCAATCTTCTCCAGACCAATGAAATCCATACAAATTGGAAGCCAATGTCACCTTTTGATTGGCTCTATTTTCAAAAGGAATATACAGAGAAATTCTGATAAATTATAGCATAGGAAAGAACTGCAGATGCTGGTTTACACCGAAGAGAGACATAAAATACTGTAGTAACTCAGCGAGTCAGGCAGCATTGAGTCACAGAATCATACAGTGTGGAAACAGGCCCTTTGGCTTAACTTGCCCATAAGGACCAACATGTCCCATCTACACTGGTCCCATCTGCCTGCGTTTGGCTCATCAATATCTCTAGAAAAAAGGAATGGGCGATTGTTTTTGAATCGGAACCTTCATCAATAGTCAATAGTCCATAGTCAATTTAATTGTCATTTGGACCCCTTGAGGTCCAAACGAAATGCCGTTTCTGCAGCCATACATTACAAACAAATAGACCCCAGACACAACATAATTTACATTTTACATAAACATCCATCCCATTGCTGTGATGGAAGGCCAAAAAAAACTTATCTCTCCACTGCACTCTCCCCCCCCCCCCCCCGATGTCAGAGTCAAAGTCAAAGCCCCCGGCTGGCGATGGCGATTGTCCCGCGGCCATTAAAGCCACGCCGGGGTGATGCGAGGTCGCACAACGGGGTCTTGGTGTTAGAGCCCCTGGCGTACGCTCGCAGAGTCCCGCGGCCATTCCAAGCCGCGCGGGGTGGTGATGTCAGGCCCCACTCCAGGAGCTCTTCGACCCCGCAACTCGGGCGGGAGAAGTCGCCGTTGCAGGGGCCCAGAAAGGCGGTCTCCCTCTAGGGACCCGCAGGCTCCCGGTGCCGACGTCCGCAGACCCGCAGTAGCAGCCTCCTAATCTCCGGAGGTCGGGCCGCAGCAGCAGCAGCAGCAGCAGCAGCAGCAGCGCTCCTCCACCGCTCCACCCTCTCCGGACTCGGCCAGCTCCACGACGGTGACGGTGAGTCGTCGGCACCAGAGCCCCCGGTCTTCCTGTTGGAGGCCGCACCTCCTTGCAGCCCCAACGACAACGGAGACCGACAAGAAAAGGTCGGGTCTCCCGTGCAGGGAGAGATTTAAAAGTTGCCCCCCTCCCTCCCAACCCCCCACACACACACCCCAACAAAAAATAACAAAAACTACATAGAATCATAGACAGAAAATAATAAAAACGCAGACGGGCTGCAGAGGCCGCTGCTGACCAGAGTCGCGCCGCCTACTGGACATTCAGATGGAATGTCGAGGTGGGGAGGGGTGGGGGTGGGTGGGGGGACATACAGGGGAGGGGGAAGAATTAGTTTATAGAAACATAGAAACATAGAAATTAGGTGCAGGAGTAGGCCATTCGGCCCTTCGAGCCTGCACCGCCATTCAATATGATCATGGCTGATCATCCAACTCAGTATCCCTTACCTGCCTTCTCTCCATACCCCCTGATCCCCTTAGCCACAAGGGCCACATCTAACTCCCTCTTAAATATAGCCAATGAACTGGCCTCAACTACCCTCTGTGGCAGAGAGTTCCAGAGATTCACCACTCTCACCACCAGGGTCAAGATATGACCCGATCTTGCATGCAGTTTATTCTCCCCCCCCCCCCCCCCCCCCCCCCCCCATCCCGATCTCTACTTTCAGTCTGAAGAAGGGTTCTGACCCTAAACATCACTCACTCGTTTTCTCCAGAGATGCTGCCTGACCCACTGAGTTACTCCACCATTTTGTGTCTTTCTCACATGCATTATTAATATTTATGAAGTAGACAATAGACAATAGGTGCAGGAGTAGGCCATTCGGCCCTTCGTGCCAGCACCGCCATTCAATGTGATCATGGCTGATCATCCCCAATCAGTACCCCGTTGTTGCCTTCTCCCCATATCCCCTGACTCCGCTATCTTTAAGAGCCCTATCTAGCTCTCTTGAAAGCATCCAGAGAACCGGCCTCCACCGCCCTCTGAGGCAGAAAATGCCACAGACTCACCACTCTCTGTGAGAAAAAGTAATGCATATAGTTTGGAAGGAAGACCAATGATAGGGTGAACAGGAAGGGCCGAATGCACACTTGGTTCCTCCAGTGGTGTTACATCATCTTTCATTTATTAATAATTTGCATATTTTTTTATTGTATCTATGCATTACATTCTGACAGTTGGTTACTATCAATGCTGCTTCAATTATGTTAATGTCTCAAGTATCACATCAATTGAATAGATGATGTTTTTGATATTATTGAAATGAAGCTGATTTTGTGTTTTGTTTTTTAATTTATTTCATTAATAAAGGAATAAGGGAGTAAACCGAAAGATCAGAAAAAATAAGAGCAGAAACTGTCTCTGGTTTTATGTATCAATATTTTGCAACTTCTCCCTCCATTGGTCATAGTTTATACAGCGTGGAAACAGGCCTTTCGGCCCCAACTCATGATGTCCCATCTTCGCTGGCCCCATTTGTCCGAGCTTGGCTCTTACCCCTCTAAACTGGAGGGGTACGGGGAGAACATAGCAACCAGTACAGACAGCAACCGGAGTCAGGATTGAACCCGGGTCTCTGGCGCTATAAGGCAGCGACTCTACCGCTGCATCGCCGTGCAGGATCTCACCGTGCAGATCGTTTTATCTGGACGGATGAAAGGGGACTGATGAAGTGCTTTGTAAGTGCAAAAGTGGCCATCTGCTGAGTGTGGAGAGGATGTCAGGACTGAGGTTGACACAATGCCAGCTGCTTAAACCACAGGATGTAGTGAATCAGCAAATTAGCCCACATTACCTGATCTGTGTCGTTAAACAAATTGCTTACCACGCAACGGTATGAACATTGAATTCTCCCATTTTAGGTTACTACAAAACCCCCTCTTTGTCTTCTTCCCCTATATAACTCCCCTCCTCACCTTCCCCCTGTGCCCCACCTGGATGACCACCTATTTTTCCCCTCCTCCTCCATTTCCACCCTCATTCCTTCCTCCAGCTTCACAATTTGCAGCATTTCAATCCTTCTGTCTCAAACATTCTGTCTTTTAACTCTGGCTCTTTGTCCAACCGTCTACCTGTCAGCCACCCCCCCACCCCCCCCCACCCCAGTCATCTTGCTAGTTTCACTGCCATCCTGTTGAGTTTCACTGTCTGTATAACTCGTTATTACCTTCTACTCAGCCAACAATGGACCATTGTGAGCTCAACGTTTCCTTTTTGCATCGTTGCTTTTTGCAAAGCTTTCTTTAATTTGTCCATGTTGTAACGGGTATAGCTTGGACCCAATAGCAGCACAGAATCAGGCAGGTATAATTGGTCATGAACTTTATTACGATACTGTAACACGGAGTAGTAACACAGGAATGGGTACACCGTACTCACACAGAGGCTCAGGATTGAGCGAGGGTTCCGAAGAGGGGCAGGCAGGAGACGTAGTCGGGGGTAGCGGAAGGTCCAGTAACCAGGAGATCCAACACACGATGCAAACAAACCAGCGAGGGACAGACGAAAGGAGAGTCGAAGCCAGGCAGGAAGTCGAGGAGCCGTTGCAGGGATACACCAAACAGCCCAGGAGAGAGGCAACAGAAACCAGGAGGTACGGGACGAAGGCCGCGGTCGGGGACAGAAGGCTGAGGTGATATCCGGGAAGACGACAGGGCAGAATGGTCAGGGGCAGGCAGGTTCGAATCCGTGTAGGCAGTCGGGAAATCGCTGGAGAGTCTTGCATGAATCCTGAGAACAATCTGGCCCTGTGTGAATGGTGAGGAGAGTCTATATACTGGGTTAATAGGTGATCAGAGGCAACTGAGTGCAACAGGTGAGGAGAGTTGGGCTGATGAGAGGGGAGTGGCAGGCGAGGAGAAGGAGGGACCGGTGGGAAAGTACTGGGAGGTGAAGTGGATGAGAATGAGGAGAGGGCCGACTGTGACACATGTACCTTCTATCAGGGTCTATCTGAAGAAGGGTTTCGGCCTGAAACGTCGCCTATTTCCTTCGCTCCATAGATGCTGCTGCACCCGCTGCGTTTCTCCAGCAATTTTGTGTACCTTCTATATTTCTTGTTTCCCTCTACCCTGACTCTGAAGAAGGGTCTTGACCTGAAACGTCACCTATTCCTTTTCTCCAGAGATGCTGCCTAACCCGCTGAGTTACTCCAGCTTGTTTTGTCTATATTTGGTGTAAACCAACACCTGCACTGTTGGCCTATTACTGGCTTTGTCCTGCCCCTCCTCTGTCCCAGCTTTTTCTCCCTCCACAGCCCTCTGTGGCAATCAGTTCCATAGACTAACTACCCTCTGACTAAAGAAATCACTCCTCACCTCCTTTCTGAAAGAGCGCTCTTTATTTTTGAGGCTGCGACCTCTGGTCCTGTACTCTCCCACCAGTAGTAACATCCTTCCCACATCCACTCTATGCCTTTCATTTCCTGTAAGTTTCAATGGGGTCACCCCCTCAACCTTCTAAACTCCAGCGAGTCGAGGCCCAGTGCTGTCAAATCATTCGTGTAAACCTCCTCTGGACCCTCTCCAGAGCCAGCACATCCTTCCGCAGATTTGGGGCCCAAAGTTGCTCACAGTACTCCAAATGCACCCTGACCAGCACCTTATACTGTAGATCCTCAACATAACATCCCTGTTTCATCTCTGTCTGCTCCTGCCATTGCATCCACTGTAGAGAGCTACACAGTTCGACTGCATGCACCTCAACAACTAACACAAGGAGATCTGTAGGTTTCATTTTTTTGCCAAACTGCGGGAAAGATTTAATAAGAATCTGAAGGGTATCTTAATATCTGAGGTTTTCACCCATCCTCTCAACTCCATAGCCATGGTTGGTTGCAGGGAACTAAGAGCTTTCGATACCGACAACACATATTTCATAATTGTTTCCTCCTTGCATGGTTGACCATCCTGTCCACTCATGCAAATTGGCCAACATTTCCTGTGGGTTTCATTGCTCAACTCGATGGTAACACATTCAGCGAGCCATTAATTGAATTGAATAATTGAATACATTTTATGAGCCAAGTATGTATGTGAACATACAAGGAATTTGCCTTGGTGCTCTGCTCACGAGGATAACAACACAACTTTTTTGTTATATTATTCATTATGTTTACATATTCTGTTGTGCTGTCGCAAGTAACAATTTCATTGTTCTGTCTGGAACATATGACAATATATAGAAACATAGAAAATAGGTGCAGGAGGAGGCCATTCGGCCCTTCGAGCCAGCATTGCCATTCATTGTGATCATGGCTGATTGTCCCCTTTCAATAACCTGCGCCTGCCTTCTCCCCATACCCCTTGACTCCACTAGCCCCTCGAGCTCTATCTAACCCTCTCTTAAATCCATCCAGTGATTTGGCCTCCACTGCCCTGGGCAGGGAGAACAGGGAGATAGGGGATCAGAATGTGTGGCTGGGGGGCTGGTGCAGGTAGACTGGGAAAAGCAGGTTGGTACTGGACCCCAAGAAAGGGTGTTTGTGGAATGCCTCCGTGATGGATTCTTAGAGCAGCTTGTACTGGAGCCTTCAACCAGGGAGAAGGCAATTCTGGATTTAGTGTTAGTGTAATGAACTGGGAACTCGGGGTGAAGGAGCCATTAGGAGGTAGTGAGCATAATATGATGTTTTAATCTAAAATGTGAGAGGGAGATAAATCGAGAGGTGTCGGTGTTACAGTTCAATAAAGGGGACTATGGAACCATGAGGGAGGAGCTGGCCAAAGTTGACTGGAAAGATACACTAGCAGGGATGACGGTGGAACAACAATGGCAGGTGTTTCTGGGAATAATACAGAAGGTGCAGGATCAGTTCATTCCAAAGAGGAAGAAAGATTCCAAGGGGAGTAAGGGGCGACCGTGGCTGACAAGGGAAGTCAGGGATAGTATAAAAATGAAAGAGGAGAAGTACAACGTAGCAAAGATGAGCGGGAAGCCAGAGGATTGGGTAACGTTTAAAGAGCAACAGAAGATAACTAAAAAGGCAATACGGGGAGAAAAGATGAAGTACTAAGGTAAACTAGCCAAGAATATAAAGGAGGATAGTAAAAGCATCTTTAGGTATGTGAAGAGGAAAAAAATAGTTGGACCCTTGAAGACTGAAACGGGTGAAGTTATTATGGGGAACAAGAAAATGGCAGATGAGTTGAACAGGTACTTGGGATCCGTCTTCACTTAGGAGGACACAAACAATCTTCCTGATATACTAGTGGCCAGAGGATCTGGGGTGACGGAAGAACTGAAGGAAATCCACATTAGGCATCAAATGGTGTTGTATAGACTGATGGGACTGAAGGCTGATAAATACCCAGGGCCTGATGGTCTGCATCCCAGGGTACTTAAGGAAGAGGCTCTAGATATCGTGGATGCATTGGTGATCATTTTCCAATGTTCTATAGATTCAGGATCAGTTCCTGTGGGTTGGAGGGTAGCTAATGTTGTCCCACTCTTTAAGAAGGGGGGCAGGGATAAAACAGGGAACTATAGACCAGTTAGCCTGACATCGATGGTGGAGAAGATGCTGGAGTCAATAATAAAAGATGAAATAGACGCACATTTGGATAGCAGTAGCAGTATCGGTCTGAGTCAGTATCGATTTACAAAAGGGAAATCATGCATGACTAATCTTTTGGATTTTTTTGAGGATGTAACTAAGAAAATGGACAAAGGAGAGCCAGTGGATGTACTTGGACTTTCAGAACACATTTGATTAGGTCCCACATAGGAAATTAGTGGGGAAAAATTACAGCACATGGTATTGGGGGTAGGGTGCTGACATGGATAGAAAATTGGTTGGCAGTCAGGAAACAAAGAGTAGGCATTAACGGGTCCTTTCAGAATGGCAGGCAGTGACTAGTGGGGTACCGCAAGGTTTGTGCTGGGACTGCAGCTATTTACAATATATATTAAATCTTTTGAATGAAGGGATTCAAAGTAACATTAGCAAATTTTCAGATGACACAAAGCTGGGTGGCAGTGTGAACTGTGAGGATGCTGTTATGAGGATGCAGGTTGACTTGGACAGGTTGGGTAGAGAGGGCAGATGCATGGCAGATGCAGTTTAATATGGCTAAATGCGAGGTTATCCACTTTTGTGGCAAAAACAGGAAGGCAGATTATTATCTAAATAATGTCAAATTGGGAAAACGGGAAGTACAACGTGATCCCGGGGTCCTTGGTCAACAGTCACTGAAAGTAAACATGCAGGTACAGCAGGCAGTGAAAAAAGCAAATGGCATGTTGACCTTCCTACCATGAGGAGTTGAGTATAGGAGCAAAGAAGTCCTCCTGCAGTTGTACAGGGCCCTAGTGAGTATTCTGTGCAGTTTTGGTCACCTAACTTGAGGAAGGACACTCTTGCTATTGAGGCAGTGCAGCGTAGGTTCACGAGGATATTTCGCAGGATGGCGGGACTGTCATATGTTGATAGATTGAAGCGGCTGGGCTTGTATACTGGAATTTAGAAGGATGAGAGAGCTTCTTATTGAAACATATAGGATTATTAAGGGTTTGGGCACACTCGAGGCAGGAAACTCGAGGCAGGAATCCACATTATATGCAGTATAATGTGGATAAATGTGAGGTTATCCATTTTGGTGGCAAAAACGGGAAAGCAGACTATTACCTAAATGGTGGCCGATTGGGAAAGGGGGAGATGCAGCGAGACCTGGGTGTCATGGTACACCAGTCATTGAAGGTAGGCATGCAGGTGCAGCAGGCAGTAAAGAATGCGAATGGTATGTTAACTTTCATTGCAAAAGGATTTGAGTATAGGAGCAGGGAGGTTCTACTGCAGTTGTACAGGGTCTTGGTGAGACCACACCTGGAGTATTGCGTACAGTTTTGGTCTCCAAATCTGAGGAAGGACATTATTGCCATTGAGGGAGTGCAGAGACAGTTCACCAGACTGATTCCTGGGATGTCAGGACTGTCTTATGAAGAAAGACTGGATAGATTTTGTTTATACTCTCTAGAATTTGGGAGATTGAGAGGGGATCTTATAGAAACTTACAAAATTCTTAAGGGGTTGGACAGGCTAGATGCAGGAAGATTGTTCCCGATGTTAGGGAAGTCCAGGACAAGGGGTCACAGCTTAAGGATAAGGGGGAAATCCTTTAAAACCGAGATGAGAAGAACTTTTTTCACACAGAGAGTGGTGAATCTCTGGAACTCTCTGCCACAGAGGGTAGTTGAGGCCAGTTCATTGGCTATATTTAAGAGGGAGTTAGATGTGGCCCTTGTGGCTAAGGGGATCAGGGGGTATGGAGAGAAGGCAGGTACGGGATACTGAGTTGGATGATCAGCCATGATCATATTGAATGGCGGTGCAGTCTCGAAGGGCCGAATGGCCTACTCCTGCACCTAATTTCTATGTTTCTATGTTTCTATGAAACATGTTCCCAATGTTGGGGGTTCCAGAACCAGGGGCCACAATTTAAGAATAAGTGGAAAGCCATTTAGAACGGAGATGAGGAAACACTTTTTCACACAGAGAGTAGTGAGTGTGTGGAATTCTCTGCCTCGGAGGGTGGTGGAGGCTGACTCTCTGGATGCTTTCAAGAGAGAGTTAGATAGAGCTGTTTGGGACAGCGGAGTTAAGGGATATAGAGAGAAGGCAGGAACGGGGTACTGATTGTGGATGATCAGCCATGATCATATTGAATGGCGGTGCTGGCTCGAAGGGCCGAATGGCCTACTCCTGCACCTATTGTCTATTATCTATTGTCTATAATTTAAACATGTGAAGATTGAAATAAAAAACCAGAGCATAAAGGGGCTACGGACTTTTGGTTATTGGGTAGAGCTACCGCTTGTGGAAAAAAGCTGTTTGCATGTCTGGCTGTGGTGGCTTAGACAATCCGGAGTCGCCTTCCAGAGAGAAGTGATTCAAAGTGTTTGTGGCCAAGGTGAGAGGGGTCAGAGATGATCTTACCCGTTGTCCATTTGTTGAAAATGCAGGGTTAATTCACAGCTATAGTTACCATTGGAAGGTGGTGAATCTGTGGATTTCATTGTCACTGAAGGCTGTGGAGGCCAATTGATATTTTTAAGTCAGAGATAGATAGATACTTAGCGGGTGCAGCAGCATCTATGGAGCGAAGGAAATAGGCAACGTTTCGGGCCGAAACCCTTCTTCAGACCCGAAACGGTTTCGGCCCGAAACGTTGCCTATTTCCTTCGCTCCATAGATGCTGCTGCACCCGCTGAGTTTCTCCAGCTTTTTTTTGTGTAACCTTCGATTCTCCAGCCTCTGCAGTTCCCTCTTAAACATAGATAGATACTTGATTAGTACAGGTGTCGGGGGTTATGGGGAGATGGCAGGAGAACAAGGTTGAGACGGAAAGATGGATCAGCCATGATTGAATGGCACAGTAGACTTGATGGGCTGAATGGCCTAACTATACTCCTTTCACCCATGCACTTAAGAACTTATGAACTAAAACTGGGCGTGAGACACAGAAGCGCTAACTTTGTGTAGGAAGGAACTGCGAATGCTGGTTTAAATCGAAGATAGACACAAAATGCTGGAGTAACTCAGCGGGATAGGCAGCATCTCTGGAGAGATGGAATACGTGACGTTTTGGGTCGAAACCCTTCTGCAGAAACTCTATTGAAATGTTGAAGAATGTTTTTGCTGGTCCTGATATATATTGTCGAGACTATATCATCCAAATGTTTTTATGATATAATTTTGCAATAATTTCCGTTAATCAGCTTGCGACAGAGAGGTACAGTCTGTGGTCGGAGAAATCTCACCGGAAACATGTATGCTTACAGGAAGGAGTCTAGATTAAATAGACTTAATAGATATTCACTGAAGGAAGTTGGGTGCTTTTTACAATCTCCTTCGTGCATCTTCATATTAAAACGTTAAAACATAGCTTAGACACTTCATTTACAATCAGTTTTTAAAGGTACACCAATATGTCTGAAGAAAATGGGCAGCCCGGTGGCATAGCGGTAGAGTTGCTGCCATACAATTCGTACAGCGCCAGCGATCCTGACTACGGGTGCGGTTTGTACGGAGTTTGTACGGTCTCACCGTGACCTGCATATATTTTCTCCGACACCTTCGGTTTCCTCCCACGCTCCAAAGACATACACAGAGGGCCTGAGAACATCGAGTTGGCTGAGGAGGCCACATATAGACCCCGACCTCGGGTGGACTATGAGGGGGAGAACTGGATATTTTTAGTGCCTTCCCTCACAGTGAATTCTGCTGTGGGGGGACGTTTCATGTTGATTTCTATAGTGTACTGTTCTGTGTCTTTTTTCTTTTTTCTCTTTTTTGTTTTTATGGATTTATTGACATTTGATCTGTTCAATTAATTTAATCAATCTCTGTAAAGCACTTTGGTTCAAATACTGGTTTTGTTGAAAAGTGCTATATAAATAAACATTATTATTATTATTATTATTTGTGGGTTAAAAACGCTTGGGATAAAGGGCCTGTCCCACTAGGGCGACCTGATCCGCCAGTTTGCCCTCGACTCGTACTCGCAGCATGATCGTCACGAGGTCGTAGGGGGTCTTCGTAACTCTCCTTCATGCTCGAGAGTGGTCTCCGCGTACTCGAGGCCTCAGCTAGGTCGCGGCATTTTTTTCAATATGTTAAATCGATACTTTTTTTACTCATAGGTTTAGTTGTAGTAGGTCGTAGTAGGTCGGCATGTTAGTCGTAGGTAGTCGAAGTTAGTCGTAGATAGTCGTAATCATAGTCGAAGGGAGGTCGAAGGAGATCGAAGGAGGTCGTCTTCATTCTCCCCTATTCGGTGTCCAATTTTCCCGAAGTTAGTCATAGCTAGTCGTAGCTTGTCAAAGCTGGTCTTCAACATAGTCGAAGGAGGTTGAAGGAGGTCTTCAACATGTCATGTTTTCAAACTATTCTAAACTCGCCAATTAAGTCGCCCAAGTGGGACAGCCCCTTAAGTGTAAATTATCCCTGGTGTGTGTGGGATATCTGGACAGTGCGGACTGGGTGAGCTGAGAGGCCTGTTTCATCTAAACAAAAAAAATGGTCCCAACCTGAAACGTCACCTATCCATGTTCTGCAGACATGCTGCCTGACCCGCTGAGCTACTCTATATAGAGATGCATCTGTACCACGCTGCATCTTTTTAAGAAATACACTCAGGGCTCAGGGCTGTTTCGGCTTTGACCTGAAGCGTGGATCATGAATGTAGTGAAGTTTGTAGCCAGAATCCAAGCACGGAGCCCAGTAGGTAGTTATACTCACAAGATGGCATTGCATCATAGCTGGGAATGTGGGCAATGGATGGGTGAGATGCCAGGGCACTTTGAATGGCACCTAGATGAATGAATGAATGAATATGTTTATTGGCCAAGTATTCACATACAAGGAAAATGCCTTGGTGCTCCGCCCGCAGAGCTGGGAATGACACATAAAACATTGTACATTAATAATAAAACATTATTGATTAAAAACATTATCGATGTCTGGAATTAAGTAGCCATTTTCGTTGAGAGTGGTGAATCTCTGGAACTCTCTGCCACAAGGGACAGTTGAGGCCAGTTCATTGGCTATATTTAAGAAGGAGTTAGATGTGGCCCTTGTGCTAAGGGGATCAGGGGGTATGGAGAGAAGGCAGGTACTGGATACTGAGTTGGATGATCAGCCATGATCATATTGAATGGCGGTGCAGGCTCGAAGGGCCGAATGGCCTACTCCTGCACCTAATTTCTATGTTTCTATGTTTCTATGGACCCATGAAGCTTGTCACTAACCCTAGTGCCCCCAGGGTTTGCTGCATGCAATCAGTCCACATTTGGTCCATAATAGACAACAGGTGCAGGAGTAGGCCACTCGCCCCATCGAGCCAGCACCGCCATTCACTGTGATCATGGCAGATCATCCACAATCAGTACCCTTTTCCTGCCTTCTCCCCACACCCCTTGACTTTGCTATCTTTAAGAGCTCTATCTAACTCTCTCTTGAAAGCATCCAGAGAATCAGCCTCCACTGCCTTCTGAGGCAGAGAATTCCACAGATTCACTACTCCCTGGGTGAAAAAGTTTTTCCACATCTCCGTTCTAAATGGCCTACCCCTTATTCTTAAAATGTGGCCCCTGGTTCTGGACTCCCCCAACATCGGGAACATGTTTCCGGCCTCTAACGTGTCCATTCCCTTAATAATCTTAGATGTTTCAATAAGATAGCCTCTCATCCTTCTAAATTCCATTGTATACAAGCCCAGTCGCTCCATTCTTTCAACATTTGACAGTCCCTCCATCCTGGGAATTAACCTACACTGCACTCCCTCAGTAGCAAGAATGTCCTTCCTCAAATATGGAGACTAAAGCTGCACACAATACTCTAGGTGTGGTCTCACTACAGCCCTGTACAACTGCAGGCCCCTGTACAACTTAGTAACAGGGGGCTTCATTGAGCTCTTTCTCAAACTTGTCCATGTTTCTGATCAATGAGGGACTCGGCGAGTGGAGGGGGGGGCTGAATAGTACAGAGAACATAGAGCTACTCGGCGTGGATGGGACCTCGGAAACCAAAAAGGGACCCAGCAGGGGGGGGAGGGGGGCAAGATCAAAAAACGACCCTTGGGGTGGGGCCGCTGAGAACAAAGAGGGACTCAAATGAGTAATTTGGAACGTTGTCGGCGCTACATACGTGGGGTCGCGATTCAGTAGTGAAGAAAGCAAACTCAACGCTCGCATTTATTTCAAGAGGGCGTGCATACAAACACAGGGATGTAATGCTGAGAGTCTATCAGGCGCTGGTCAGGCTGCATTTGGAATATTGTGAGCAATTTTGGGCACCATATCTGAGGCAGGATGTGCTGGTTCTGGAGAGGGCCCAGAGGAGGTTTACAAGAATGATCCCGGGAATGAGTAGGTTATCCTACGATGAGCGTTTGTCGGCACTGGGCCTGTACTCGTTGGAGTTTGGAAGAATGAGGGGGGGGGACCTCATTGAAACGTACAGAATCGTGAAAGGTTTGGATAGAGTGGATGTGTACAGGATGTTTACACTTGTGGGAGAGTCTAGGACTAGAGGTCAAAGCCTCAGAATTAAAGGACGTTCTTGTAGATAGGAGATGAGGAGAAATTTATTTAGTCAGAAGGTGGTGAAACTGTGGAATCTTCTGCCACAGAAGGCTGTGGAGGCCTTCAGTGGATATTATTTAAGGCAGAGATAGATAGATAGTACGGGTGTCAGAGGTTATGGGGAGAAGGCAGGAGAATGGGGTTAGGAGGGATAGATCAGCCATGATTTAATGGCGGAGTAGACTTGATGGGCCGAATGGTGTAATTCTGCTCATACAACTTAGGAACATGACTAACTACCTCTTTGCTGTCCCTTGGACTATCCTTGATCAGACTTTTCTGTCTTTACATTGCACTAAACATAGAAACATAGAAACATAGAAATTAGGTGCAGGAGTAGGCCATTCGGCCCTTCGAGCCTGCACCGCCATTCAATATGATCATGGCTGATCATCCAACTCAGTATCCCGTACCTGCCTTCTCTCCATACCCTCTGATCCCCTTAGTCACAAGGGCCACATCAAACTCCCTCTTAAATATAGCCAATTAACTGGCCTCGACTACCCTCTGCGGCAGAGAGTTCCAGAGATTCACCACTCTCTGTGTGAAAAAAGTTCTTCTCATCTCGGTTTTAAAGGATTTCCCCTTATCCTTAAGCTGTGACCCCTTGTCCTGGACTTCCCCAACATCGGGAACAATCTTCCTGCATCTAGCCTGTCAAACCCCTTAAGAATTTTGTAAGTTTCTATAAGATCTCAATCTCCTAAATTCTAGAGAGTATAAACCAAGTCTATCCAGTCTTTCTTCATAAGATAGTCCTGACATCCCAGGAATCAGTCTGGTGAACCTTCTCTGCACTCCCTCTATGGCAATAATGTCCTTCCTCAGATTTGGAGACCAAAACTGTACGCAATACTCCAGGTGTGGTCTCACCAAGACCCTGTACAACTGCAGTAGAACCGCCCTGCTCCTATACTCAAATCCTTTTGCTATGAAAGCTAACATACCATTCGCTTTCTTCTCTGCCTGCTGCACCTGCATGCCTACCTTCAATGACTGGTGTACCATGACACCCAGGTCTCGCTGCATCTCCCCTTTTCCTAGTCGGCCACCATTTAGATAATAGTCTGCTTTCCCGTTTTTGCCACCAAAATGGATAACCTCACATTTATCCACGTCATTACTTATCATGTATCGATACACTGTGATTGATTGTGGATGTGGGTACTGATTGTGGATGATCAGCCATGATCACATTGAATGGCGGTGCTGGTTGGAAGGGCCGAAGAACCTATTGTCTATTGTCTATTGTAAATGGCTCGATTGTAATCACATATTAGAAACATAGAAACATAGAAATTAGGAGCAGGAGTAGGCCATTCGGCCCTTCGAGCATGCACCGCCATTCAATATGATCATGGCTGATCATCCAACCTGCCTCTCTCTCCATACCCCCTGATCCCTTTAGCCACAAGGGCCACATCTAACTCCCTCTTAAATATCGCCAATGTACTGGCCTTAACTATCTTCTGTGGCAGAGAATTCCAGAGATTCACCACTCTCTGTGTGACAATTATTTTTCCTCCGAATGGTCAGCATGCAACAAAAAGCTTTTCACTGCATCTCGGTCCATGTGACAATGAACTTAATTGTACGCATCTGCCTCTCCTCACATGCTCTTCCTGCCCCAATGCTTCCTTTAGCTTGCACGCTCTACTCTCGACACGGGCTATAACTTTGTTCCTGTTACTGCCTCCGCTGTTTGTTCCCTTGCCAGACTCTGTGTAATGTTTTTGCCAGCACACCACGTCTCCACTCGATGGCGGACACAAGGTCCACTTCTGCCCAGGTGCCCCCGTGACGTAGGTTGTTTACGCGCTGGCTGCCAGGGAGCTGTGTGGACACATCACCACTTCTCCTTTTCAGCCCTCATGCTTTTATTTTGAGTCACGCTTGGCAGCCTGTCATTTGGATTCTAATTCCCTTCGTCGTTTCACGATGGTCGCACCCTTACACCAAACGTTTCCTTCCACCTCGGCGGCACGGAGGCACAGCGGGAGGGTTCGGTAAAATTATAAATCGTCTTTGGGGTTTGCAAGTTCAAGAAGGATACTGGTTTAAACCGAAGATAGACGCCAAATGCTGGAGTAACTCAGCGGGTCAGGCAGCATCTCTGGGGAGAAGGAATGGGTGACGTTTCAGGTCCAGACCATTCTTCAGACTGAAGCAGGGTCTCGACCCGAAACGTCAACTGTCCCTTCTCGCCAGATGTACTGCCTGTCTGTCCCACTGGGTTTTTCCAGTATTTTGTGTCTATCTATAGTATTAGTTCAGTTTAACCATATAACCATATAACCATATAACAATTACAGCACGGAAATTACAGCACGACAATTACAGCACGGAGTTTAGTTTAGTTTAGTTTAGTTTAGTTTAGAGATACAGCACAGAAACAGGGCCTTCAGCCCACCGAGTCCGCACCAACCAGAAATCCCCGCACATTAACACTATCCTACACTAGGGCCAATTTTACATTTATACATTTATACCAAGCCAATTAACCTACAGGCCTGTACATCTTTTCAGTGTGGGAAGAAACCGAAGATCTCGGAAAAAACCCTTGCAGGTCACAGGGAGAACGTGCAAACACGGTACCTTATGCCCCTGTCCCACATAGGAAACCTGAACGGAAACCTCTGGAGACTTTGCGCCCCACCCAAGGTTTCCGTGCGGTTCCCGGAGGTTGCAGGTGGTTGCCGGAGGTTGCAGGTAGTGGAAGCAGGCAGGGAGACTGACAAAAACCTCCAGGAACCGCACGGAAACCATGGGTGGGGCGCAAAGTCTCCAGAGGTTTCCGTTCATGTTTCCTAAGTGGGACAGGGGCATAAGGCAGCAACTCTACCGCTGTGCCACCCCCTTGACACCCGATGTCACACATTAGCGTGTGGGGATTGCTGGTTAGCACGGACTCGTTGGGCTGAAGGGCCTGTTTCTGTGCTGAATCTCGAAAGCTAAAAGCTAAAACTAAAATTAAACCAAAAAATATGTTGGAAATACTTCGCAAGTTGAGCAAAGCTGTGGAAAGTGAAATAGAGTTGAGGTTTAGCATTTTTTTGTCACGTGTACCGAGGTACAGTGAAAAGCTTTTTAACGTTCATGCTATCCAAACAAAATCGGATAATATTAAACATAAATACAATCTCACGCACAATGGATAGTGAAGTGAAAGATACCAAGTGCAAAATACGGATCTCAGCATATAGCAAAAACAGTTTCAGAGACAAAATCCAAAGATAGACACAAAAAGCTGGAGTAATTCAGCGAGACAGACAGCACCTCTGAAGAAAAGGAATAGGTGACGTTTCGGGTCGAGAATGTTCTGAATAGACAATAGACAATAGGAGCAGGAGGAGGCCATTCGGCCCTTCGAGCCAGCACCGCCATTCAATGTGATCATGGCTGATCATCCCCAATCAGTACCCCGTTCCTGCCTTCTCCCCATATCCCCTGGCTCCGCTATTTTTAAGAGCCCTATCTAGCTCTCTCTTGAAAGCATCCAGAGAACCTGCCTCCATCCCCCTCTGAGGCAGAGAATTCCACAGACTCACCAGTCTCTGTGAGGAAAAGTGTTTCCTCGTCTCCGTTCTAAATGGCTTACTCCTTATTCTTAAACTGTAGCCCCTGGTTCTGGACTCCCCCAACATCGGGAACATGTTTGCTGCCTCTAGTGTGTCCAAGCCCTTATCAATCTTATATGTTTCAATGATTCAATGTTTCAATGTTTCAATATCATCCTTCTAAACTACAGAGTGTACAAGCCCAGCTGCTCCATTCTCTCAGCATATGACAGTCCCGCCATCCCAGGAATTAACCTTGTAAACCTGTGCTGCACTCCCTCAATAGCAAGAATGGTCACGACTGAAGAGGGTCACACCCTGAAACATCACCTATTCCTTTTCTCCAGAGATGCTGCTTGAGCCACTGAGTTACTCCAGCTTTTTGTGTCCACCTTCAGTTTGAATTAGCATCTGCAGTTCCTTCCTGGACAATGTCCAATGTCCGCATTGGGATAGAGGAGAAACGGACAGTGTCCTCGCTGATGGAGGGACCAGGTGAACGATGAGGAAACTTGATCAGTTGGATACTCTTTGAAGAGATTGTTAACCAAGGAACATGCCTTGCAAACACGGCATGTCGGGTCATTCATGAAGGTGAGCAGTTGCATTAATTGCCATTCATGTGCTCACTGCAGATGTTTCTAATGAACTAACTTCTTTGCCCAGATGCTGTTTGGCTCAAAATACAGGTCCATCTGTTATTGCAGCTCAAATCCCCATCTAGATCACCTTGGATGCTCTTTATCACCTACAATTTATAGTAAAAGATCCCACCTGTGTGTGGTCAAGATCACACAACAGTTTGACGGAGATATGGAAACACTTTTTTCACACAGAGAGTTGTGAGTGTGTGGAATTCTCTGCCTCAGAGGGCGGTGGAGGCCGGTTCTCTGGATCCTTTCAAGAGAGAGCTAGATAAGGCTCTTGAATATAGTATAGAGGGTATGGGGAGAAGGCAGGAACAGGCAGATTTTGCAGCACATGCAGATTTTTTTTTTTACACCTTACAACATTGAAACTGGGTATATGAGTAAATATTGAATCATCTAAAATTTTCATTGATCTTAGCACCAAAGGAAAATTAATTGAGTGCATATCCCCGCACCGCATCTGGTAAAATCAGATTTTGCAACAGGATCAAGTGATCTACATTTCCTGCATCTTATAATCTGTATTTAATGAAACAGAGACAAGCCATATTAGGCAACAAGTAGCATTCAATGGGAGATTGAGCAATTTATACTCAGTGAATAAATATTCATCAGTCAGTAAACTGGATTCGAATAAAGCAACCTATTTCTCCGCAGCTTTAAAACTACTTTGATCCAGAAGGTAATACCATGGTTATATAGTGAGGAGGAAAGAAGATTTATCTCTTTGGGTGATGCTTTGAACCCATGGAGCAGTCCTTTCTCACTTATAGAGTCACAGAATCATAGAGTGATACAGTGTGGAAACAGGCCCTTTGGCCCAACTTGCCCACACCGGCCAACATGTCCCAGCCTCACGAGTCCCACCATCCCGCGTTTGGTCCATATCCCTCCAGACCTGTCCCATCCATGTAACTGTCTAACTGTTACTAGGCTTGTGTTCACTGGAGTTTAGAAGGATGAGGGGATATCATCTTGCGCAAACAAATGGGTAAAATTAAAACAATTTCGATTTTTTTTCTCCAAAAAACACTCCCACCCCTTTCAAAATTAGTTTAGTTTAGTTTAGTATTCCAATGTACAGTGGAAAGACAATAGACATTAGACAATAGGTGCAGGAGTAGGCCATGCTATTTTTAAGAGCCCTATCTAGCTCTCTCTTGAAAGCATCCAGAGAACCTGCCTCCACCTCCCTCTGAGGCAGAGAATTCCACAGACTCACCACTCTCTGTGAGAAAAAGTTTTATTTGTTGCGTGCTATCTTGTCAGCGGAAAAACTATAGATGTTTACAAACGAGCCATCCACGGTTTACAGATGCAGGATAAAGGGTACAACATTTAGTGCAAGATAAAGTGTAGTAACGCCCGATTAAAGACAGTTCAAAGGTCTTCAATGGGGTAGATGGGAGGTCAGAACGGGCTCTCTAGTTGGTGAGAGGACAGTTCAGTTGCCTGACAACAGCTGGGAAGAAACAAATTAAAGACGTTGGTAGCTAAGAACTACAATGTCATTGCCGTGCCCTTGCTCAATCCTCTTTGTGGTCTCTTGAAAGAACAAAATCATACATTCATATGTTCATAGAATAGGACAAATGCAGTGAAGCAATTTCACCAATTTCATCAGAACGAAAAAAAGATTTAGGCAATCATTTTTACGATAGATACAATACGATCAACATGGTGGTGCAGCGGTAGAGTTGCTGCCTTATGCCCCTGTCCCACTTAGGAAACCTGAACGGAAACCTCTGGAGATTTTGCGCCCCACCCAAGGTTTCCGTGTGGTTCCCGGAGGTTGCAGGTGGTTGCTGGAGGTTGCAGGTAGTGGAAGCAGGTAGGGAGACTGACAAAAACCTCCGGGAATCGCACGGAAACCTTGGGTGGGGCGCAAAGTCTCCAGAGGTTTCCGTTCAGGTTTCCTAAGTGGGACAGGGGCATTACAGTGCTTACAGCACCAGCGACCTGGGTTTGATCCTGAGTACTGGTGCCGTCTGCACAGAGTGTGTATGTTCTCTCCGTGGCCACGTGGGTTTTCTCCGCGATGTTCGGTTTTCTCACACACTCCAAAGACGTACAGGTTTGTAGGTTAATTGGCTTGGGATAAATGTAAAATTGGCCCTAGTGTGTAGGAGTGTCAGTGTGTGGGGATTGCTGGTCGGCATGCTGTGCCATGGGGCTTGTTTCCATGCTGTATCTCTAAACTATACTAAACTAAACTGCAGATGCTTGACTCTTGCATGGAACTCAATGGGTCAGATAGCATTTCTGGAAGTTTTGGGTCAGGACCCTTCTTCAGACTGATTGTTGTTGGGGAGAAAAAACTAGGACAAATCCTGGTGAGTGTCAGGTGGATACAGGTTGGAGATGATAAGGAAACAAAAGGATGACAAAAGGGGACTAAGGGGACAAAGAAACAGTGTTGATCAGAAGAGAAGCAGAGTGAAATGTAAAGCCAGAGAAAGGAATACTGGTGGAAATGGGATGGGGGTCGGGAATAGGAGGGGAAGACATGCTAAATTTACAGAAAGGACAATTTTGAGCAAAATCAGGATAAACTATGTCATGAAGTAGACACAGCACTGGAAATAGTCAACAGGTTAGCTAGGATCTTTGGAGAAAGAAAAAAAGAATGTTTCAAGTCTCAGTGGTTGTGCAGTGGTAGAGTTGCTGCCTTAAGGTGCTTGCAGCACCAGAGACCCGGGTTCAATCCTGACTACGGGTGCTGCATATACGGAGTTTTTGAACGTTCTCCCCGTGACCTGCGTGGTTTATCGCTGAGATCTTTGGTTTCCTCCCACACTCCAAAGATATGCAGGATTGTATGCATCTGTGGAAAGCATCTTGTCCGGAAATATTACCATCTGGTTTGGGAATTGCTCTGCCCAGGACAAGAAGGCTCTGCAGAGAGTAGTGCGTTCGGCCGAACACACTATGGGAACTATACATCAGGAGGTGCAACTCCAGAGCCAATAAAATCATGGGAGACCCCTTCCACCCCTGCAACGGACTGTTCCAGCTGCTATGGTCAGGCAAACGCCTCCGTTGCCATGCTGTGAGAACGGAGAGGTTGAGAAGAAGCTTCTTCCCAGAGACCATTAGGAATGTAAACTGCTACCTCACCAGGGACTAACTTTACTGAACCACTTTACTGCTTTTTTATAAAAATTGCTGTTTTTTTCTCTTTTTCCTTCTGCCCACAATATTTAATATGATAAAGAACATGTGATTGTTTTACATTTTGTTTGTAGTTTGTTTGTCTTTTTGCCACTTTTCATTTCACTGCACATCTCGTATGTGTATGTGACGAATAAACTTGACTTGACTTGACTTGGGACTAATTAGCTTGGTGTAAGTGTGAATTGTCCCTAATGTATGTAGGATAGTGTTAATATGCGTGGATCGCTGGTCGGTGGGGGCTCGTTGGGCTTAAGGGCCTGTTTCCGCGCTGTATCTCTAAAGTAAACTAAATAATCCTTCATCAGATCCTTTCTTCTGCGAAGCTGAGCAGAAATCTGAAACATAATCTGAACCTTTGAAACCTTTGAATTGGCTCTCCTTTCTGAGACAATTAAGAGTGTCAATAATTCATGTGAATAGATTTTTATTGGGTTAAGACATGACAAATCACAATGCAGTGTTAGGAAATGGAGTGGGAGGGAAATCAATAATGAATTTCATCAGAATATTTTCAATCTCTTACCTTGTCGGGGATGCGATTGTTTTCCGGATCGTATCTCCGGTCGCTCTGCAGCCTAACATCATGGAGCTGGAGGCCTCGCTCGGGCCTGACTTTGAGCCCACCGCGGGGAAGTGGACTTTCCATCAGAGCTGATCCCTTGCCTGGGATCGACACTCCAACCACGGCTGCGGATTTCAACATCGCAGAGCTCGCAGTCTCGGGTAGAGACCGAGTCGGGAAGCTCCAATGATGCAGAAGGTTTGTCCAGCCTTGACCCGGGGTCCGATCAGCCCGGCGCAGGGGAGCATAGATTCCCTCACTGATGCAGGAGGTTGCTCGCCCCAACACGGAGGGGCCCAAACGCCGCCGGCTACGGAGCCAAGATCATCCTGTCAACGGATAGCTCGTGGCCCCCGACCTTGGCAGAACATGTCAGGACTTTCATATGAAGAAAGACTGGATAGATTTGGTTTGTACTCGCTAGAATTTAGAAGATTGAGGGGGTTTCTTATAGAAACTTACAAAATTCTGAAGGGGTTGGACAGGCTAGATGCAGGAAGATTGTTTTCCCGATGTTGGGGAAGTCCAGAACAAGGGGTCACAGTTTAAG
This sequence comes from Leucoraja erinaceus, assembly GCF_028641065.1. Classification (NCBI taxonomy): domain Eukaryota; kingdom Metazoa; phylum Chordata; class Chondrichthyes; order Rajiformes; family Rajidae; genus Leucoraja; species Leucoraja erinaceus. Next base: position 330,585 of record NC_073382.1, read on the forward strand.
GATAAGGGGGAAATCTTTTAGGACCGAGATCAGAAAAACATTTTTCACACAGATAGTGGTGAATCTCTGCAATTCTCTGCCACAGAAGGTAGTTGAGGCCAGTTCATTGGCTATATTTAAGAGGGAGTTAGATGTGGCCCTTGTGGCTAAAGGGATCAGGGGGTATGGAGAGAAGGCAGGTGCAGGATACTGAGTTGGATGATCAGCCATGATCATATTGAATGGCGGTGCAGGCTCGAAGGGCCGAATGGCCTACTCCTGCACCTATTTTCTATGTTTCTATGTAACAAAGGGAAGAGATTAAACTTTTATTTGCCTTCCATCACAGTGAGGAATGGGGAGGAGTCACTGTGGTGGATGTTTATGTTAAAATGTATTTTGTGTGTTCTGGTGCTTTTTATTGGTATGACCGTATGGCAAATCAAATTCCTCGTATGTTGCAAAACGCACTTGGCTAATAAAGTACGATTAAGATTATGATTATTATTATTATGACGCCAGGACAAACTCGAGGGGTTGAGTGATCTATTAAAGATAAAATTGACCCTAAATGATAAGCATAATCTGTTGCTGTAATGTCTTCTGAACTGCCATGAATGGAAGATACTGCATAGAAATAGAAAAAGGGGAGGAGGAGGAGCCCGAGGGCGGGGGGATGGGAGGAGACAGCTAGAGGGTTAAGGAAGGGGAGGAGACAGCAAGGGCTAGCAAAATTGGGAGAATTCAATATTAATGCCATCAGAACGCAAGCAACCCAGGCGGAATATGAGGTGCTGTTCCTCCAATTTCCGCTGTTGCTCACTCTGGCAATGGAGGAGACCCAGGACAGAGAGGTTGGATTGGGAATGGGAGGGGGAGTTGAAGTGCTGAGCCATCGGGAGGTCAGGTTGGTTATAGCGGACTGAGCGGAGGTGTTCGGCGAAACGATCGCCCAACCTACGCTTAGTCTCCCCGATGTAAATCACCTGACACCTAGAGCAGCGGATGCAGTAGATGAGGTTGGAGGAGATGCAGGTGAACATTTGTCGCACCTGGAACAACTGCTTGGGTCCCTGAATGGAGTCAAGGGGGGAGGTGAAGGGACAGGTGTTGCATTTCTTGCGGTTGCAATGGAAAATGACCGGGGAGGGGGTGGTACGGGAGGGAAGGGAAGAATTGACAAGGGAGTTGCTGAGGGAGCGGTCTTTGCGGAAGGCAGACATGGGGGGAGATGGGAAGATGTGGCGAGTGGTGGGGTCACGTTGGAGGTGGCGGAAATGGCGGAGGATTATGTGTTGTATTTGCCGGCTGGTGGGGTGAAAGGTGAGGGTCCACATTGACCATCAGTTCTATGCTCTCCCATTTTCTAGATTATTACTTCAGTCTGAAGAACGGTCTCGGCCCGAAACGTCACCTATTCCTTCGCTGCTTCACCCGCTGAGTTTCTCCAGCATTTTTGACTTCTTGATTTTTCCAGCATCTACTGTTCTTTCTTAAGAATAAGGGGTCAGCCATTTAGAACGGAGATGAGGAAACACTTTTTCACACAGAGAGTTGTGAGTCTGTGGAATTCTCTGCCGCAGAGGGCGGTGGATGCAGGTTCTCTGGATACTTTCAAGAGAGAGCTAGATAGGGTTCTTAAAGATAGCGGAGTCAGTGGATATGGGGAGAAGGTAGGAACGGGGTACTGATTGTGGATGATCAACCATGATCTTATAGAAATGGTGGTGCTGGCTCGAAGGATCGAATGGCCTACTCCTGCACCTATAAAAATAATTGAAAAATAAAGAAATAATGTGGGAGGAAAGCAGAGCATAGTAGTGAGGTCACAGTGAGAAGGTGCAATCTGAATGCAGACAGCACCCGAGGCCCGTATTGAAGCCTGGTCTCTGGAGCTGTGAGGCAGCAGCTCTACCAGCTGCACCACTTTGCTGTCTGTGGATTGCAGCAACAAGAAGGCTTTAGCTTCAACCCTCAGTCCAGAGACATAGAAACATAGAAAATAGGTGCAGGAGGAGGCAATTCGGCCCTTCGAGCCAGCACCGCCATTCATTGTGATTAAGGCTGATCGTCCCCAATCAATAACCCGTGCCTGCCTTCTACCCATATCCCTTGACTCCACTAGCCCCTAGAGCTCTATCTAACTCTCTCTTAAATCCATCCAGTGACTTGGCCTCCACTGCCCTCTGTGGCAGGGAATTCCACAAATTCACAACTCTCTGGGTGAAAACGTTTTTTCTCACTTCAGTCTTAAATGACCTCCCCTCTATTCTAAGACTGTGGCCCCTGGTTCTGGACTCGCCCAACATTGGGAACATTTTTCCTGCATCTAGCTTGTCCAGTCCTTTTATAATTTTATATGTTTCTATAAGATATCCCCATCATCCTAAACTCCAGTGAGTACAAGCCTAGTCTTTTCAATCTTTCCTCATATGACGGTCCTGCCATCCCAGGGATCAATCTCGTGAACCTATGCTGCACTGCCTCAATCACAAGGATATCCTCCCGCAAATTAGGAGACCAAAACTGTACACAATACTCCAGATGTGGTCTCTGAGAGTTGCTAAGGTTGAGAGTGGCGGCACGGTGGTGCAGCGCTAGCTTGGCTGCCACTTAGGCGACTTTTCAGGCGACTGCTGGGACTGTCAAGTCACCGGCAGTTGCCTGATAAACCGACAACAGGAACGGCGAATGTCTGAGTAGAACACACACATACATCGCTTCCTTCACCAGCCCGTTATGCAGGCGGGGGACAGGGCAAGTGGGGGAGCGCAGTCCGAGTGATATTCACACTGTGTGCAAAGCCAAGGTGATACAGACACACACCGCGATGAGCAGGAAGGTTGGCGCTGTAATTAAGACGGTGAAAGCACAGTTTACGGGAAGGGTCACGTAAGACCTTTAAAACAGGAGGGGAGAGGGGGGGCGAGAGGGGAGAAGGAGTGGAGACAACATTTAAGAAGCCAGAGATACACGGCTGTGAAGCTCGGCGGACATTGACATTACCGGTCGGTTATCCTTGGTTTTGAAAACTACTGTTTACGTTTTTTTTTCACCCAATGAGCCAATGAAATTCACCGGTCAGCACCGGCTACAACCTACGAGAACCTTCGACCTCCTGGCGACCCACCTACGGCACGAGAATTCTCGCTAATCTCCATGGCGGCTTCATTCCAGTCGCCGCGAATTTTTCAACATGTTGAAAAATTCTCAGTGACCATAACATCCGGATGCGACTCGGTCTCAGAATGCGGGAACTCCTCCCGGCCACGAATGCCACTACCCACTAACCACCCGCGAACATGTGGTGACCATTAGGCGACTGCATAGTCTCCTGCAGTTGCCTAATAAGTCGACTAAGTGGGACAGGCCCATTACAGTGCTTGCAGCGCCAGGGACCTGGGTTCAATCCCGACTATGGGTGCAGTCTGTACAGAGTTTGAATGTTCTCCCCATGACTGCGTGGGTTTTCTCCAAGATCATTTCCTCGCACACTCCAAAGGCGTACAGGTTTGGAGGTTAATTGGCTTTGTGTCAATGTAAATAGTCCCTAAAGTGTGTAGGATAGTGTTAATGTGTGGGTATCGCTGGTCGGGCGGACTCGGTGGGCTGAAGGGCCTGTTTCCGCGCAGTATCTCTGTATCTCTAAACACTGAACACACAACACAAACTCCCAGTGTTGATCTAAGACAGAGGTGCCATCTAGTGGATGGTGAGCGAAGCTCACACTGTTTGTTGATGTTAAAGATCCTTTGTCTCTATATAGGAGTCACCCTCAAAGTCCGGGCCAATTCTGATCCCTCGTCCGATATTTACCAACATGATCATAATGGGAGTTCTGCAAGTCCCGATTGTCAGCTCAGTAGCCCACTGCAATCCCTCTCCCATCCCATATAACCTTATAACAATTACAGCACGGAAACAGGCCATCTCGATCCTTCTAGTCCGTGCCGAACACATAATCTCCCCTAGTCCCATATACCTGCGCTCAGACATAACCCTCCATTCCCTTCCCATCCATATAACTATCCAATTTATTTTTAAATGATAAAAACGAACCTGCCTCCACCACCTTCACTGGAAGCTCATTCCACACAGCTACCACTCTCTGAGTAAAGAAGTTCCCCCTCATGTTACCCCTAAACTTCAGTCCCTTAATTCTCAATCCCCTCCCCTCCTTGGCCCTCTGCCGCCACTAAAAGAAGATAGACACAAAAAGCTGGAGTAACTCAGGCAGCATCTCTGGAGAGAAGGAACGGGTGATGTTTTGGGTTGAGACCCTTCTTCAGACTGCTCTGGTGAGAAGGAATAGGCCTCCCTCCACTAAACGACGCTTGACCAGTTACACAGTTTGCAACGATGTATCCCTCTTGGATCCTTGGGCAGAAATCCCAGGGGGACACATCACTCCCAGTGGGGGGTGTCAATGTTGTTAAATGTTTCTATTAACATCGTATTAACACGATGTGTCACCAATTGCGTTTTGACCTTCGAGTATTACTGAAGGAGAATTTTTTAAAGCTGTCTAATGCGGGTACATTTACCATTTGATCTAATTGGGTGTATTGGTGGATGGGAAAGATTTAAACAGGTATCGGGTTTAAACGGGTCAGGGCTCCGGTCGAACGGGTTTCCTGGCTGGCTTGCAGGTAGGTCCCTCATTCACGGTCACTCACGTTATTTAGTATGTTTTTCCCATCTCTCTCTCTCTCTCCCCCCTCGAAGGTTGGTTCTGTTTGCCTTTATTTGCTTCAGATTTATTTGTTTAACTGTTATTTATCACATTGTAGCTTTTGAAAGATTCAAACGGGTATCGGACGCTTTCTAAGGGCTGAATCGGCCCGTTCTCGAGGCCTTTCATCGCCCGGTGCAGCTTGAAATCAAATTGCTGCATCAAAGCGATCGAGGCTTCCGATGTTGAAGCCCCCGCCGACTGGTTTTAAGCCATGCCGGGGATGAAAGGCCCCGTGAACGGGCCGATTCAAACCCCACAATTTGGGGCAGACGAAGCTGCTGTTGCTGGAGTTCGGAGTCGGTCACCAACCAGGTTATCTCCCGATGTTACCGTCCACAGAGCCCAAGGCTGAAGCCTCCGAAGCCTCGTGTGTGTGTGGGCGCATGCGCATGGACACCAAGAAATTGTGTCCCCCCCATGTTTTGATGGCAATTCCCGCCCCTGCTTGGATCACACTGCCCCTCGTCAACAGTTGACCTTTCAGAGAACCTCCCTAACCAGAGGTCATCAGTTGCTGGCACTGATTTGTCCTGGTCTTTTCTTGCATCCAGCCCCCCCCCTTCCTCCCCCCCCCCCCCTTCACCTCCCTACAATCAGTCTGAAGAAGAATCCCGACCCAAAATGTCACCTATCCATTTTCTCCAGAGAAGCTGCCTGTCCCAATGAGTTTCTCTTGGAACTTGTTTCTATCTTCAGCCTGCAGCAAAGCTACGACCACACTTCTAAAGTATTGCAAGGAGCACTCACGATACGATACGATACAATACAATGCAATATGATAGAATTCTATTTATCCCAGGAGGGAATTGGTCAGCCATGATTCATAAAACACAACAAGATACACAGAACATGAAATTAACGTGACAAGTGGAAAGTCTAGGCTTGAGGATGTGCAAAGATTGGAGGGGGGGAGGGGAGTCAGTCTACCCCACAACAGGGGCGGGAGGAGTTGTACAGTTTGATAGCCACAGGGAAGAAGGATCTCCTGTGGCGTTCTGTGTTGCATCTTGGTGGAACCAGTCTGTTGCTGAAGGTGCTCCTCAAGTTGACCAGTGTGTCATGGAGGGGGTGTGAGCTGTATTGTCCAGGATGCTCCGCAGTTTGAGGAGCATCCTCCCCTCCAAGACCGACCTCCCGTGAATCCAATTCCGCCCCCAGGACGGAGCCAGGTATGGTGGTGCAGCGGTAGAGTTGCTGCCTTACAGCTCTTACAGCGCTGGAGACCCGGGTTTGATCCCGACTACGGGTGCTGTCTGCATGGAGTTTGTACGTTCTCCCAGGATCGCTGGTCGGTGTGTACCAGGTGGGCCGCAGGGCCTGTTTCCGCGCTGTATAACTCAACTAAACTGAACTAAACCTTGCGATTGTGTGAAACATATACAAGTATAAACATTTATTTTTACTTTACAGGTAGAGGGCGCCAGACCACTGGACTGTTGCAAGACAAGGGAATCATTAAAGGCTCAGCAATATGGTAGATAACCTATCTGACTTAACTGATGTTAGTTACAAACCAAATAACACTTTGATCGCAAGAACATTGTGTACGTTGAGTGCCTGGAATTTAAAAGGTAGTTCAGCGCCACCAGTTGGCCATGGCTTGCAACTGCACAATTAAAAAAAGTTGCCAGTGAATATAAAGAGTAACTCAGCGGGACAGGCAGCATCTCTGGAGAGAAGGAAACGGGTGACGTTTCAGGTTGAGACCCTTCTTCAGACTTCAGTAGTCCAACGTCCACTCTTGCCTCTTTCTTAATGGCCTGTCCCACTGTACGAGGTAATTCAAGAGCTCTCCCGAGTTGGAAAAAAAAACAAACTCGTGGTAACACGTAGAATGTACGTAGCATGTACGTCGGAGATCAGGACGTCTCTTAGCGGCTCGTAACGCTAACGGCAGGTACTCGGGGAAACGCGGTAAGCTCAGGAAGATTTTTCAACATGTTGAAAAATGTCCACGAGAGCCCCGAGTACCTACGAGCGGCTATTACCGTAATTCTCCTAGTTCGAATCAGTGGAAACTCGGGAGAACTCTTGAATTAGCTCGTACAGTGGGACAGCCCCATTACTCTTTATATAAGTGAAGAAACTCTTGCTGTCCTCTTTTATATTATTGGCTAGCTTACCTTCGTATTTCATCTTTTCTCCCCGTATTGCCTTTTAAGTTACCTTCTGTTGTTCTTTAAAAGCTTCCCAATCCTTAGGCTTCCTACTCATCTTTGCAATGTTATACGCCATTCGCCCTCTAGAATCTTTCTTCCTCTTTGGAATGAAAAGATTCTGCATCTTCCGGATTATTCCCGGAAATTCCTGCCATTGCTGTTCCACCGTCATCTCTGCCAGGGTACCTTCCCAGTCAACCTTGGCCAGCTCCTCCCTCATGCCTCTGTGGTCCCCTTTGCCCAGCTGCAAGATCGACACATCCGATTTCACCTTTCCCTCTCAAATTGCAGATTTAAAACTTATTTGATTTAATTTAATTTATTATCATTGTCTTCAATGGAGAGACAACAAAATTATTTTTTCCTTACAGTCATACAAAATTAAAAATAAATAAATAAATAAATAGATAAATAAATAAAATTTAAAAAACACAAAACACAGAACACAGTAGTCCGCAACACAAACATCCCCACAGCAGCATCAAAGTTCCCCACTGTGAGGGAAGGGACCAAAGTCCAGTCAACCTCCTCGCTGATGTTCCCCAATGTTCACCCGTGGTCGGGGCCTCCTGAGCACCGTGTAGAATAGAATAGAATATGTTTATTGTCATTGCACAAAACTGAGCAACAAAATTCCATTTGCTTCTCCTCCGTTAAAAGAAATACAACACAACACCAATGCACATATGTACAGTTAATAGTAGAATATAAATACATTTTTAAAAGAGTTTAAAAGAATTTAGCGGTATTCCTCGAAGTTACTTCTTGCTTCCCAGTGTTCACTATTGGAGTTAAGCTCTTTTATCGCACAATGGTAGAAACTATTTTTTAGTCTACCAGTGCGAGCCTGCAGAGACCTGAATCGCCTCCCGGAGGGTAGCAGAGTAAAAAGGTGGTTGGCAGGGTGGGATGTGTCCTTCTTGATATTTATGGCCCTGCGCAAGCATCGGGCCTTGTATATGTCATCCAAGGAGGGCAGGTTAGCGTTTGTAATGCGCTGCTCAGTTTTTATAATTCCCTGCAGCGCCCTCCTCTCAGCCACAGTACAGCTGGCAAACCACACCAGGATTCCATAGGTGAGGATACTTTCCACGGCGCATCGATAGAAGGACAGCAGCAGTGGCTGTGAGACGTTAGCTCTCCATAGAGACCTTAGGAAATACAGCCGCTGATGAGACCTCTTCACGAGAGTGACGGTGTTCATTTGCCATTTGAGGTCCTGGGAGATGTTTATTCCCAGGAACTTAAAGTCGTTGACTCTCTTCACCATGTCTCCTTTGATGTGTAAGGGAGCAGGTTCCTCTCTCCTCTTCCTCCTGAAGTCAATGACAAGTTCTTTTGTCTTTGATGGGTTTAGTAGCAGGTTGTTTTTGGTACACCAGACGGTCAGTTTTTGGACTTCATCCCTGTAGGCAGAATCGTCATCGTTGTTTATCAGTCCCACCACAGTCGTGTCGTCCGCAAACTTGATGATCCTGTTTGTACTGTGTGTTGGTATACAGTCGTAAGTGTATATTGTATACAAGATGGGACTCAGCACACACCCTTGTGGCGCTCCTGTGCTGAGCGTCAGGACTGGGGAGTAATTGGACCCCATCCTGACAGTCTGTGGACGGTCTGTTAAAAAGTCCTTAATCCATCCACATGTGTTTGCATTAACACCTAAATCAGACAGTTTGTCCACCATTCTGCTGGGGTTGATAGTATTAAATGCAGAACTAAAATCTACAAATAACATCCGCACATATGAGCCAGGACGCTCCAGATGTGCCAGTGCAGAATGTAGAGCTGTGTTGATGGCATCTTCCGTTGACCTATTAGCTCTATACGCAAACTGATGCTGATCCAGGGTGGGTGGGAGTGAGGACTTAATGTGGGCCATGACCAGCCGTTCAAAACATTTCATCACGGTCGAAGTGAGAGCAACAAGTCTATAGTCATTCAAGCTCATAATGAATGTTTTTCTGGGTACAGGCACGATGGTAGCAGTCTTAAAGCATTTAGGGACAGTGCACTTTAACAGAGAGAGGTTAAAGATTTTGCTAAAAAACCTCCGCTAACTGGTCTGCACAGTCCCGCAATACTCTCCCTGGGATGCCATTTGGTCCAGCAGCCCTCCTGGGGTTGACCCTGCGGAGTGTTCTTCTGACGTCCTCCGTACTCACAGCTAGTGGCGGGTTGCCGCTACAAGCGGCCCAATGTCTTATCATATTGTGGTCACCAGCTTCTTCCTAGTGGCTCCTTTACCTTGAGTCCAGTCTGTCTAGCCCTTCATCAGCCCAGCTATTCCATGCATTGGTTTATCACGAGAGAGTAAAGAGAGAGTCAAGAGTGATTTCTTGTCCTATGTCCCAGGTAGAACAATGAAATTATTACTTGCTGCAGCACGACAGAATATGTAAACATAGTACACCATAAAGAATATAATAAACGAGAGAGAAAAGAAAAATTCAGTGTGTGTACATATACACATAGTCACAAATACACGACTGATAGCCAGATTGAAGAAGGATCACCTGTGGCGTTCTGTGCTGCATCTTGGTGGAACCAGTCTGTTGCTGAAGGTGCTCCTCAGGTTGACCAGTGTGTCATGGAGGGAGTGAGCTGTATTGTCCAGGATGCTCCGCAGTTTGAGAAGCATCCTCCCCTCCAAGGCCAACCTCCCCATGAATCCAACTCCAACTCCGCCCCCAGGATGGAGCCAGCCTCCCTGATGAGTTTGTTAATCCTTTGTGAATTAGGAGTAGTCCATAAGCATGTGAGGAAGGAGAGGTTATGGAGTCAATCTAACAGTAGGCGTCGCCTTGATGGGCTGAAGAAAATTCTTCTTTGCCACAAGAAATAATGGCAGCACCACTGGGATATTGAAAATTGAATTGGGAGATTTGTTGGTGTTGTCACCCAGATAGTTGTGAATCTGAGGATTTATCTGCCTCAGAGGGCGGCGGAGGCCAATTCTCTGGATGCTTTCACGAGAGAGTTGGATAGAGCTCTTAAAGATAGCGGAGTCAAGGGATATGGGGAGAAGGCAGGAAGATGATCAGATATGATCACAATGAATGGTGGTGTTGGCACGAAGGGTCGAATGGCCTGCACCTATTGTCTATTGTCAGGAAGCGCTTAGAATGATATGACACGGAAACAGGCCCTTAGGCCCAACTCACCCGTGACAACTAAGTTGCCCACCCGAGCCTATTGTCTATTCATTGAAACATATAAGATTGTTAAGGGCTTGGACACACTAGAGGCAGGAAACATGTTCCCCATGTTGGGGGAGTCCAGAACCAGGGGCCACAGTTTAAGAATAAGGAGTAAGCCATTTAGAACGGAGACGAGGAAACACTTTTTCTCACAGAGAGTGGTGAGTCTGCGGAATTCTCTGCCTCAGAGGGCGGTGGAGGCCGGTTCTCTGGTTACTTTCAAGAGAGAGCTAGATAGGGCTCTTAAAGATATCGGAGTCAGGGGATATGGGGAGAAGGCAGGAACGGGGTACTGATTGGGGATGATCAGCCATGATCACATTGAATGGCAGTGCTGGCTCGAAGGGCCGAATGGCCTACTCCTGCACCTATTGTCTGTTGAGTTAGTGCTGGTCCATAACCAAACCTTTCGAAGAGCTTTGTTGTACCCGTCGATGCACCTTATTTGCAACCTCCTTTACCACTTCCTCTGGCAACTTATTCTATACATTTACCACTCTCTGTGTGAACAAGTTACCCCTCAGGTCCTTTTTAAATATTTCCCTCTCACTTCAAACCAATGCCCCCTCATTTTTACACTACCCTATTCTAGGGAAATGAGCAGGAAACATAGAAAACAGGTGAGGAGTAGGCCATTCGGCCCTTCAACCAGCACCTCCATTCAATATGATCATGGCTAATCATCCAACTCAGTATCCTGTACCTGCTTTCTCTCCATCCCCCGATCCCTTTAGCCTCAACTGCCTTCTGTGGCAGAGAATTCCAGAGATTCACCACTCTCTGTGTGTGAAAAATGTTTTCCTCATCTCAGTCCTAAAAGATTTCCCCCTTATCCTTAAACTGTGACCCCTTGTTCTGGATTTCCCCAACATCGGGAACAATCTTCCAACCCCTTAACAATTGAGGAGTTGGCAGAGAATTCCACAGATTCACAACACTCTGCGTGAAAATGTTTTCCCTCATCTCAGGCCTACCCCTTATTCTTATAATGTGACCTCTGGTTCTGGACTCCCCCAACACTGGGAACATTTTTCCTGCATCTATCCTGTCCAATCTCTTAATTACTTTACATGTTTCTTTACGATTCCCTCTCATACTTCTAAATTCCAGTGAATATAAGCCCAGTCGATCAATTCTTTCATCATACGTCAGTCCAGCATTCAGGGAATTACCAGTAACCTTGTGAACCTACGCTGCACTCCCTCAATAGCAAGAATGTCCTTCCTCAAATTAGGAGACCAAAACTGTACACAATACTTCAGGTCTGGTCATGCCAGGGCCCTGTACAACTGCAGTAGGACTTCCTTGCTCCTATACTCAAATCCTCTCGCGATGAAGGCCAACATGCCCTTTGGATTTTTTTCACTGCCTGCTGGAAGGAACTGCAGATGCTAGTTTAAACCAAAGATGGACACAAAAAGCTGGAATAACTTAACGGTTCAGGCAGCATCTCTGGAGAAAAGGAATAGGTGACATTTCGAGTCAGCCTAAAGAAGGGTCTCGACCCGGAACGTCACCTATTCCTTTTCTCCAAAGATGCTGACTGACCTGCTGAGTTACTCCAGATTTTTGTATCTAACTAGGGAAGTGAGTGGTGGCTATTCAATATACAGTATCTGCGCCCCTTAGGGTATAATATTAATCTGAAAATAACCTCACCTATTACCTGCCATGTTTTGCCTTCCCCTCCTCCCTTCTAACTCTTTCACAGGTGCTGTCTGTACGGAGTTTGCACGTTCTCCCTGTGACTGCGTGAGCTTTCTCCGGGATCCCTGGTTCCCCCCCCCCCACGTATAGTCTTGTCGGTTAATTGGCTTGGTATCAATGTAAAATTGTCCCCACTGTCTGTAGGATAGTATTAGTGTACGGGGATCGCTGGTCGGTGGGCCAAAGGGCCTGTTTCCACGCTGTATCATAAACTAAACAAAAACAGGCAGGTGGTGCTGGCAAATGTTAAAAAAAGAACATGATTCGATGCTGTGTAAACAAATGAGTGATTGACTCTCCTCATAGAAAATAATTTGCAGGAGTCAACATGATCATGGCTGATCTTCCAAAATTAGTACCCCGTTCCTGCTTTTTCCCCATATCCCTTGATTCCGTTATCCCAAAGGGCCTGTCCCACTATATGAGTTTACCCAAGAGCTCTCCCGAGTTTAAAAACAAATCAAACTTGTGGTAAGTACGTAGAACGTACATAGCGGGTACGTCGGAGCTCGGGACGTCTCTTAGCGGCTCGTAATGCTAACGGAAGTTACTCGGTAACATCGGTAAGCTCGTGACGTTTTTTTCAACACGGTGAAAAATGTCCACGAGAGCCCCGAGTACCTACGAGCGGTTATTACCGTGATTCTCCGAGTTCATAGAAAAATAGACATAGAAAATAGGTGCAGGAGTAGGCCATTCGGCCCTTCGAGCCTGCACCGTCATTCAATATGATCATGGCTGATTATCCAACTCAGTATCCTGTTCCTGCCTTCTCTCCATACCCCCTGAATCAGGGGAAACTCGGGAGAGCTCTTGAAGTACCTCGTACTGTGGGACAGGCCCTTAATTCTCCCTTGAAGACATCCGGTGAATTGGCCTCCACTGCTAATTCCCAGAATGTCCTGCATTTTACCAGAAATAGAACAAAACCCATTGAGCTCTTTGTTTCTCGTTGACTCATGACCTAAATTACAAGACAAATCACAGATAATGACTGGGCATGAATTTCAAAATCAATCATTACCACAAATGTTATTCTGTTTCAATGTAAACTTCCATTGAGATTAAACTGTTTTGTGTGGTGTGGGTTTAGGTGTATTCAACAGGAAACTGACTTTAGTCATCTTTACCCATCAGTCATCTCCTTCTATCAGATGTGCCACTGTTGATGAAGGGAGTGATTTTCAGCTGGGTTGCCAGAGTTTGGGGCCATTTTATTCTCCCAGATACATATAACATTGTACAATGTAGCTGAAGACAGGGCAGAACTACCTTCAGAGTCCATGTTTACAGTAATATCCTCTGTTAGTTGACTGTACATTGCAGAGATAGTGCAACAAGCGTGGAAACAGGCCCTTCGGCCCAACTTTCCCATATTAGCCAATGTGTCCTATCTACACTAGTCCCACCTACCTGCATTTAGCCCAAATCCCTTGAAACCTGGTCTATCCATGTACCTTTATTGCACACCAGAAATGTAGTCCATATTCATAGGTCATAGCAGAATTAGGCCTTTCGGCCCATCGAGCCTACTCCACCATTCAATCCTGTCTGATCTATCTTTCCCTCCCAACCATCACCAGGAGGTGTCGCACGATGGCAGCCTCGCCAACAGTCTGTCAGTCTTTTCGTCTTTTTTTTTGTTATTTTTAGTGTGTTTTAAAAATGTGTGTTAAAGTTCTCTGGTTTGTTTTATGTGGGGGAGGGGGTCGGGGGAAATTGTTTTTCAGTCTGCTACCTTGCCGGAGATGCGATTGTTTTCCGGATCGTATCTCCGGACACTCTGCAGCCTAACATCGTGGAGCTGGAGGCCTCGCTCGGGCCTGACTTTGAGCCCCACCGCGGGGACGTGGACTTACCATCGTAGCCGATCCCTTGCCTGGGATCGACGCTCCAACCGCGGCCTGCGGATTTCAACATCAAGGAGCTCGCAGTCTCGGGTAGAGACCGATGTCGGGAAGCTCCAAACGACGCGGAAGGTTTCGACCAGCCCCGACCCAGGGTCAGATTGCCCGGCGCAGGGGAGCTGAGATGCAGGAGCTTGATCGTCCCGACGAGTTGGGCCCAAATGCCGCCGATTACAGGAGCTAAAATCGCCCCGTCAACGGAAGGCTCGAGGCCCCCGACTGCGGGAGAACAAAGATGGGAAGAGATTAAACTTTTTTCCATCACAGTGAGGAATGTGGAGGAGTCACTGTGGTGGATGTTTATGTTAAAATGTATTTTGTGTAGTATGCTCTTGCTTTTTATTGGTATGACTGTGGCAAATGAAATTCCTCGTATGTTGTAAAACATACTTGGCTAATCTTCTTCTTTCGTGTGGCATGCCCAGCTTAAAGTTGTAGGACAACTTGTTCTATTTGATCTTTTATTTGTGCATGTCTAGTTGATTGCATTAGTCGAAACAGGGCGGACCACATGAAGTTTGTAATCCTCCACCCCACTTGGCTAATAAAATATTATTATGATTATGAACCCCATTTTCCTGCCTTCCAGACACATTTGACACCCTTACTAATCAAGAACCTGTCAATTTTTGCTTTAAAAATACTCATGACATGGCCTCCACAGCCATCTGTGTAAATGAATTCCACAGATTCACCACCCTCTGGCTAAAGAAATTCCTCCTCATCTCCTTTCTAAAGGTACGTCCAGATCCATTCAATCATTAGAGCATTGGCTTTTCCAATACTAAATGAAAATCAAACTGCTGATGCTGGACATGTAAAATGACAACTTTACTTGGACCAACTCCGACACCTCCCTCCCCACTCCCCATCTCACAGTCTCCATCACAGGAAATACACTATTGACTGACATCGTACATCTTAAACCTTCCCAGTCTGAAGAAAGGTCTTGACCCGAAACGCCACCCATTCCTTCTCTCCAAAGATGCTGCCTGTCTCTCTGAGTTACTCCAGCATTTTGTATCTATCTTCGATCTAAACCAAATCTACCTCCAGAAGCAGGATAGCGGAAGAAGATTTAGTGGCAGCTTCTTCCTCTATAGGTTCTTCCCATTAACCAAAGTGTAGTCCCGATCCTCCAACCTACCTTGTTGTAGACCTTGCACTTTTTCTGTAACTGTAACTGTAACACTACAATGCCTCAACATACCGTGCATTCTTGTATTTATCTCTGGGCATTACTAGTGTACTTGTGCATGGCTCAACTATAATTATGTACAATATGGTTTGACTGGGTAACAGGGAAAAAAGCATTTTGCTGTGTCTCGATACATGTGACAACAACAAACCAGCACCAAGGACAAGATTAAATGATTCAAAGGGGAACTGAAGATTGTAAGAGACATAAGTTGCAGAACAAAGGGGAAAAGATGGGGAAGTGGGACTAGCTGAACTGCCTTTGTGTAGAGGGGCAATCAGCCAAATAGACTTCATTCTGTGTTGTAACACTTCTGTGATTTAGTAAATCCTGTGGGCAGCTCAGTAGTGCAGCGGTAGAGTTGCTGCTCTACAGCGCCAGAAACCCAAGTTCGATCCTGACTACGGGTGCTGTCCACACAGAGTTTGTACAAATTCTCCCTGTGATCTTGTGGGTTTTCTCCAGGTGCTCTGGTGTCCTCCTACATTCCAAAGACGCTCGGTTTTGTGGGGTTCCTGTCCCACTTGCCGATTTTTTTCGGCGATTGCCGGTATCATTGACTGACGTGTCAGGTCACCGAAAATGTCGCAGCATGATGCAGTGTAATGACATATTGACATATTGACATAATTGCGTTTCCTCAAGTGTTGCAAAATTTTTTTGTCGCCGCTGGATTTTGAAATGTTCAAAATCTTTCGGCAACCCAGTCAATGACGCCGGCAGTCGTCGAAAAAATCGCCAAGTGGGACCGGCCCTTTAATTGGCTTCTGTAAATTGCCCCTGGTGTGTAGTATGCAAATGTGGGAAAACGTGGAACTAGTTTGTGGCCGATCATTGACCCGGTGGCCGAAGGGGACGTTTCTATGATATGATATTTCTAAACTAAGCTAATCGATGATTGAGAGAAATGAGACTAAATGGGTGAAATGATACAAGGCTGCTCTTCCATGAAGTCACTGAATGCCAAAATAGGTTCCCGAGTACAAGTTCCAGTGTTCCCATAACAGAGTGGCCAAAACTAAACACAATACGCCAAATGTGGCCTCATCAATGTAACTTAACCTCTCAACCTCTATATTCATTACTCTGACAAATGAAGACCAATTTGCCGAAAGCTTTCTTGACCTATGACACCATTTTCAAGAAGCAATGTACCTACACTCCTAGATATTTCTGCTCTGCCACTGACTCTCCCTATTACTAGCACTCCCCAGAGCCCTGCCATTCACGGTTAGATCCTACCCTGGTTAGACTTCCCAGAATGCAACAACTCGCCCTTCTTTGTATTAAACTCCATCAGCCATTCCTCAGCCCACCTGCCCAATCGTTGAAGGTCCTGTTGCGATTTTTGACAATCTTCACTATCCATAATACTACCCACTTTAGTATTCCGTTTCCTTCCATAAAGCCATTTTTCTATCCATTCAGATATCTCTCCTTGGATCCCATGCGAGATAACCTTCCAAGGCAGCCCAGCATGCAAAACCTTGTTAAATACTTCGCTGAAACCCATATATAAAACTTTTACAGATCTGCCCTCATCAACTTTATTGGTCACACCTTCAGAATAGAGATAAAATCAGTGAGACACAATCTCCAGTGTACAAAACCTTGCTGACTATATATACCTAATCATAAATGTGGGGTTAACCACTTTGGTAACAAAAACAGGAAGGCAGATTACTATCTAAATGGCGTCATTGGGAAAAGGGGAAGTGCAACGGGATCGGGGATCCTTGTACATCAGTCTATGAAAGTAAGCATGCAGGTGCAGCAGGCAGTGAAGAAAGCGAATGGCATGTTGGCCTTTATAACAAGAGGAATCGAATATAGGAGCAAAGAGGTCCTTCTGCAGTTGTACAGAGCCCTAGTGAGACCTCACCTGGAGTCTTGTGTACAGTTTTGGTCCCCTAAGTTGAGGAAGGACATTCTTGCTATTGAGGGAGTGCAGCGTAGGTTTACAAGGTTAATTCCCGGGATGGCGAGACTGTCATATGCTGACAGAATGAAGCAGCTGGGCTTGTACACTCTGGAGTTTAGAAGGATGAGAGGAGATCTCATTGAAACATATAAGATTGTTAAGGGCTTGGACACGCTAGAGGCAGAAAACATGTTCCCGATTTTGGGAGAGTCCAGAACCAGGGGCCACAGTTTAAGAATAAGGAGTAAGCCATTTAGAACGGAGGCGAGGAAACACTTTTTCTCACAGAGAGTGGTGAGTCTGGAATTCTCTGTCTCAGAGGGCGGTGGAGGCAGGTTCTCTGGATGCTTTCAAGAGAAACCTAGATAGGGATCTTATAAATAACGGAGTCAAGGGATAAGGGGAGAAGGCAGGAACGGGGTACTGATTGGGGATGATCAGCCATGATCACATTGAATGGCGGTGCTGGCTCGAAGGGCCGAATGACCTACTCCTGCACCTATTGTCTATTTTCTATTGTCTATCATGTGTCTATCTAAATGCATGTATACATGTGGAGAGGATGTTTCCACTGGTGGGGGAGTCGAGGTCACAGCCTTAGAATTAAAGGACGTTCTTTTAGGAAGGTGATGAGGAGGAATTTCTTTATTCAGAGGGTGGTGAATCTGTGGAATTCTTTGCCATGGAAAGCTGTGAATGCCAACTCAGTGGATATTTTTAAGGCAGAGATAGATTGATTCTTGATTAGTACGTGTGTCAGGAGTTATGGGGAGATGGCAGGAGAATCGGGTAAGGAGGGAGAGATAGATCAGCCATGATTGGATGGCGGAATAGACTTGATGGGCCGAATGGCCTAATTCTGCTCTTGTTTCTTATGATTTTATGATATCTTATACAAAGATATCCTTCTCCATTCCTTCCACCTCTCCCCTCCTACCCCTTTCACAATGTATTCTGTTCAATTTCCAATTTCAGTGCAGGGTTTTCTCTCCATAGAAACATAGAAACTAGGTGCAGGGGGAGGCCATTCGGCCCTTCGAGCCAGCACCGCCATTCATTATGATCATGGCTGATCGCCCCTATCAATAACCCGTGCCTGCCTTCTCCCCATATCCCTTGACTCCACTAGCCCCTAGAGCTCTATCTAACTCTCTTTTAAATCCATCCAGTGACCTGGCCTCCACTGCCCTCTGTGGCAGGGAATTCGATAAATTCACAACTCTCTGAAATAGATACTGTTTTTTGTACAGCGTGCATCCAATGTTTCCAGTTTTCCATCACTTACATAATTTCTATCCATTCTGCCATTGCCTTTAGCTATCATGAGTTTTTAAAAATAGAAACTCATTTCTCCTTTTCACACGTACTTATTACTTCATGGCAGACGATCAGATGGTGGAGGCTAATGTTTTCACACAAGAAACTGCAGAACCAAAACTACTCTCCAGAGCAAAACACGGAGTGAAAGTTACAAGGAAATCCCGGATGAGCCAATGAGGAATTTCTTTACAAAATTCGTGCTAAGGTTCACTTCTGTAAGAATGATGTCGATTTTCGTTTTACCAAAAGCAACACATGAACCTGTTTCTTTTAGTTTATTGTCACAGGTGCCGAGGTACAGTGAAATGGTTTTGTTGTGTGCAAACCAGTCAGCATAGGTTTCACCTGAAGATGGACACAAAATGCTGGAGTAACTCAATGGGACAGGCAAAATCTCTGGATAAAAGGAATGGGTGGAGTTTCAGGTCGAGGACCTTAACATCACCCATTCCTTCTATCCCAGAGATGCTGCCTGCCCCGCTGAGTTTTTACTCCAGCATTTTTTGTCCATCTTTAGTGTAAACCAGCATCTGCAGTTCCTTCCGACACATTGGTGTCAACCAAAGCAGTTTGTTTTGTCATGTGTACCAAGGTAATGTGAAAAGCTTTGTTTTGCGTTCTACCCCATCAAATCAGATATTGCTATACATAAGTACGTATAATTAAGTCAAATTCAAGTATAATAGGAAGAGCAAAGGGGGGAAGTAAAGATCCCATCTGATCCATTGATAAATTCCAATATCTGGTCATAAGGTCGTAAGTGATAGCAGCAGAATTAGGCCATTCGGCCCATCAAGTCTACTCCGCCATTCAATCATGGCTGATCTATCTCTCCCTCCTAACCCCATTCTCTTGCCTTCTCCCCATAACCCTTGACACCTGTGCTAATCAAGAATCTATCTACATCTGCCTTAAAAATATCCATTCACAAGAATTTGCCATATTCATCACCCTCTGACTAAAGAAATTCCTCCTCATCTCCTTCCTGAATGAATGTCCTTTAATTCTGAGGCTCTGACCTCTAGTCCTAGATTCTTCCACTGGTGGAAATATCCTCTCCACATCCACTCTATCCAAGCCATTCACAATTCGGTAAGTTTCAATGAGGTGTCCCCTCATCCTTCTAAACTCCAGCGAGTACAGGCCAAGTGCCGTCAAACGCTCATCATATGTTAACCCATATGGTTAGCGGTGAAAGCAGAGGGGTAGGATAATGAATGACCAATGTGGGACTGGTCTTTGATCATGTTTTTCTGCTTTTCGGGGGCCGTGTGGAGAGCAGCTGGGGTCAATGGTGGGGAGTCTGGTTTGCGTGATAGAATGGGCTACATCTATGAAAAACCTACTTATTTTAACTACTAAACCAGGTTCGCTTCTTAATAAACAGACACCACACAAACTGTTTGGTAGACCAGTTCAAAACTTTACTTAACATCGGCCGATGGAAGGGAGGGAGAACTCCAGTCAAGTGACCAACACAGACACTTGACTGTCCTCAGCCACCTTCCCCTAACAACAGAATTACATTGCCTTAAATAGGTTTTTTTTGTCCCCTTAGCACATTCCACAGACATTAGTCATGGTCAGAGGTACAGGAAAAGGTTTCCACAGAATGCATCACATCAAACCTTTTGTTTACATGGTACAAGATATACTGAAAACATTGGCCATCTGCTTTATCTCCAAATAGACCACCCTAGCTCTCTTTGCTGCTTCCTCTGTCATTTGGTCCCTCATAAACATAGGTCATTTGTTTTTATGGCATCCTTTATTGCCTCCTCCCCATAAACATTGGTCATTTGGTTTATGGCATCTTACTTCAAAGATATCTCTAGCTCCTTCTCTCTGCCTGTCACTTGGGAGACAATGTTATAGGATTTATTATCTCACACACCCCGCAACCTGAGGAAAGCCTAATTTGACACTAAATATAAGCTGTAAGCTAGCCCAGAAACCAATTTAATATCTTCTTATATTTTTAACTAAAATTCGGCTTCATCATTCCATCCTTTTATCAAAATTTTGATAACAACTACAGTCCTTGCTGAGTACATACGAAAGACCATAAGCATCTCATCAGACAAATTAATAGTACACTAGTAACACAATCAATTCATAGTGGACAATCGTTCCACAAGTCCCTCCAAACATTTTAAATGGCCACCAACCTCCCCCGGACGTGACACTAAGATACTACCATAGGACAGGAAAAGGATCATAAAAATTGCTCAGCCTTTATTCGGCTTCATTTGGAATTCCCCGTGTGCTGGTGTAACTGGTTCATGCTTCTCTTGTGTGGCACTGCATTTGCAACATAACAATGCCCTGTCACAAATATACTGTTTCCTTAAAATACACCAGTGCCTTGGTTGTGGCAAAAACAGGTAGATTTAACTGGCCTTTGCAGACCTCTTACTGTCTGTAGTCAGGGTATCTTTGCTGCGCTTGTCATGTTTGACTTCAATCTTGTTTAAAAGGAGGTGTGTACCATCCTTTAAATGTGGGTTAGTCTGCAAGTTTGCCATTCTGAAGAAAGTTCAGTCCATGTGGGCTGGGCCACCCCAGAATAAAGGAACATCAATAGCCCATCGTCCTTGTTTCCACAAACTGTTCACAGTCAATTCAGATTCAGATTCAGATTCAGATTCAATTTTAATTGTCATTGTCAGTGTACAGTACAGAGACAACGAAATGCATTTAGCATCTCCCTTGAAGAGCGACATAGCAAACGATTTGAATAAAAGCATGAACATCAATCAAATGTATCCAGCGACGATGATCTTTCATCTTTACAGCAGTTCATGTTGTTAGCAACACTTGGTTGTTTCTTTCAACAGTCTCAATTTCTTCTTGTCCCAGCACCCCCATCGTATAGCCTTTATGGCCTTGGTCACTGGTTTCCAGCAAAAACTCCTCCAACCTGGAATGTAGATCTGGCAAGACATGGGTTAATTGCCGACCATACATAATTAGTTAATTGCCCAGGGCCTGTAAGTGGCTTCCCCCCACTCTCCAGGGGCAATAAAAAGTTGTAAATCTTGTTCACCAGCTGAGTTTCTCCAGCACTTTTGTCTACCTTTGATCCTGCATGTTCCTTCCTAACACTTACTTCGCTGTGAATTTATTCTATAATCCGATTATACCCGAAGAGGCTCTCCCCACCTAAATATTCAATTCTCCAAATATGTTCTCTTCCCCAATCTACTTTATCTTCTCACCTTTTATCCCTCATTGTGAGTTCCCTCAAACCTCCTTTTGTAAGTCATAAGACAATTTTTCATCTACCTTCATTTCTCTCACACAGCACATGCTACAGCAACATCTCTTTGTTTGCTTGAAAACAGTAATCTTGCTTCATTTACATTTTAAAAGACAACCTCTGTTATCATATCAAAACAATCTTTCCCAAAAGAACTCATTCAGAATCAGTAATCAATAATACATTTACTTTTCTCTGTAATTTTGACATTTCCAATCTCATTTAACACTTTAATCGGGATGAGTCTTTTTTTTAACTTGGTTCAAAAGATTTATAATCAACCAACACATTAGCACACCATAAACTTTGTCTATTTGCATTTTAAAGGACAAACTATTTAAAGCGACACACAACTTTGCTCATTGCTTTGAATTTCACACATTCCACATACAAAAACATTGTTTTCCAAGCAGTACATATACAAAAACATTGTTTTACCAGCAGTATATAATATTTCATTTTTAAAGACATCTCTTTGTAATTTACTTTCCCTTTTTCTGACAAGACTTCTGTTTACCAAAATCCTGGTTACCTAACCCTAATTGGACATTGATTCAGATCATGATTAGTCAGACTCCCCTTGACTTTTCAGTCTCCCTATCCTATCCTCATTTCACCATTGAATTTTCCTGCATCCCCAATTTTTTATAACATAGTTGCTTGTCAGAAAAAGGATTTACCTCCGGGGTAATTTTGTTTTGCAATCCCCATTGACTCTTTCCACCATCCCAGATACCTGTGGGTGGTGTGTACAGTGAATTGCTGTCAGATATTAAAATGTGCACATTTTTCCTTATTAATAGTGGTTGGTAGAGCTTCACTCCACCTACTAAATAAATCTAAAATCAATACGCAATATTTATAACACTGGGCCCTTGGCATCTCAATAAAATCAATCTGTATGCATTCAAACGATCGTGATGGCATTGGCGTCACCCCTGAGGGTATCCTAATTGGTTTGCCTGGATTATTTCATTGGCAAATTTTACATTCAGAGGCCTGCTTCAGTGCCTCATCAAATTTTCGGGTGCCACCACATTTCCTTTGTTATCCTATCATTCCCTCCTTACCAGCATGGGTAAGACGGGTAAAAATGTATCGTATACACCAACTTGTCCAAGCGGGGTGTGCTGAATCAATGGCACAGCCCTCTTGTTTCCATAGTTGTTTTTATATACAAGAGGCGTCCCTCTGTAATATACATACCTCCCTCATATCTGGCAGGACCGTTCTATTTGCTAGTATCTGTTTACCAGATGTCACCACGCATTTGGATGTACAGGCTGCTTGCTTGGATACACTATCAGCAACTCATTGCCTTTTGCTATAGGGTCCCCAGCACCAGTGTGTGCAGTACATTTAATAATGATCAGCTGTTCTGGTAGCATCAATGCCTTAAACAAATTACACACAGAAAGGCATTCCCGTGCTCCCACTCCTGGAGAGCTTTGTAAGGTCAGAACTTCAAGTTATAGGGATGTTACTGGCGGAACTGTCCCAGGTAAAGATGCCATTGCTACTGGTGGACATCTCCCAAGATTATCTAACGCCTCATCTTCATTACCAAATAGGGTCGTCGTGCCAGACATGAAGTCTCCTCCAGAGGATTTACCAGTACTGGGTTTATTTTTTACTAACCATCACTTGTTTCTCACCTCCTGTCTGTCTTTTAATTCTATTCTCTTGTTCCTCTGCCCACTGGCATTCTAGTTGCAATAATTTCCATCCTTTCCTAGTGCTATCCTTGTTTCTTAACTCTATCTAGCAATGTTACAAAATTGTGAGATTTAAAAAAAATCAAATCTGCAATTTATCCCATCAGATAAAGCATAACAATAAGTTTAATTTGACACCTAATTCACTTTCATATCTCAAGTAATAAAAAACGGTATGGCCATTTTCATACTCGGAAATTAGCATCTTGTTCCCTATTGATTTTCTATGGACATAACAAAAAAACTGTGATCATGGACAGTCAAAAGCCCATAACCTTCTTAAAAATTAAGAGAACTGAATGAAATTTTCAGTTATCATAGATTGAACCATTCTGACACAAATATAAGATAATCTTACTTGGATGACCTGAAATGAAAGCATATAATTAGTTAGTTACCCAATTGTAGCTAATTTCAAACTTCAATTACTAGATCTAAACATCTATCCATTTCTTAATAAATGATTAACATTTTTAAATAGCCTAAGTGTCCAAATAATATTCACAAATAATTCACAATAAAACATGATTTTAAAATCTCATTTACATCAATTTATAGGCCGAATGGAAGGAATTTAGTGTTCAATTGCCGTAAATCAAAGTCTATGTTAAATCAGCTTTCTAGTGGGTTCCTGTGAAGAAAAATACTGCGGGATATAAAAAGCCCAAAATGAGCTACTCGCTATAGAAAACTTTATTTACAGGGTTCTTAAGAAGCCCCTTTTAATGTAAAAATAAAGTACATACCGGTACTTGTTTGCTTTATAAAACCCTGGGGCTGCGAGAGGTCGCGGGTTTAGAGAGTGATATTTAAACTACTATAACTATTATACAAGGCCATAAAAACTAATAATACCTTTTGCGACGGGGTCTTTCAGCGATTTTCCGTTAATGATTTACTAGGCTGAACATTTTCGATTGCAACAGCCTAGTAAAAATCGCGTTTTAAACCTGCCCCCTCTAAACAGCGCCAAAATCACGCACACGGCCTCTTCTTACATGCAGTATCCATCCAACTTCGAACTCTACTCTCCTCTGTTCCTGATTTCCATGTTTTAATTCCTTTCTTTCCCATATCAACACCTCTGCTTTTTTAATTGTCTCAACATTCCATGTGCCCCCTACTGGCCAGGCTTCATCCCCCAACCATTTGGTCAACTTGTAACTTAACATTCTAAATTTCTTATTATACTTAGGATTCAAATAACACATATATAGGACTGGTTTCCAGAGCATTCCCCATAGATAGAGAAGAAAGAGAGAGAGAGAAAAAACAGACTTCTTAATTCCGAATCGTTCCAAATATATCAACCAGGCCGACTCGCTACTCGAGACCCCAGTTTCTCAATTTGGCTGACCTTTTTTAACTCTTTAATATACGACCCAAGTGTCTCAACGAGGCCGACTCGCTAACCAAGACCCCCGTTTCTCAACCTGGCAGACGTCTTAACTCTTAAAATAAGCCCCAGGTGTCTCAACGAAGCAGACCCGCGAACCGGGACCCCCGTTTCTCAACCTAGCAGACTTCTTAATTCTTTAATATACAACGCCACTTATTTCTCAATCCGACAACGCTTCGGATGTCTCAATAAGCCTGACGCACACCTCAACCCCCGTATCTCAACCCGACAAATCACGGATGTCTCAACGAGGCCGATGAGCCCTTAGTAGAGAGAGAGAAAAAGAGAAAACAAAGAGAGATAGACAGAGAGAGAGAGGAAACCGCTCAAGTCCTTCTTAACAATATACACAAGCCCTTCTTAAAAATACATGCACAATTCTGTCTTAAAAATACATACACAATATCCCTTCTTAAAAAAAAAACCATATAAAGCCCAACTGGTCTTACCTGTGTCTGTTTCTAAGAACCTCGGCAGGGAACCAATTCAATGTCTGATGAAGGATCACAGATGTTCCCGGGAGTTTCTAGGGAGTCGGTCTTACAAGGGGGCCGATAGAGCTCAGTTATCTCCCTTCCAATCCCGGCAACCTCCGCAACCTCTTGCACAGTCAGCCGTTGATGTGGTCCCAGCGAGGCCTGCATAACTACGCCAATGAAAAAGCTACTTATCTTAACTACTAAACCAGGTTCGCTTCTTAATAAACAGACACCACACAAACTGTTTGGTAGACCAGTTCAAAACTTTACTTAACATCGGCCGATGGAAGGGAGGGAGAACTCCAGTCAAGTGACCAACACAGACACTTGACTGTCCTCAGCCACCTTCTCTTAACAACAGAATTACATTGCCTTAAATAGGTTTTTTTTGTCCCCTTAGCACATTCCACAGACATTAGTCATGGTCAGAGGTACAGGAAAAGGTTTCCACAGAATGCATCACATCAAACCTTTTGTTTACATGGTACAAGATATACTGAAAACATTGGCCATTTGCTTTATCTCCAAATAGACCACCCTAGCTCTTTTCGCTGCTTCCTCTGTCATTTGGTCCCTCATAAACATAGGTCATTTGTTTACAAAGATGTGACTGGCTATTTCTCTCTTCCTTTATTGCCTCCTCCCCATAAACATTGGTCATTTGGTTTATGGCATCTTACTTCAAAGATATCTCTAGCTCCTTCTCTCTGCCTGTCACTTGGGAGACAATGTTATAGGATTTATTATCTCACACACCCCGCAACCTGAGGAAAGCCTAATTTGACACTAAATATAAGCTGTAAGCTAGCCCAGAAACCAATTTAATATCTTCTTATATTTTTTAACTAAAATTCGGCTTCATCATCTACAGCCCCTCTGCAATTTCTTGTGGTCTTGCCTACAGCTGTAACCAAACTGAGTTACAAGTCAACAGTACGATTTCTAAGGTGCATCTGTAGATGTTAGTATGAGTCATTGGAGATATGCTGAATTTCCACGGTTTTAAAATCGTGTTCTGAGCAGAAGATGCTCCCTAACCTGCCGAGTTACTCCAGCACTTTGTGTCTTTTTTTGTAAACCAGCGTCTGCAGTTCCTTGTTAGTAATGCACATTGCATGGCTCTGGGGAAAGAGCAAAGTAGTGGAGATAATTAATGTAGGAAGGAACTGCAGATGCTGGTTTACACCAAAGATAGACACAAAATGCTGGAGAAACTCAGCGGGATCAGGCAGCATCACTGGAGGAAGGAAAAAGGTCCCCCCTATTCTGCAGAGATGCTGCCTGACCCACTGAGTTATCCCAAAATGTTTGTGTCTAACTTCGGTGGAGGCAGTTAGATAGGTTCTCTGTAGGAACTCTTTATACATTGATCATGTGCACAGAAAAACCAAACAGTTTCCTGCAAACTGTAAAAGAGCAGGAATATTTTTGTTTAGTTTAGAGATACAGCGAGGAACCAGGCCCTTCGGCCCACCGAGTCCGTGCCGACCAGCGATCCCCTCACACTCACACTATCCTATACACATTAGGGACAATTTACAATTTTTCCAAGTCAATTTTACCTACAAACCTGTACGTCTTTGGAGTGTGGGACAAAACCGCAGATCCCGGAGAAAACCCACGCAGGTCACGGGGAGAACGTACAAACACCGTACAGACAAGCGCCTGTAGTCAGGATCGAACCCGGGTCTCAGACGCCGTAAGGCAGCGACTCTACAGCTGCACCACCGTGCAACCCAACATGTCAGATCATCTGCGAAGGCGGAGATGAAGCTACGAACTGCGTAATAATAAACATGCACCACTAGCTGTTGCTTCATTCTGTTGAACACACATGGAGAAAAAAAATCGTGTGGCCTGCCTTGTCATTTCCTTTGGCTTTTCTGCTGTGTGATAAATCAGTATTTTGTAAAGAAAAACACGCCTTTGAGAACAGCC